>NW_028227266.1:66907600-67267600 GCF_978045245.1 Mus caroli
AGACAGAGAAACAGAGAGACAGAGAGAGCGAGAAAGAGAGAGAGAGAGAGAGAGAGAGAGAGAGAGAGAGAGAGAGAGAGAGAGAGAGGAGGGAGGGAGAGAGAGAGAGAGAGAGAGAGAGAGAGGGAGAGAGAGGAAAGTAACAATAATCAACAATCACAAATCTTCTAGGTATGACCATGGCACCAGATATTACACAATTTACCAGAGGCATCAATCTCATAGCTGATGAGGACAGAGTTGAGGTGACCACTTGATTTTTATCTCTGCACTGTTGACTGTAGTCTGCCTCCATCTAGATGAGGACAGAGTTGAGGTGACCACTTGATTTTTATCTCTGCACTTTTGACTGTAGTCTGCCTCCATCTAGAGCTCAGCTTCTTAAACAGAAGGGGCCAGACATCACAGAGTACTTAGGAAGAGTAAAAGGTTTCTGAATGCATACTGACCTCAAGTAAAATCAAATCAAATAGCCCATTTGAGGAGCCCATTTGAGGAGCCCATTTGAGGTATCTCTGGCAGCCATTGTCTGTTATATCACATGACCTCACTGCAGCCTGGGTTCTGAATACAACACATGCACTTTGCACCGCACATGCTACCACACTGATGAGCAGCAAGGGACACTGCCTTGCATACTGCCTCGAATACTTCGGTATCTAAGACTATTATACATGATCAATTGCAGAGCTTTTATTACACAGACGTTTCTGTTGTTAAAGTAACACGATGCTTTAATTACAGAAAACAAAGACGTTCAGTGCTTTCCTGAATGTCATTCCTCAGCATGTTACTTTCACATTGGCCCATCTTTGAATTGTAGTGTCTTAGAATATTTGGTTTTAAATTGCTGTTTGGGAATTAGGCTAGAATTTCCAATAATTTCTAAAATGTCCCCAAATGCGTTTCTGCTATTTCATCGTATATGTTTATTTGAAGTGACCTCGTCAGCACTGATGTTTACAAAAGCAAACTGTCAGTCAACCCGGAAAAGCACTGAAGATGCTCTGTCATACAGCATCAAATATTCAGCCAAGATTTCATTCTTTATGTAGAAATAAGTAAGCGCAGACATCTCATTAGTATGCAAAGTTGCTCTCAACTGTAATACATGGCAAAATTATATGTGAGCTAAAGAACTTAAATTTCTTTATTATTTTATGTGCAGTTTTGTCTGCATGTATGTCTGTGCACCACAGTTCATGCCTGGTACTCAGGAAGGCAAGAAGAGGGCCATCGATCCCCTAGAACTAGAGTTAAAGGCCATTCATTGTAAGCTGCCATGTGGGTGCTGGGAATTGAACTTCAGGAGAGCAGCCAGTGCTTAACCCCTGAGATAGCTATCAGTGGTTATTTTTAAATCATTTAAAACTAACTTAAATTATTTTAAAGTGAGTAAAATTCATTTAATTATTTTATGTATTTAGATTTAATTTATTTAAAACATAAGCTATTTTAAATAAATTTCCTTATGATTTTTAGTAAATAGATATTTGATTTTATTTTATTTACTTGAGACCCTGCTCTAGAGCAATAGCTGTTACATCTATTAGAAAGTCTATGCCTCTTATGGGTGGTGAGATGGCTCAGTGGATAAAGGTGCTTGGGGCTAAACTGAGTTCAATTCCCAGGACCCACATGGTGAAAAGAAAGAGCCAATTCATTCAAAATTTCCTCTCACCTACTCTCCCAGTTTCTTCACACACACACACACACACACACACACACACACACACACACACACACACACACACATGTTTTAAAATCAAAGTTCTCTAACACAACGTCTTGGTTGGGGCAATATCTGCCCTCCCTAGTCATTCTCATTCACACTAAGTGATATCTTTTTTTACTGAAATTGTATCAGCCCACAAACTCACTGAGCTAATATGTCTTAGTTTGAATTTCTATTGCTGAAATTAAACATTGTGACTAAAAGCAACTTGGGGAGGAAAGAGTTGATTTCACCTTATACTTTCAGGTAAGAGTCCATCACTGAGAGAAGGAAGTCATAGTAGAGACTCAGCAGGTCAGGAACTAAATATAAGAAATGATGCAGAGGCCATGGAGGAGTGCCCCTCGTGGGCTTGATCTTCCTGGTTGCACAGCCTGTTTTCTTTTCTTTTAAAAATCTACTTATTCACTTTACATCCCAATATCAGTCCCCCTTTCCTCCCAGTATCCCCTCACTCACATCCTCCCCCAATTCTACCCTCCCCATTCCCCCACAAACTACCAGTCCCCACTCCTTCCACCCCAAACCTTCACCTCCCAACACCACCCGCAGTCCCACCCCAGCCCCAGCACATCAAGTCATTGCAGTACTAGATGCATCCTCTCCTGCTGAGGACCAACAAGGGGAGCAGGATTTGCAGTCAGTCAGTCAAACAGAGAGGTAGGTCACAGATTCAGGGAGTCTCTGCTCTAGTTGTTGGGGGACCCACATGAAGACCAAGCTACACATTTGATACATATATGCAGAGGGCCTAGGTCCAGCCTGTGCTCACTCTTTGGTTGGTGGTGGGTTCAGTCTCTGGGAGCCCCTACGGGTCCAGGTTAGTTGACTCTGTTGGTCTTCCTGTGTAGTACCTATCCTCTTCCCGTCCCTCAATCCTCTCCCAACTCTCCCATGAGACTCCCAAGTTCCAGCTAAAGCTGTAGAGCTCTGCATCTCTTTCCATTGGCTGCTGGGTGGGGCCTCTCAGAGGACAGTTATGTTAGGGTCCTGTAGTAAGGCAACAGATTCAGGGACAGGCCTCTGCTTCAATTGTAGGGGGGACCCACATGAAGACCAAGCTATGAAGCTGCTAAGTATTTGAAGGGTGCCTAGTTCCAGACCATGCTCGCTCATCTGTTGGTATAGAACCCAGGATCACCTACCCAGGGTTGGTACCACATATCAACCACCCACATCAACCATCAATCAGAAAATGCACCTCAGGTTTGCCCATAGGTTAAGGGCATTTTTCAGTTGAGGTTCCCTCTTTCCAAATGACTCTAGCTTGTGTCAAGTTGACACAAACTAGCCAGTACAACTAATAAGCTTTAGACTCTCAGTCATTTTCATTACCATAATCAATGATTTCTCTAATTTAATTTTTGCTAGACTGTATTCTACATTCCATTTTGTTTCATGAAGAAAGAAAATTTAATAGGGTGACTGAGGATTATAGTATTGGGTATCAAATTGAAGGCTCATAACCTTATAGCTCATTATTCATTGCTGAGTGTCTTGAGAAAACACAATGAGAAACCTTAGTGGAGATATTTTTACAGAGCTTCTTTTCTACATGCAATTTCAATATAAATGTCAGGATTATAATATAACCCACCAAGCAGGGGAGATTCCTTACAGTTTTATAAATATGGTAAGAGAGTATGATAATAATCTCCTATCTTGAAGCCTAGAGCTCAGAGCACAAATGTACTGATCAACACTGAGAAAGTGAGATGCTGCTGTCTTCAGAGCTTGGCCATTGCTGGGTTATATGTCAGCAAGGTTAAGAATCCTGTCTGCTGCATTTCAGTTGTAATTCCATAGACTTTGAGTGAGGAAGCCTCTTTGTGCCTGTGACTTTCTTACCCTTCCTATAGATAATTTTCATTGAAGGTCTCATTTTTTTAAGAAATTGGTATCCTAGGCATTTGTTATTGATATCAGACTGTCTGTTCTGCTCAGCTCATTCCAACAGGTGTATGTGTAGCTCCATTTTAACAAGGTTCTTTGTCCATTTAAAGTCACAGTTCTGACGTCTATGTGCTTAGAATCTGGTGGGAGTCAGTGACAAAGATCTACGGGCTAAAATATTGGTGTATGCTAAGATACCAAGAACTACCTAGAGGAGAGAGAGAAGAGGAGACAGGAAGGACTTCTGGAAGCTGATGCTTAAGTGGTTTGAAAGAACACTGAAAGACTTGTTGAAACTTGATGTTAGAGCATTTTTGAGGGGCTCTATGTCTGGCAGATAGACTGTCTGATGGATTAAATAGTTCTTAACTACCTCACTGTGTTTGACTAAACATCTAAACTGTAGCAAAACAACAACAACAACAACACTCAGCAGGTATATTATTTACAACTCATTGCTGCAAAAAAGTACCTGAAGAAAGTAAGTTAAGGATGGGAGGGTTTGTCTTAGCTCACAGTTCATCATGGTGGGGCAGGCATGGTGGCAGGAACTTGAGGTAGCTGAGCATTAGTGTTGGGCTGTCAACAAGGAGGGAGAGAGGAATGTTGGTGTTCAGTTCGTCTTCCTATTCAGTTCAGGCCCCCAGCCTTTGGAGTGGTGCTGCCCAGTTAGGGTGGGTCTTCACACCTCAATTAGACAGACCTAGAGGTTAGTCTCCTGAAGGAGTTTCGATCCTGTCAAGTTGACAATCATTGTTAACCATCACAGGATGCTACTTAAAACAAACAAACAAACAAACAAACAAACAAACAAAAAAGTTACTATGTCAGAAACCAAGGAGAATTCTTTATAGTTAGAGAAAGCAAGAGGTACGGGAATTCAGGGCAATGAGAACCAAACTTGCTAACTACTGTACTGCAGCTTCCCATAAATCTCAGGATGCTAGGAACCCTGGCTTCAGCAGCTGCACTCAAAGATGGCAGTGGAAAACCTCCATTGAGTCAAATGGCATGATGAGTAGAGAGCTTTGTAACAGCAGCTTTTACATGGGTTTGTGGTCTGGGATGGCAGTATTTGCATAATGCGAGCAACCACAAGCTAAGAATCTTAATTTAAAGCAGGCCAGACAGGGGTGAGCACACATCTCTAGAGGAATCAACATTCTATCAGCACTACAAAGAATCCACATAGGATTAGTCCCAGTGAAAACAAACTCATGGTCAGAAATCACAAAGTATACAATGAGACCACGTATGAGGAATGAGTCCCCAGAGAAGACTGGTAATGGCAAGCAATGACCCCATCCTGTGTATTTTACATGTTTAATACATTTCAAGAGGTAAGAAATGAAATTATGACTGAAAGCATAAGAGTGTCAACATGGGCCTGAAGAAGTTCGAGAAATCTGGAAATATATCTATAAAAGGAGTTATATAAGCAATGTATTGAAGTACAAGGGGATTGTTAACTGTCCAGGGCCATACACAACATAGAAAGGGACGGGAGAAAGACATGAAGAGAACAGGTCAGGCCTGCAGAAGAGGTCCTAAAGCCAAGCTCTGATCACAGTTAGAATTGAAACATCCCTTTCTGTGGATTTCGACCATTTCAAATTGTTCTTTATGAATTGAGAGTTTTGTTACATTTCAGAGAGTTTCCAGAAATGCCCCCTTGACCGTTGACCTTGTTGTATGTGTCTGGTTCAATCACATCTAACAATTTTTACTGGTCCCCTGCAGGATAATTGTTGAGAAGGGCAACTCCGTACCAAGAGAAAGACAGAATTTATTCTTAGGATGCAAGCTAAGCCTAGAGATTAATTAAAAACAGATTTTATTCATTTACATAATTGAGAAATTATTTCCAACATCAGTCCTAATAAACTTGGATGTGTTTGACAAATGTGATGATTTGTTCTGGGATAAATACTTGGCCTTTAAAATATACTTTTGATGTCGGTGGAGGGCAAGCACTTTAAAGAGTAAATGATGTAGCAGTGTTCCTTAGCAGGGAGCTGAGACAACAGAGGTAGCATCCCTGGTCCCTGAGAGTTGAGCTCAGCATCCCACAGCTGCTGCTATTCCAGGATAACAATGTAAGAGGCTGTTTGCATGACACTCTGCTATCAGCTTTGTAATGACAGTTGGGTGATTTTAAGCCTTGACCTCAATTTTCTACCTCTTCCACAACCTCACAAACCCATTCCATCTTAAATATTCCTTTAGTGGCCTTTAATTCCTTAGTGCATGTTTTAACCTAAATAAAAATTTCATTTTTCTTCCACCTCTGAGAGAGAGAGAGAGAGAGAGAGAGAGAGAGAGAGAGAGAGAAAGAGAGAGAGAGAGAGAGAGAGAGAGAGAGAGAGAGAGAGAGAGAGAGAGAGAGAGAGAGAGAGAATGAGCACTCAGGTCTCACTGTTCTCTGAATTCTGCCCTGATTTCCCTGATGGGACCCACCACATCTCTTCTGTATCCCCTGGCCATTTGCAGCATTCCCTGACAATTATTTATAAGCAGATGAGAGTTCATGAGAGATAGAAGTTGTGAGGTAGTGATCTGACTCATAAAGGTTGCATAGAAACCTGACTACTTTCCTTAGGATGAAAACGTGTGTGCTTGAGTGCATACACATTCCAGTGTGCGTGTGTGTATGTGTGTCCATGTATGAAGGTGCACATATATGTGGGTACATATGCATGTTTGTTGGCATGTATATAAAAACCAGAGAACAACCTCAAATATTGTTTTCCCTGTGCTATTCACTTTAGGGGTTTGTGTTTGTTTATGGTTTTGTTTTTTGTTTGTTTTGTTTCTTGTTGAGATACAATCTCTCACTAGTCTAGAGCTGGCCAACTAGGCTCCACTGGCTGGCCAGTGAGCGAGCCCAAGGAACCTACCTGTCCTCACTTCCTCACCTTGGAAAATTAAAACGTACATCACTATGCCCATGTTTTTAAAAGTGTATTTTGGTGGACCAAACCCAGATACTTATGCTTGCAGGGCAAGTACTTTAGTGACTATGTAACCCTGGCCTCCAAAAACATAATTCTGTGAAGTTGCATCCACATGCATACAGTGAAGAACCAGTGGTGAAGTGTTGGGTGTGTGTATGCTTTCTGTATGTTTGCAAAGGAATTATGGTAACCTTGCCATGCCACCCCCCAACTATAAGGAGCTTCAGCCAATATTCCTAGGGCTGTTCACTAGATAAAATACCCAGGAATGGAGAGGCACAGGCAGATCATAAGAACTCTGTAGCTTGCACAGGGTATGGACCAGTGGACAGGCTGTTTAGAGAGGTAGTAATAAATAAGGCTTCTATGCCTTAGAAGATGATTTCCTTAATTTTTCTCCATTCAAATGTAGCTACCTTCCCCAGCTCTTTTCTCCACAAGAATAGAGAAGCAGTCTTTTGATGTATGGAAGACACACCACAGAGAGGCTAAATATGAACTGACCCTTGCTTGGGGACCATTTTCCTATATACAGGGCCATAATCATAATCACAATGCTTGCCTGAACTTGGTGCTTTTCTTCTCTTTAGCGTAAGGTCTGGAATTACCTGCTGATGCCTTCTGTGGGGCTGCAGGCTGCGGAACAGAGGAGAGGCCAGGGAACCTGAAGTGTGTTATTGTTCAGAAATGCTTGAAGCGCTCAAGGCTCTGAATGGCTTTGGTGAATAAGCCGACCTGGAGCAGTTCAATAGGTGGGGCAAGGAGTAGGGCGCTGTGACATTGTCTCGGCAGAGGGAGGGGCTGCAGAGCTCACAGGGGCTGGCTGTGCTATGTGGGAGCCACTTGGCAGAAAGACCCATAGACTTTAACAAACAAAACTTCACTTCTTAGAGACCCTCATAGCCTAAGAAAACAATTTAATAGTAGCATTGATAAAAAAGAATAGCCCCCCTGGCTTCTTCCTTCTTAGACAATGGCACACATATGTATAAGCATTGACAGATGTTGATTTTCCAAGGTTCAAGGGTAACCCTGGGTCTGTGACAGCCTCTACCACAGGACAATACAGAGTTTTCTTTTGTGCAAGAACAAACAAACCAAAACAAAACCAGGAGAGATAGTGAAAATTTAGGAACCTTGAACTGGCAACCCAGAGAAAGAGTACAAGAGGCCAGTGCTGTTTGGGCTCACTTTACTGAGTGAAATGCTCCAGTAGTCACATCCCAAAGGGCAGACATAATGGGGCTACCATCAAGTCTGCCTCCCTATACCCAGTGAGGGTGAAGTTACAGGCCTGACACCAACATACACAAGAAGGGTTTCAGCCCCAATCAAGATCAGGCAAAGTGCTCTGGGGTATTAACACAGACACAGGATCTTATGCCTCAGCAGCCTCTTGAGTTTGTATTATTGTGGTAAGGTCCTCACATGGCATTTTAAATTATAATTTGGTCCAACTGTAGGCTACTATAAACGTTTCCAATGTGCTTCCTACAAGTTAGTACTAAGCACCAACTAGTCATAGGTCAGTTTTAATTTTTCCCCTCCTAGAATGCCTGGTCTTACCCGCAACCCCTACCCCACATGTGATTCTAGGTCACCTGACTCCAACTGTCCACAAAGACATGAACAGGGGAGGAAGGTCAGTACAGGTGGGCTGTGATTAACATGGTCTCACCTAAGGTTCTTCAACTTTATGAGGCAAGAGTAGTGCGCTTCCAAGATGAACCAGGCTTGAGCCTTGACTTTTGATATTTTCCTGGGATAGTGGCCGAGGGTAGGGTCCTCTTTCCTGATGCTGGCTTTATATAGCAGTGGGTTACAGTTCCCACTGTCATGTAGTCTTGAGTGGAAATGGCCAATGGCCCACAGTGTGTGAGAGGAAATGAATGATAAGGTACTGAACACCTTAGTATGGAATAGCCTATGTATCCACTGATTTGGTCTAAGTGTAGGCTATTATAAATGCTTTCAATGTGCTTCCTACAAGTTAGTACTAAGCACCAACTAGTCATAGGTCAGTTTTAGTAAATGTACTTTGACCCCTTGAGATATGAACTAAAATAACTTAGGGTATGGGTAGCCTTGAAATTGCTATATGGCTATGTGTTATATAGAACTTTAATTTCAAGCCAGGATTTCTACCCCATCTTTGACCATTTAGCTCCCAGATAAACGACACATACAACCTTTATATTTACAGTAAGCCTTAATCAGCACTAGAATTGAGCAGATATCTATCCTCTATGTTATTAGGTCTATTTCTCAGTCAGTAATCCTATTATATAACTTGCTATGTTTCATCTAGGCTGCTCTTAACTCCAATTAGCCAACGCACATGGCCATGATTTTAAGATTCTTACCCCATGGTAGCTTCTCCTCTATTCACCTTCTCTCCCCTACTTATGGTTTTCCTCCAACTCCAAGCTCAGGACCCCCCCACTTCACCCCCCAACTCCCACACACTATGTCTCTTCTGCCCAGCTACTGGCTGTTGGCATCTTTATTCACCAATCAGGAATAACTTGGGGGAAAGGTCACAGAGCATCACATGGGTCTACCTGCATATTTTCTTTGGGGCAACTGGGATTTGGGGGCCTGCATTTAGCATTACAACACATAGCAACAGACCAGACCTCAATAGCTATGGATAACCTCTTGCCTTTACCTCCTGACAGAATTATAGGCATGTTTCATCATACCTGCTGTGTATGATCCTGAGACTTAAACTGAGAACTTCATTCTCGATAGATAATCACTCTATCAACTGAGCTACCACCCATATTTTGTTTTTGATATGGTGTTTTTAACTTGTGGGTGAGTTTATGAGACTGAACCCCCTATGGAGTCAACCACAATCTGTACTGAGGCATCAGTATTGTTCTAGAGGTTAAGAAGGGAGAGGAAGCCAGTGAGTGTCTTTTAGGAGCTCACGATCTGACAGATGAGCCAACAAGAGGCTGTAGAGGTTTTCAGGGGCAGTGAGTGTCTGCATTGCATGGTCTGATAGGGGCTGAATGGGAGCCACTAGAAATGAGGTGAGGGCTGTGGATAGGAGTGAGGCAGCTTAGGGAGTTTGAATCCTGATGATATACAACTGGGCCACCCAAGGGATGGCTGGCATCTGGGGGCTGCTACAGTCCAAAACAGCCTATCCAAAGGAGTGCGATGCAATTGGGATTGATTTGGGTTGCATTGGATCAGCGGGTCTAGCCTTGGGCAATGAGTGCCTGTAGGAATTTCTTGGTAAGGATGTTAATTGAAGCTAGTTATTGGCTAGCCTCTTTTGGATGACCGAGGACCTATTCTGTTGCATCAGGAACAAGACTCAGGGTGAAGTCATCTGCAGGAGAGAGGAGGCCAAAGGAAGGCCTAATGGAAAAGCCCTGTTGATATTTGTCTCAGGTGAAACTACTGCGTGGTTCCTAGTGGGCCAATTCAACTGCTGTGGGGGAAGTATAGTGCACACCCTGAGAAAGAATCTAGGAGGGAGGAGAATGCCAGATGCCTGTTTACAGGAACCTAGAGATCTAATGAACTAGGAACCATAGTTGCAGAGGCAGGGAGTGGGGAATGCAGAAACTGATATGGGGACATCAAAGGAGAACACAGTCCAGTTTGAGCCAAGGCAGCCCTTTGCTGCTTGAACACAGCAAAGTGTCTTCTCGTCAGCCTTCTCAGGAGCACTCTGCCTGCAGAACTGCCATAGCTCTGACGGTAGCAACAAGTGGCCAAGCTTCAACGCTGGGGCTCATGCAGGACCTCTGTCTAGTCTGAGCTCTGCTGCTTCTAAGTGACACAGGAGCTACCCTGCATCCTGTCCCAAGTCCTCGGTGATCTCTTTTGTGAGGTGTCCAAGGACAGAGTCCTCAGATTGCTTAGGACAATCTCTCTCACAATCTGAGCCAGTAAGTCCAAAGAGTTGTGAGAGTTTTTTTGTTTGTTTTTTGATTTTTGTTTTTCCTTCCACATTTACTAGATGCAGTGCACATACAACCTGGGACATTTGCTGACAACTTCAAGGAATGCAAGGGTATGTCACCTTGTATCTGGGATGCTGAGTGATTTTTAAATTGAGCTGTCCTGGCAGCATTTCATAGAAATGATTGCAGGGCTAGGTATGCAGCTCAGTGGTAGAGTGGATGCATAGCAGGCACAGGCCCTGGGGTCAATTCCCAGTACCCAAGAGAAGTAAACAAACAGACAGACAAATGGAAATGAGCTTAATAAAGTCTTATGTCTACAGAGACTGTGCTGAGGGTTATTATGGTGTAATCTACCTGACTTTGATGCATCAGAGCTGATGAATAGAATATCCCCATGGGAGTCCATGATAAAATTGTCATCTTGATACTGTTTTCCCTTTGCCCACCTTCATGCTGGCCAGGATCCCTGTGGCATGGCAGAGGCTGAGTACAGGCTGCAGCAGCTCCCTAGGTGCTGAGGCTCAGGGAAGAGTGAGGCAGGGTCTTACTGGAGAATGAGTCCTTCCGGTGTCCCCTGAGCTAGGCCTGTGCTTAAGGTCACTGCTTTCAAGAATAGAGCCAAGGAGCCTGCTGTATGACGGTCACATGTGGTTCAGAGTTCAGTCTGGGGAACCAAGGTATGTATGTATACCCAGCTGTGTGAAGGTCACAGGGTGTTCAGAGTATAAGAACTCATCAGATATGAAACTGTTGGGTATGGAGTGGAGCCAGGGAATGTGGGAGACCTGCTGTGGGACTGAGTGACTGCCCCAGGATTAGGTGATCTTGTCAGAAAGGACGATGCTGTCTCTGTCTCTGGGTCCTGTGAATTCTTCTATCTCCTTAAGCAGGACTGGAAGCTGGTGTCAGGACAGCAGTGGGCCTGAGGTAGTGTGAGGCTATGGGAGGAGCCCAGGGCCAGCTCCAAATTCCTGTAGAGAACACACTGGCTTATCCATGTTCCCTAGCCACCATGGCTTTTTACCAGAGGAATTTACATGGAAAAAAAGACTTATGTATACCACTGAATTCTTTATATACATGATCCACTGGGGATGGAGGGAGTTTCAAAAGAATCCATTTTCTTATTTCCAGAAAGAGAAAGTCAGAGTCTCCAATCATTTAGGTAGGGTACTAAAAATATAATTACATATAAATGTATATATATATATATATATATATATATATATGCATATAGTTAAAGTATTACCTGAAAAATGGTTTGTATTATATCCTATTCTTGAGCTTATTAAATAACTCTGCTAACCCAAACACATTTCTTGGGTCAGTGAGATGGTTTAGTGGGTAAAGGTGCCTGCTGACAAGCCTGAAGACCTGAGTTTGATCCCATGATCTGTATGGTGGATAGAGAGAATCACAAGTTTTCCTCTGACCTCCATACATGGCTATTCTTCCACGCCACACAACCAATAAGTAAAATGTAATCAAATATCTTAAAGGATAGCACTTTTTAAGAAAAGACATCAACAACCATAAACCAGGATTGTCTCACACAAGAGGAACAGCATAGTTGCCCTGACGCCAGTGACTTTCCCAAGATGACACAGCTAGGGACTTCAAAGGTAATGCTTGTCCATATTTTCATGTTGCCAAAATTCAGGGATGAAAAGTCCCACAGATTCACTGAATGATCCAGAAGTTCATCTTTTTGCTGAAGCGATTGTCTTTCCTTGGGAACTGGAATTGTCTGTTAGGTTATTTATTTCCCACTGCACTTCTCAGTCTGGATCAACTAATGCTGCCGGAAAATGTGTGGGCTGGCCATTCCTTTGCTGACGTCTTAGGAAGACTACCTTGGGAGGCATCTGAAGGGATGTGGCCTGGTTTCCCAGGCTGCCTTCCTTCTCTCCTCTGGGACAGCTATGGTCACTTTGGCCTGAAGACAGACAGACTTTCCTTCTACCTTTGCCTCAGGGCCTGGGCATTACTCATTGCTTCTCCTCACACCCTTAACTTCTTGACCATTCTTTACTCTAGATGTTATGTCTACCTTGACCCTATCCAGCTCTCTCTTCAGAGGGAATAAGCTACAGTTTGCTGGAGCCAAACAGAGTGACCATGGCCCTGGAAACACAGGTTTAGGTTGCCCTAAATACTATTTTCCAACACAGTAGTAACCGTTTCATGAGGTTTTATTTAATAACAGTTTCTAGTTAATGACAAAGAAAGTCATAAATCAAGACATCTTTCAAATACATTAGTGACAACATCAGGTGGGCAGGTTATAATACAGAGCCATGTCTTCTATTAATTAGTCTAATGCTATGTGGTAATGTCCACAGCTAGGGATCTGTTCACGTTTGATAGGTACAAGGGTGTCACACGAATCACAGAGGTAAATAATGTGTGGATACTAAAAGGACTAAATGTAGCCTGAGATTTTTAACCCTATAGAGAAGCATTACTGATCTCGTAATCGCAGGAGTTCTGATCAGTCAGCTTCATAGAATGCATATCACAGATGCAGCTCCAACCCTGAAACTTCATCTCACAGTCCCAGCCTTGACCTGTGACCTGGGGATTCTGTGGATGGCTCTGCCTTGGTCTCCGGTGTTCCTTGTCTCTCTCGGAAGCAGCTCATAAATGAATCCGTTCTTGGCAGTGTTCTCCTCACCCTGCCTCCGCACCTACATTCACAATTTGACAATCTTTGAGATTTAATCAACTAGTTCATTGAACAATCCAGGTGTATACCCACCTGATTTGAAGTGATTTAGTTTAATGAAGATAATCACGTGGCTTGGGTTTTCTAGGGCAGCCCTAATTTCAAATATTCTGTGTCACTGTCCTCACGAAACAACCACAGTACTAAAAATCTTGATATTTTCAGAAAGAAACATGTTCTGGATGGCAACAGACACCAAAAACGAGGAGGGGATATAAATTCTTAATCAACAACATGTTCCACCTTTGTCTCAGGACACACAGGTCTCTGCTAAACCTTTATCTTTGTTGCCCATGTTGTTTAAAGAGTAAGCTACTTTTTCTCCATTTCTATTTCTTTCTGAGTAGCCCTGCAGTTTATGCTGTTTCTCTACCAATACCTAACACCATGTTGCTTGTGCCAACCTATTTTACAGAGTGTCTTCTCTGAAATCTGCAAGAGCTGGGGTCTGGATTGTCCCCCAGGCTCATGGGTAAATTATATCTGCAGCAACTGCCCACCTTTGGCTTTGATTGGATACTCACTGTAGATAGATGCTTTCCCCAAGCCTGGTAGAATTTAGGAGGGACCTTCTGGAAGGCTTTCATCCCATGTCCAGCCTGGTCTTCCCAGGAAAAGCTTGATTTTCTATACATTGTTTCAAGGTCCTGTTCTTACTGCTGTGGGAAGAGATAAGCCCTTCTTCCCTCTCCCCTCAAAAAGAATAGCTCAAACGAGGGAACCTGGCAGTGTGTGCGTGTGTGTGTGTGTGTGTGTGTGTGTGTGTGTGAACCACAGGGTCTGAGAACCACTTCCAGACTCTGTGGTGGAGGTTATCCTAGAGGAGTCCTGTGGCCATCAAAGCTGGAGTGGGCTTCATTGAGATGGGGGTGTTCACTGTGACAATATGTTCTCAGATAGGTTCTTCCAAAAGACCAACAGCATTTCCGAGGCATACTTGACTACAGGGTGTTTTCTTTTGTGTCTTGAAGAATAAGGATAGAAGAAAAGTGTAGGGTGTGAAGAGTAAGGTTTGCCTGGATCCAACTTCTACATCCTAACAACGTCCAGCTGTATCACTTTGGCTATCTTGTCGTGATTTTCCTGTAGGTGAAACAGGAAAGACAAATGACCTTGAATGGGTTGTCATGAGAGTTGGGGTACTGGGTATAGAAGAAAGTATTACAGTGGAAACTTCACTTGCCTAGAACTTTCCACAATAAAGAATTATCCAATGCTGGGGGTGTAGTTCTGTGACTACATGAGTGCATGTTTTTGTAAATGTGGGGCCATGTTTTTAAATCTTGACCTTTATCCCCCGCCCCAAGACAATCAATATTGAATCATCCCATTTATACTGACTGATTTAGAAGCTGCCCTTCCTTGTTTGCATTGTTTGGGACATGCCAGGACCAGCATACATATTTGTGATGAAATTCCATAAGCCCTTGTGGCTAAACAATGGAGAATGCCATTAAATGAATGTGTGCTTTTAAGAAAATACTTAGAATTCTTAAAGCAGATATGAGATGAATTAAAAAGGGCAGGCTTGGGATCTGGCTATTCTCCTCATTTACTGAGTAAAACTATACTTCAGAAAGTTTAAAGCTGTAGCAAGAGGGATGGAGTGGGCTAGGGCCAGGAGACAGAGAGGCAGGATAGAGATTGGCTCTATTCAGCTGTACCTGCATATGTTCTCCATGGGGACTACATGTGTGACTCATGTTCATGTACACCTACTCTAAATATCTTGGGGTTTTATCTGGCAGTTCCTACCCTGGGCACATCAGCCCTTTTAGGAAGGGTTATAGGCAATGGGTATTCCTCATGCCACAAATCCTCTTGAAGTAGAAACAAGGTTTTGGTGTCTGTGTACGTGTGTGCATTTTTATGTGGGAGATGATCCCCAAGCCACAAAATGGGATTTGGACTTTAGAAGTTCTGTGGATCACAGCCAGAATAAGCTTCCTAGCTAGTAGAGTTCATGGCATAATTTATAATTAGGCAGAGGTCCCAGCACTCCTGTTAACCTCCTGGGTTTCCGTGACTGGTCTGAGGTGCTTGGCTTAAGCTGCTACCTCAGCAAGACTTATGTTGTGTTTGGTCCCTCACTCTAGAGGGCTGTAGCTTTTCCATGATTCCTCCTTTCCTCTCTGGCCTACAAAGTCCTTGAAACATGTTGTAGATGGTGCTATAAATCCTGGGTTATCTGTAGAAAGCTGACGTGACTTTCACTGTTTCACAGATCTAGCAAGCCATGGGTGTATGTGTGTGTGTGTGTGTGTGTGTGTGTGTGTGTGTGTGGCCACTCAAGCTACTTGCTCTTCAGCATTTAGTGGACACGTGTTGGGTTCCATTTAGGTCATCAGTGTGGGGAAAATGATAGAGAAGAAAATTGATGGCAAGCAAGTCTCCCTTATCAGAGGCTTACTGTCCCTTGATTGGGACATATGAGCAACTTATAGGAGGGGGGGCAATATATTCAGTCTAGAGTGGTGATGCATACCTTAAACCCTAGTGCTCAGAAGTCAGAGACAAGTGGATCTCTTTGAGTTCAAGGTCAGCCTGATCTACACAGCAAATTTCTGGACAGCCAGAGCCAGAGCGATCATGAGACACTGTTTTACAAAGCAAGATAAAGAAAGTGATATAGACATGCATTCTCAGGACTGGTGCTGCCTGTGCCCTGGACCAACTCCCTGCCCAACCCTAGCTGCCCTTGGGGGTTGGAGGTGAGGTGGTGTGGTGTGGAGTCAACAACATAGACTCTGGGGGCAGGTGAGAAACTGTGGACGTCCGACTCGCCAGCAAGGAAGATGGCACAACAGGATTCTTCTGCACACGTTTATTGGGAGAGCTTGATAGCGAAGGTGAAAGACCCCGAGCCCCAGAACTGGCACTGCTTATATAGGCCTAGGAGTGGCATGTCTATATCTGATTGGTTGTGCTTTCAGTGCCTCATTTACATTACCTGGGATGGGCTGTGACTTGGCACGAAACCCTTATGCACATGTGCACATTGGTTGTTTACCCGAACTTATGGGTGGTGGCCAGCGGTAGCCAGCACCATCTTGTAATGGTGTATGTGGCTTCCCACAAGAAACACTACAGTAAGCTCATCTGGACACTGCTGCAAGCTCCTTTAATACTCTCCACCCGCACGTGCCTCATTGGTCCTAAGAAAGAAAGCATCTTCTAAACAGCAGTTTCTGGTTGACAGCATTGCCTGTGCCAGCAATCCTTGGTCTCTCAGGCAGTCCTCAATTAGGTCCTCCTGCAGGAGATGCTTTTGTGGCTACACAGCCCCCAGTGTTTAATAAAGGTATCCCTGCCGTTCCTGCTACAGACTAGGGGTACAGACTACCTGGTAAGAGTGCTTGCATAGAGACCTGCATTCAGATCCCCAGTCCCCATGTAAAAAGCTGACATGGTAATGTGTGTGTCTCTAATCCTGGTGCTCTTGGGGTAGAGACTGGGGCTTTCTGGCTACAAGTGTGAGACAGTCTTATAGGTTTAGACTTTTTTAAAACCCTACTGTGAATAAGGGTTTGCAAATGCTCTGACCCCCATGCCTCTTTAGCCCATCATCCAAAGGTAGGGGAGAAAAGATGGTAAATATGACAAGGGGATGTGGACCTGTTTAGAAGTAGTTCTTTGGGGGTGGAGGTGACTCTAATCTCCTTTGTTAAGACACCAGCAATCCAAGTCAGTATTGTCAGGATACTACACATGAATCAGCAGTGGTGGACAATCTAGCAGAAACAGCCAGGCCTCCACCGAATCTGCAGGAGGTAGCTGGAGCAACCAGAAACAGTCAGGACACCAGGAGAAGTTTTCTGCAGTGCCTTTCTCAATGAAGCAAAGGTGAGAAGCCAAGGAAACATTGCAAGGTTAACTACTTAAGCACCCTGTCTGCTGAATCCCATTATTACACTCTCCAGATATCATGTGTCCTCCCCTGGGTCTTGCCTCAGCAAGACACCATGTGAGTTTGCATCACATGACACAACCAGAAACTTCCACTTCACAGTCTTTCCAGGGAATCATCTAGGGAGTGACAAAGCTGAGAACGCTGAGAGCCCAATCTGGAAATTTCATATACATACACAATGTATTTTGACCCTACCTACCCTCAACTCCTCCCTCCCACTGCTTTGAGACTCCCTCGCCCCTCCACACAATCACGTCTCCTTCTTACCTTCATGTTCTTTTGTTTTTCTTTTTTTTCAATAACCAAATCAAGTCCAGTTAGTACAATATGCATGCACATGGGAGCAGGGCCATGAATCCAGCTTGAACAGCCTGCCAACCATCAGACCCCAGAAGAAAGACGACTATCCTTCCTCCAGTAGCCAAAACCTGTCAATCTTCAACTAAGGGCGGAGACTAGTGATTCCTCCCACCCATGCTGAAATATTAACTGGCGTGTTCTTGTGTGGGTCACTGAAGCTCCTCTAAGTTCTTGAGTATAACGGAAGACAACACTGCACAGTCTTCCTCTCTGGCCTTTGTACTTTAAGTTCTTTCTAATGTCCCATGAGCCTTTGCAGGGGTTCTTAACTCTCCTCATGCTGTGACCCTTTAATACAGTTCCTCGTGTTGTAGTAACCTGCAACTATAAAATTATTTTTTGCTACTTCATAGCTGTAACTTTGCTACTGTTATGAATTATAACATAAATATCTGATATGCAAGATATCTGATGTGCAACCCCTGTGAAAGGGTCATTTGGCCCCCAAAGGGGTTTCGACCCACAGATTGAGAACTCCAGCTTTAAAGGACATTACTATAGAGTCCCCTTTAGGACTGAACATTCAGTAGCCACAAATTCTCAATACTTGGTCAGTTAGGTATCCATGGAGTAACTGCTTCTTACTGCAAAAAGCAACTTCTCTGACCAAGCTTTGAAAGCAGCAGTGATATGCAGGTATAAACATGACTACTTAAGGCATTTTGACTTAGTGACCCAACGTAGTAGATTCTCCCCTACCCCTAGCGCCTACAGCCTCTTAGCCATAGACTTAACCAGGCTTCCCATATAAGGCATGGAATACTTCCTATAAAGTGAACTTGACCTCCAAGCAGGAATGTGAAATGCTTGGCTAGCCCCACAAGAGTCATACCACTCATTACCTCACAAGTGGGCACACATCTTGCCTGGCAGGTTTGCATTGTAGCACATAGTCTACTGCTGAGTAGAACCATGGGCTGCTTTGGGCCCCCAGCAGCCTCCATAGCACCCTCTGGCATGGTGAAAACTAGTCAAAGGGAGGAAGTTTCCAGGTCAGTCAAAGGGAGGAAGTTTTCGGGTCAGTTCCAGTTTGATGTCTCTGTGTTTGAGAGGGGGCATTCTTATATAGCAGGTCTGAAATTTGATGTGGGGTAGAGCCATTTCCCTGTGTAGTCCAGCCTGTTTTCATTGCTCTATCTTTTTTTAAAGTAAAAATAGAAATGGAGTCTGATGACAGTGCCAGCTCCTGATTGACTAACTTACCCTCTTGTCTGTTGTCTTTGGCAAATCATGAGATGAGGTGCAGACCCTTAGAGTAACAGTACCTGGTGTTCACTGTACGCTATGCCAAATACAGCTTTTATAGACATGGTATAGATGTCCAAACTAAGGCACAGAGCTAAAGCTAAAGCAGTTTTCAGTCCACCATAGCTAGGTCTCTAGAATTCAGACTCTGGGCTGGAAAGATGGCTTGGTGCTTGAGCTTTTTTCCAGAGTTGATTCCCAGTGCCTCCTGTAACTTCAGCTTTAGAGGATCTTCTTCCTTTTGGCCACAGAAGGTACCCACTGGCATGTGACATATATTTACACATACCTATAAAAATTTTTATTAAAAATATAAAATATGGGGTCATAGGTCCCTTACCACATTGTGGCTCCTAACCAACTGCTCTTGGTAGGGTGTAGTACAAGGTAGACCACATGCAAGCATGCACAAGGCCCTGGGAAGAGGGGAGAAAGGAAAGAAAGGAGGAAAGGAGAAGGGAAAAGACTCCTCCTGCTTTCTCATGACCACTGTTCCTCCGTCCAGAGTTTCTGTTTCTATCCATCTTGGCCTGTGTATAAAGATTCTGTTTAAGTGTGTCATCTCAGCCACTGGAAGTGCTATCAATGGTTCCTCTTGACCAGCCCCTAATTCAGAAGGTCTGGTTCTATCTTGTGAGAATTCCACTAAGCTTAATTTCCCGGTCCATAAGCTGTAAAGAGTGGTTCCTTTCAGGGTGGGTTTCATGTACAGACTCACAGGAGGGCTGACTCATAAATAAATTACCCCTTTGTCGATTTATGTCCCTATCTTTGGGAATGCATGGCTGCCTTAGATATCTGCAAAGAAAAGAAATTCAATCTTGTGTTAGTATTTTTCTCTCTGTCTCTCTGTCTTCCATCTGTCTGTCTTTTTGAATATTTTACCCACTTTCTGTACTATAGAGATCTTTATAACCTTAACAGAATGATTTCTAGTGTGGGACATTGTTTGACATGACACTATTAATATTAAAATACTAAATATTGTGACTATCAAAATGATGTGTTTTGATCGTACTTTAACTGTGGCAAAACACTTCAAGATCCTTCCAAGTGTTGATGTAACCTTATTGTTATCTACCTACTCAGATATGGGTCATGTGGACTGACATTTAAAAGGATGAAAGCCAGCTAATCCTCTTACAGCCTTTGGTATCAACAACTTTCTGCCTTTGATGAATACACAGTAGGTATGTTTCCACATGTTTCCTTTTCTTCTGGAATGTGAGGCCAACCTGTAATAGATTTTTGAAAATGGGCTTTCCTAGCTGAATTCATGAGTTAACATGGCCTTCATTGAGCCAGCTAGAGGCTCCATCCCATATCCTGCAGGGAAGACAGCTATGGGGAGGCTGGGCTTGCTGCTTCTTATCAAGCTAATGGAAGAGAATGAAGTGAGGCTGTGGCACATGAGGCCCAGCTGTGGACAGCAGCTTCATTGCTAAGGGATACAGTGCATGACTGGGTTATCTTTGTTCCCTTGAACGTCAGTTTTCCCATCATGCAACAAAATACTTGAATTATATGGTTAAAGGCTCTTCTTGGCATGAATTTTCCATGATTCAGTGCTTTCTGCAATAGCCACAGGTGAGGTCCACATTGCTCTCCCTCTTAAATACTTCATGTAGAATTAAGAAGAATTAATATTTCTTACTTTTGCTGTTAGTGGCCCCTGTTACTTCTCTTTGTCAAGAGAAAGGAAGATGAACATAGATATTCAAAGGTTCATGATGTTTCAACAATAATTTTTCTGCCTCTGATGAATGTATTGTATCTATGCCTCCAAGTAAATGTGAATCTTTCCTCATGAAAGTCTTGATGATGTAAGAAAATACAAATAAGGAATTTATTTTCTACTTGCTGGCACTTGCTCCAGAGCTGGATAAATTTTTCTGTTTATATGCTCTAGCCTGTAAAAAAGGAATTAATTGTTTTCCCCCATATTTTACAATGAGGACACAGATTTCAAAGATGTGAAGCCACAGTGCCTAAACACAAGAAACAGGAGGAGAAACCGCTGGGGTCTGAGACTTGATGTTAGCATTTCAGGGTACTGGAGTAGAGAGACGCACGTCCAAATTTGTGCCAGTTGATGTCCCATTTTCTGGACAGAGACTTTCTTTACAAGTGCAGAGAGGATGCAGAGCATACACCAATCCCCCTAGGCCAGGCTAACAGCAGGGCATCCATCTCTAAGTGGTTCACCTTCTCTGTAGACACTCGCCTTCATCTGACTTTGTGAGCTTGGGGTTGGGCTCTTCACAGTTTCCCACTAATGGCCGAGTTTCTTTAGCTTTTACAGTAGCTCCTCTGGCTTGCCAAACTGGGTAGGTGGCTCTGAGCAGCAGGGATCTATCTACTCTCTTTTAGTTGTGGAGTCTAGATTGCTAAAAATCAAGGTGTTAGTGAGGCTGTGCTCCCTCCAAAGCCTCTAGGGGAGAGTCTCAACTTGTTTTGCTTTTGTTCAGCTGGCTCCAGATGTCCTTTTGTGTGGCCCTGTCAGCCTCTATCTCTATATATTTGAGACTTGCCCTTCTCTGCCATTTTCTTAAAAGGACATCTGTTGTTGATTTAGGCCCTCAGTATAGGGTAACTTTATCTCAGCATTCTTTAAACATCAATAAAGACTATCTTCCAAATGAGGTTATATTTACAGGTGGTAGGACAAGAGATGGAGTTTTGTATCTTTCATTTTAATTCTCTTTAGCTCTGGATGCTACCAGCTGGGCTCAGTCAGGTCTAAAGGGATCCTTGGGTATTTGATGACATAGATGGGGGCAAGAGGGACACAGGGAAGAACCACAGTGTGAAGAGAGGGAGCAGGAGGTGGCTTGGGGACATTTATCAGAGACTATAATCACTGTCAGCTATAGTCATGTGTCAAGTTTCTTCTCTGTGAAATCCTAGAGGAGATCAGATATCTGGGCCTGTACTCAGCCCCTGGGTTCACAGACTGGAGAACAGGAATTAGGAAGGAAGAAAAGGCCCCTTTTGATAGTAACTCAGGGAAGTCCAGAGCACAAAGCTCTGGGACCTTGGGAATACCACACTGGTGACAGCTGGCAGGAGACTGGGATAGTGGTGGATGGTGGGTGGAGGAATGGTTTCAAATCCAAAACACAGCTCAGCAAAGTCTAGAAACATGAGCTCTAGTAGGATATGCCAAATGCCATATTTACCTAGTGATAAATAATGTCTATCATTCACGGTAATTATTAGGCATCACGAACTGAGTGCCATGAGTTGCATGTCTATTTAGAGGTGCCGGCCTATACCATTTTATTAACATTATCTTGTTTACTTTTCAAAACTACCCACAAATTAGACTATACTCTTTGGACACTAATTTGAGAGTCAAATTTAACAGCTTACTTCAAATCTTGGAATCAGTCGGGGGCAGGGCTGCTATTTAAATTCTGCATTATATGAGTTTAGTACCTATTACAGCTTGGAGATAAAGTTTTCTTCCACAACCCCAACATTCATCCTTTGAGTGTGTGGTCTCCAATGTGTGGAGCTGTTACAAGGTCACTGAACCACGAGGGCTCTAACATTGTCAATGGCTTAGTCTGTCCCAGTTTTCTTTCTGGCTGCTGTGATAAACACCATGACCAAAAGCAACTTGTGGGGGAAAGGGTTACTTTCATCTTGTAGATGATAGTCAAACATATAAGGGAAATCAAGGCAGGAGGTCAAAGCATGGATTGGGAGACAGGAACCGAAAGAGGCCACTGAAGGGGGATGTCAAATATCTTGCTTCTCAGGCTTACAATCAGCTACCATTCTTATGCCTCACCCCAAAGGCTGCCTAGGAGAGGTACCACCCACAGAGAGCTGGGCCTTCCTATAGCAGCCATTCATCAAGAAAACTCCCCATGACCTTGAGAATAGGGCTAAGCTGATGCAGGCATTTTGTCAGGATCTTTTCTCCTAGATGACCTCTATTTTTGCCAAGTTGACAAAAAACTAACCAGCACATAAGAGACTCACAGCCAAATGGGTTGTTAGGAAGTGGAAACCAACAGGAAGAAGGGGATGGCTGCGGAGTTTTAAAAGAATCTGTTTTGTCCTTGGTCCCTGGCCATCTCTCAATGGCTGCTTCTCCAGCTGCCATAAAAGGCGAGCCCCTCTCTTATACCGTGCCCTTCTGTCACGATGTCAGTACTTTTCCATAGGTCTATAAGCAACAGAACTAGCACCTCTGGACTGAAATTCCTAACCATGGTTCAAAATAAACATTTTCTTTTAGCTGATTTTCTCCTGTGCTGGACACAAATAATATGTGTGTACGATAATACACGTGCATGCGTGTGGTCATCAGGGGACGAGGGAGAAGGAGGCAGTTGACTCTCTCAGCTGACAACCTAGGTTGGGATAGGGGCTGATAATTATGATTTTTTTTTTCTGAGCTTCTAGACTCTACCACCTCTGAGTCATTCTCTCTCCCCTGTAAAAAGTTAAGACTTGTGTGAGTTCAGGGCATTTCTCAAAATGAACTTATTAGCACTTTTGTTGTATAAATAAGTATTTTAATTTTTGTGCTGCACATTAAAGCTGGTGGATGGGAGGCTGTCAGAATTCTTAATTGTCATGAAATATGCTGCTAATAATCGGTCTTATTAAATCTAAATGAAATGCCTGTGTGTAGCCCTCTTCCAGCATTTCTCTCCACTCAATGCAGCTTTTTTTAAAAATCTGAAACAGCAAGCAGTCATTCTAAATCACAATCAAATTAACTATTTATGTTCCCTTTCACCAGCATCCTCTTGCCCTTCTTCCACCCCTCTACCCAACTCTTTTTAAATCTTATATTTTATGGGGAAATGACTAGTGCTGGGGACTAGGGGGGCACCCTTCATGCACTGAAAGAAAGCCCCAGTTGCTGGCAGAATTTTGTCTGAAGTCCTGGGGGTGGGTAAGGGAGGGTGGCCTGTATTCCTGAAAGAGCAGGCCCAGTGGAAGCAAGGAAGGCTGGGGCACAGCCAGCCCAGAGCAGCATCTGATTTGTCTCTCTTGGCCGCAGGCCAGTGACAAGGTAGTGGCTCATCTCTGCTTCCTTCAGGTGCTCTGTGAAAGGAATGGAGTCGGCTCAATTTGCAAGACCTTATCTTTGCTTTGCTTTCTCTGGAGGCTGAGTGGGAATTTTCCATTGCAGAGGTCTGAGTTGGCTAAAGCTGTGGTGGCTGATACAAGACAATGTTATTTCAGACTGGATTAGCAGACTGTCATCCATGACCTTTTGAGGAACTGGGAAAGCTCAGAGGGGACATCTTCTGATTATCAACCCAATGGGGAAGGTGATGGGAGTTGGACATTTACTAGAATAAAAGCAATGGATAAAAAAGTGACGTGTCATGGAATAGACTTTCTCTTTAGATGCCCAACTACCCACTTGAGATCCTGTTGAGACCAAGCCCATCCATCAGGCAGGTAAATGAAAGCAATTGTCTAGTAAAAACCTTTACTCCCCTTCATTTGTCTACATGTTCTAGGCAAGAAGAAAAAGAAAATGAAGAAGACGAAGAAGCAGCAGCAGAAGCAACCTTGTGGTCACTCCCTCCTTCCCTCAGGGGTGGAGTTGAAGCTGAACTCTGGCAGGGCTGTGAGGTTCATGATTATTTGCCAGTTGTGTAGTATCCTCCAGGTGGCTTTTTTTCCAGTGTAGGGATGGTGTCCCTATCCACCCCTAGCACTATTCATTTCCACATAAAACATTTCCACTGATCATCTCCTAGGGACTTGAAGCAGAAAACATGGGGGAATGCTGCTTACTATCTCTCTCAAAAGCTCATGCTCAGATTTCTTATACAGCCCAGGGAATGATGCTGCCCATAGTGGGCTGGGCTTTTCTGCAATAATCAACAATGAATGCAATCCTCTGTAGACATGCTCACTGACCAATTGATCTGAACAGTCCCTACATTAAGACTCAGGTGACTCTAGCCTGTGTCCCCTTGGCAGTTAAAGCTATCTAGGACAAGTATCCAACCCTGGAAGATGACTGATCTGGGTTTGAACGCCTCATCCATCCTTTCTGACATGTAAGGTTGATTGAGTGGGATAACATTTCTAGGATTCCAGTTTTGTTATCTTTCTGTCAATGCTTTTCCCCTTGCTGGATTAAATGAGAACATGTATGTGACAGTCCTGACCTACTGTAGCTGCTAGTAAATTCATATCTCTTCCTTTCTTCCAAACATCCTAAATGATCAACAAAGGACCAAGATTCTGGTTTATTTGGCAGCATGGAATGCTGTCATGACAGAAGCAGAGGTGTTTGGGAATTTGCTTGGCACCATGTTTGTAAACTGAGTTGTCATTTAACTAGAACAAACTCATTGTGCCAATTTTAGCTATTTTTATACCATACAGAAAAATGCCTGTCAGCTCAGTATATAGCCCCATCTCCAGCTAGAAAGGAATGTTTCTGAGAAGATATGAGGCAAAACCCAGGGGCGTGCGAGAGTTTGAAAGTTATGTGAATGAGGTTATTTCTAATATCTGAGCTGACTCCAAGGTGCTAGGAGCCCAAAGAATACCTGTGCAGGTCTGTCTTAGGGTTTTACTGCTGTGAAGAGACACCATGACCAAGGCAACTCTTATGAAGGACAGTAATTAATTGGTACTGGCTTATGGGTTCAGAGGTTCAGTTTATTATCATCATGCCAGGAAACACAGCAGCATCCAGGCAGGCATGGCACTGGAGGAGCTGAGAGTTTTGCTTCTTGCTCTGAAGGCAGCTTGGAGAAAACTAACTCTTCTGCACTGGGTAGAGCTTCAAAGTCCCCCTCCACAATGACACACTTCCTCCAAGGTACACCTCCAAATAGTGTCATTTCCTGGGTCAAGAATATTCAAATCACCACAAGGTCTTACAGGTGGTCAGCTTCCAAGTGTCTTGAGACCTGGTTCTTCAGATCCAGGTTTCCAGAATGGCTCCACTCCACCTGTCCAAGCAGCCTCATAGCCAAAGTTTCTTTGGGTCATTTATTCTTTTGTCAAACATTTATGTGCATGTTCCCTTTAATACTAAGCCTTGGGGACACAACAATGACCAGCACAATACTGAATAACCCACATATCTACAAAATAAATCACATTTAAAGGATAGAAACCCACACCGAAGTATGTACAAAAACCAAGCAACAAATGGAAACAGTTTCATTGCAATATATACAGAAGTGGGTCTACTATCAAAAAGCTGGCCCTGCGGGAGAGAGACTGTGAGGTTCTGGGGAACCAACAGTCTGTGTGGTGACAGGGTAGAACTGGATTGTGTTGCAGAGTAGCTGGGTCCAAATCCTGACTTAAGATTTCAGAGATAAGTTGCTTGTTTTGTGCTCCCGTTTCTCCCCTGTGTAAAACTTGGAAAATTCCATTTTAGTTCCGAGTTGTTGGTTAAACTTAAAAATTAACTTAGAGGAGCATGGGTTTATTTGAACCAACCATTCTAGGATATAGTCCATCATTATGGGGGAGCCCAAATATGGAAGCTTGAGCACTGTACACATGTGCACGTATACACATACATATGTACAAATAAAAGCTAAAAACCTGTTTAGATAGAACCCGTCTAGCAGGATCAGCTGCAGATGTGCACCTCACCCTCTGCCCAGTGTTCTTCATCATGTTGAGGCTGTATGGTGTCTCTATGCCCCACAGGCTTTATCTCCTGTGCTGTAAGATGCATGCTTCTCATCAGCTTTCCAGAGCTGAGCCAGGAGCCACCTTGCTTCACTCTGCACTTGTCATGCACAAGAGTTTCATACACTTCGAGGTGGTATAAGAAAACCACTCAAAATAGACTCTGCAAAAAACAGAGAAGAGGGCTTCCGGGGCTGGCTCATTTGGCAAAGTGCTTGCTGTGTGGAAGCAAAAGGATCGAAGGTTGATCCCTACAACCTATGTAAACACACACACACACACACACACACACACACACACACACGTGGGGGGGGGGAGAGAGAGAATGGGGGAAGCAATGAAGTAAAATCTCTTCTTCATAAATTTATCAAAATCTATTGTTTTACCCCCCTTTCTCATTTTCATTGAGACTGTCCCACTTAAAATATTCACGGTCCTACAGCCATCAGTGCTTTTCATCCAGTACACCTTGCAGTGTCTCACGCAGTAGGCACATTGTCACTCTCCTTGTTTGATGAAAGTAATGGAACCAGGTTCATGCAGTCACTTCCTGGCTCTTCCACACCAAGGCCATAGGAAGCAGGATCCAGTACTCAGATCGGCAGTGACAGGTCGGGGGCTTCCAACGGTGCCAACGATCCTCCAGGAACCCCAAGCAGCAGCTCTTGGCTCTGGTCTCCAGCGAATCCTCCTTAAATTCCACGGCTAGCCCCATGCACACACACTCCCGGGCAGGCTTCCCTTCCAGAATGATTATGCAGAAAATGAGAGCTGACAGTGATAGATGGACTTTTCCACTTTCTGCTAACGTGGCTATGGAGTCAGAGCCCACTTTAGTGAATGTCCATTAAGGTCAAATTTGGAAAGCAGGTATTGAGAGTCGTCGTTG
Source organism: Mus caroli (assembly GCF_978045245.1). NCBI lineage: Eukaryota > Metazoa > Chordata > Mammalia > Rodentia > Muridae > Mus > Mus caroli. The sequence continues at coordinate 66,934,882 of NW_028227266.1, forward strand.
CTAATTACACCCTGAGAGCTCTATTTGTATTTCCAAATTGGATAAAAAGGTTAGTAAAATGGAACACTTCAGCACAGCCCGGCTCCTGGCTTGCTCTTCCAGGTTTGCTGAGAAATATCGTCCTGTCTATGCCTCTCACACCTTACAGGTGGGCCAGTGCCAGGAGTGGCTGTCCCTTGAGCCCCTGTCAGTCTCTGGCAGATCCGATTACACTGGGGACCCTTAAGAGCACTTGAAGCGAACCCACCATGGGTCTATTTTAATCCTGCGCCTTCTAGAGAGTAGGAAGTGTAAGGAGACGCTTCCTGCTGACAGGTGGCCCCATAAAAGTCGTCCATCTGCTGCTAATTATGGCAGAAAGAAAATTCACACGGCCGAGGTTTCTGTGTATTTGCTAAAGATCTCCAGAGGTGTAACTGTCTTCCTGGATCACAAGGCCATTCACAGCATTACATCTATAGAGCCTGTTAATTTTTTTTTTAAAATAATTTAAAACTCAGGGCAGGAGGGAGTGTTTAACAGAAGTGTGCCTGGATAAGCGTCAGATTGACATCTGTTCTGGCGGAGGAAAGTAGTCTGTGCTCACAGCTGGATTCATGGGTATTTTGTTCACATCCCAAGGGATACTCAGAGGGGACACACCTAGCTGTATTTCACACTTTCTTGCTTTGCCTTCCACACTCCGGTCCCTCTCCCTCTCCCTCTCCCTCTCCCTCTCCCTCTCCCTCTCCCTCTCCCTCTCCCTCTCCCTCTCCCTCTCCCTCTCCCTCTCCCTCTCCCTCTCCCTCTCCCTCTCCCTCTCCCTCTCCCTCTCCCTCTCCCTCTCCCTCTCCCTCTCCCTCTCCCTCTCCCTCTCCCTCTCCCTCTCCCCCTCCCCCTCCCCCTCCCCCTCCCCCTCCCCCCCCTCCCCTCCCCCTCCCCCTCTCCCTCTCCTTCCCTTCCTCTCTCTCCTCTCATTGGTTCATCTGTAAGATGGGTATAAGCTTTTGACTATATAACTCAGAAGGCCATTGTAGGGATGGTGATAGCTCAGTTCGCCAGGGACCTGGTTTTGATTTCTAGAACCCATGTAAAGATTCAGTGTGGTGGCATGTGCTTGAAATTTCAGCCCTGAACAGGCAGAAGTAGGAGCATCCCAGAGTCTTAGGAGATAATCAGCCTATCATAGGTAAGGCCCCAGACAATGAGAAATCCTGTCTTTGAAATTGTGATGGATTTTGAGGAATAACACTCTTGTCTTCTGACTCCCACATGCACACACGTGTGCATGTGCCAGTACACATAAAAGTCAACATGACTCAACAGAGAGAATAAGTTTGTTCCTACGCTCCAGGCGTCTGTCCTCAGCTCTGGGTTTTGAACCAGGTTTGTTTTTTTATCTATTCAGATTGCCAATGAAGGCAGGTTATGATAATATGTTTTGATAGAAATGTTGCATATAGCCTAAACAGTACTAAATTCTAACATAGGTTTAGAATAGAATATTTCTAGGATTATGAATTATTTTTGATTTTGATATGTCCTATTAGATAAAAATCTATGAGATTGGATATTGGTTTTATGTTTTATTCTGCCTGTTTTATATTTTATTTGTCCACTTTCTATTTTGAGTCGCTTAGTGCTCCTCTGTCTTTGAAATGTTACATGCCCTTCCAGGCAGTTGAATTGGTGTGCTTAGATTCAGCCTCTGGGAGCTTGATCACTTTTGGCATCTTAGTTTTGATGAATCATCACTCTCAAGTCCTCCTTACTGCCTCCTTCTGATCTCCCTTGCATCTTGTTTCATGAAACAGAGCCTTGTTTGGCCTCACCTCTCTGGCTGTGGTGCTTGGCTTTTCCCTTTATCTTTCTCTGTCTCTGGTTAGATAGCCCTCTGCCCTGTTAAGTAAAGATGCCTTGACCTGGCTTGCCCTTTGAAAACATTCCTTTACTCTTGGCCCCTAGGGTCTCATGAGATACAAGATAAGTGGGCCAGTCTCTTGGGATAGGAATTTCCCATGATTCCCTGTCTCCCATGAGTCCTCCTACAGCTCCCACACTGGACACAGGCTTTTTTATTGCTGTGATTTGAGTGTGAACTGTCCTCCATAGGTCCCTCTGTTTGAGCACTTAGCCCCAAGCTGCTAGTGCTGTTTGGGAAATTTGGGGAACCTTTAGGTACAATCTTTACAGAAGAAGTAGGTCAACAAGTCTGAGCTTGAATGTTTTATAGGCTAGACACTCTTCCTGTTCTCTCTTTGCTTCTTGCCTGCCAGGCTGGCCTCATGACTTCTGCTGTCAGGCTTCTTCACCATGGTGGACCATATCCTCTAAAACTGTAAACCAAATTCCTTCTCTTTCTTTCTTTCTTTCTTTCTTTCTTTCTTTCTTTCTTTCTTTCTTTCTTTCTTTCTTTCTTTCTTTCTTTCTTCTTTCTTTCTTTCTTTCTTTCTTTCTTTCTTTCTTTCTTTCTTTCTTTCTTTCTTTCTTTCTTTCTTTCTTTCTGCCTCCCTCCCTCCCTCCCTTCCTTCCTCTCTCTCTCTCTCTTTTTCTTTCTTTCTCTCCTTCCTTCCTTCCTTCCTTCCTTCCTTCCTTCCTTCCTTCTTTCCTTCCTTCCTTTCTTCCTTCCTTCTGTCCTTGCTTCCTTTCCTCCTCCTCATCTCTCTATCATATCTAACATATCTATCTAATCTATCTCTCTATATCTATCTATCTATCTATCTATCTATCTATCTATCTATCTATCTATCTATATCAATCAATCATAGCAACAGGAAAGAAACTAGTACCTCTTAACCTCTATTATCCAATGAATTGTTGGACCAACACCCCAGTAGGATTCTCAAAATCTGGTAGTGAACAAAGCCTAATGTTCAGTATTGACAGAGACAACTTTTTAGTGTCTGTCTTCTTCTCTTCCCTACATATAAATTGAGAGACTTGAAAGAATCAAGAGGGATCTTTTCCTGGGAAAAGGGTGGAGAATTTTAAACTCATATCTGAAGAACACGAACTAATGCTTATTAGAAATCATTAAATGGAACCTCTGTTTCTCAGCCTTGTTTTTGAATTGGTGATTAATTCCTTAGGCTGAAAGCTGTGTCACACTGTTTTACCACTATACTCAACAGAAAGGGATCCCTTGGAGTGAGTCATGGAAATGCCCACTATTTGTTCACTAATTCCTATGTGAGTGGTGGTACTCCAGCTTCACACCTGCAGGTAATTATATACCTCTAGCCCTTCCTCTATGTGAGACAAGATGCCTTAGCCAACCAAAGCCAATAACTCAGATATGGCAGAATGATTGCCTATTTGGTCTAAGTAACTATTTGTGATTAATTTTATAATTTTAGCAAGTATTACTTCTCTGACAAGGTATATATTCCAACATAGTTTTTTGTAGTTGTATTTATTTATGTTTTTTAACTTTCCAGTGTGTGGCTTGGTGGTTTTAGAGAATACCCGCATTGTCCATATTCTCTGGAGTCCACGCCAGGGGACATTCTGCTTTGCTAGTAGAGAAGCAGCCATTGAGGATTTCTTGGCAATTCTGAATCAAAATGCCCTTGCCAGAACTTAATTTGGGGAATTGCATTTCTCCCCACTAATTAACTCCATTGTTTCAATTAGGAAAGTCCTATTCCTTCCAGCCCAGAACACTGCCACCGTACAGGAAGATGGCTTTGAAGTGCTTTCACAGTGAAGCCAAGCATTTCTTGTACCAAGCTCACCCAGGCTCCTTAGCAGCCATATTTTCAAGATGGCTGACCTCGTTTTAAGGATCACTGTGTTGGACCCAAGGGACAATACAAAGTAGAAAGTTAAATCAGGAGAAGTCTGAGGAAGGTCAACTTATCTTATGTAAGAAGGCTCTCAGAAGTAAAGTACATGTTCAAGTTCTAGTTATTATGTTCAGATAGTCCACGAATCAAAAATAAAACAAGTCTCTCCTCTCTGTGTATAGGCAGAGGAGGTCTAACTGCATCTACTGGGTTGAATATCCTTGAAGCTGATATCCTTAGAATCATAATAACTGGCTGGGAATAGAGATCAGTAGTAGGGCTTAGCTTAGAAACCACAAGATCTAGGGTTCACTCCTCAACACACATGCACACACACACACACACACACAAACACACAGACACACACACACAACTAGCCGAATTACCACAAATCCTGCCAGCCACCTGACCCTCATGATCAATGGCTGAAGAGATAATTTCACCTAAAGTATAGAGCATAGTCAGCAATCTGTGATCTTTGGCAAGGAAATTAAAATCACTTCCTCTCTATTAATGCAAATTATTATAATTAACATCAGTGATGTATTTAATTGCTATTTGTGAAAACCACTTTCTATCTGCATTAAGCTTTGGAAAATAGCTATAAATATTTTGGTGGCTTGTGACAGTAAATTAATTGCAGTACTGACTTAAGAATAATTTAGAACCTTGTTGATCTGTTGGCTCATTTTCCCAAGTGACTTTGCCATTTTGAGCTAGAAAAAAAGAATCGCCATAGATACCTTACCCTTTGATGAGTGAGTGTTCCTCATCCGTTGTCCTGATATTGAAGATTTCAGTGCCAGGGAGAAGGGAGGATGTTGAAAGACACTCTTCCCCACCCCCATCCCACTCACACCCCCTTTCATATGCAGCTCTGGTAGATGTTTTTATTCTGTCTTTTCTATTCTCAGAAAAATTCTTATCTCAGTTTACTCAGAGAATATTAGCCAAGTAGCAGGCAAAGTCAGGCAGGTGTTACAGTCAACTCGTATGCTCTACAGGAACATAAAAGTTGTCATACTGGCATCAAGAAGATAGGAACAGAGACTAGAGAAGCTTCCTGTGAGCCTTCCTCTGTAGGACAACAAGCCTAGAGCATGATTTATCTTTACTGAAGAAGGTCCGTATGTGACTCTTGTATGTGTGAAGAAAGCTTGTCTTTTCTTTATTAGTTTGGAATCAGTGTCCTGTCTGTCCTGACATCTCCTGTTCAGTTAGAAAGTGGGAGGGTTCATGTGAAGAACCTCAAATGCTGTGTCAGGCCATCATATGTATACCATGTCAGAGACCGTGTCTTGTACTGATGCCTGGATTGCTAGTCTTTAGTGTCCTTAGTTAGAAAATGGGGCAGTTTCTTCTGTCTCAAAATCGTATTCCTAATGATGCCCAGCAGTTTTCTCTTAAAATTAATTGTAGCCTGGTCAGTTCATTTTGGGAACAATTGGTTTTAAATCCTTCATTTAGGCTATATTCTTAATAACAGTCCCATGTATAGACTAAGTCCTATTTAAGACACATTTCCGTTGGGCTGGTGAGATGGCTCAGTGGTAAAGAACACGTGCTACTCAAGCAGAAGACCTGGGTTCAGTTCCTAGCATACACATGGAAGTCCACAACCCACTGTAAATCCAGCCCCAGGGAATCTGATGTCCACTTTTGGCCTCTGCAGGCACACATATGGTGCGCACACACACACAAGTATACATACACCCGTACACATAAAGAAAAATAAATTTAAAAGTTAAAAACAATTGAAGACCTAAAGACAACAATGATGATTTTTTAACTGTCTATGCCTAAAAGGCTACCTACAATATAGTAGATATAAGATGCAAATTCTCTAAATTAAATTGAACAAAACAAATGACTGTGGCTTCCTGTGGTCATCTAATGAGAGACAGAGAGATTAGATTTTATAAAAGATGCTGACTCCTGGTAGAAGATGAGGTCATTCGTGGCTTGAGAGGATGGCCTTCCATTCCACACGGAGGACAAGCATTCCCTCTAGTCTTATTATATTCCTGGCATTGTGCTAGGCTAAAGGGAAGTAGAATGTGACCGGGAATTCCTTTGGGGACAATCCGACTTCTGTTCTTAAAAATAATTAATTTTTAATTATTGTACTGTGGTAGAGACATAACCTACATATGGCAAAATGCACCGGTATTAAATGTCCAGCTAGATGGAGATTTTATAGTCATGCATTCATGTCTTCACCGCTAGTGCAAGTTACAGAATGCATTTACCCCTCCCCACCACAGAAGGTTTGCTTGTGCCCATTTTCTGTTCGTTATCCTTGTTTAATAAACAACTTACTCTCATTTCTATCAGCCTATCTTAGTTTTCCAACTTTGTGTGAACAAAATCACACTGTATGTACTTTTTGTGTGCTAGCCTTAGATTCTGAATGTACGTTTTAAAAAAGGACCAATATCAGTAGTTCGGTTTTATTTTGAAAATTAGCCATTGCATTCCCAGAATTCTTATTGACATTATTTGAAACGGCATTGTCAGGATTCTAGGAGAGCGCTGTGGTAGTGACACAGTCTCCAAGGCTCTGCCCATTTATAGCAATTACAACAAAGCAACAGAAGCTATGTCCACAAAAATGCTGATCATTTTTAGTGCCCCCCAGAGCCCAGTGGAGGGACTGAAAAATTCTTGAGATGAGCCTGGGATTGATTGAGTGATAATCTCTAATTTAACAATGTATGGCTACTGGAAATCCAGTCTTTGGGTGCCATATTAGTCAGGAAATTGAGCAGATCACCCCCTCTAAATGTCATGATGTGCTAGCACCAGCTGTAAACAACAAATCCTTCTAACAACATTTTCTTCCTAAGTGGGTCTAGCACCCTTGTGACTTCTTGTAGCTGGACAATGGCTAAGACAACAACAGCCAAGTCACAGTGCTTTGTTGATGGAGAATCAAGGTTAAGGGTAATGAAGTCAGGGAAGTTGGGGACCCATGTGCCCTTCATGCCAGATCTGCTATAGAGGACGATGCTCCTCTCCTGCTCCCACAAAGTTGAGTTTCTGTGAGCAGAGTTAAAATGACTTTAGTTGGAAACCATAGGGGCAAGAAAAAGGCAGGATGGAGTGGAGGAGTGTCAGAGCTGGCGATCTCAGGTGTGAGGGGAGCAGGTGGATTTGAAGGTTTACCTCCAGAAAACACCACCTAGAGGAATGCTACCCTAGTTCGGCTGCTGTTTCTGGCAAAGAAAAACATTTCATTTAAGGGGATCAACAGAGTAGGGTCATGGGAAAATCCCACAGACAGTTGACATAAGAGGGAAAAAAAGAACCCAGACATCCTTACAGATAGTTAAAGACACCAGAAGAATGTGCTTACAGAACAGATGACAATTGTAAAGTAACAGTAGAAAAGAAATATCAGGAAATAGTGGAAAACAAGATAACATGGGTATGCTTAGAAAATTTCAGAAATGGGCAGGGTCTGCTGACACTCGCCAACTGCCCACAACACCCGCCACAGGATCTTAAGACTTCTGGTGAGGGGAGCACAGCTTCTGCTCCAATCCAATTGCGCGGGACCTGAGACTGCATTAGTTAGGGAAGCAGAAACCGGCCTGAGTAGGGCCACAGGCCTCATCCAGCCGGATCAGCGCCAGGGTAGCAGGAGCGCAGGGTTGCCTGACACCCGCCAGCTACCCACGACCCCCGCCGCAGGATTTTGGGACTGCTGGTGAGTGGAACACAGCTTCTGCTCCAGTCCAATCACGCGGGACCTGAGACTGCTCTGGTTGGGGAGAGAGAAATCCGGCCCACACAGGGCCACAAGCCTCTTCCGGTCAGAAAAGCACCTGAGCAGCTGGGGCGCAGGGTCTGCTGACACTCGCCAACTGCCCACAACACCCGCCACAGGATCTTAAGACTTCTGGTGAGGGGAGCACAGCTTCTGCTCCAATCCAATTGCGCGGGACCTGAGACTGCATTAGTTAGGGAAACAGAAACCGGCCTGAGTAGGGCCACAGGCCTCACCCGGCCGGATCAGCGCCAGGGTAGCGGGAGCGCAGGGTTGCCTGACACCCGCCAGCTACCCACGACCCCCGCCGCAGGATTTTGGGACTGCTGGTGAGTGGAACACAGCTTCTGCTCCAATCTTTAAATAGTGACAACGATAACAACTAACCCCAGAGATTACCAGATGGCGAAAGGTAAACGTAATAATCTTACTAACAGAAACCAAGACCACTCACCATCATCAGAACCCAGCACCCCCACTTCACCCAGTCCAGGGCACCCCAACACACCGGAAAAGCTAGACACGGATTTAAAAGCATATCTCCTGATGATGATAGAGGACTTCAAGAAGGACGTTAATAACACACTTAAAGAAATGCAGGAGAACACGGCTAAAAAGGAAGAAGACAATAAAGAGGAAGCACAAAAATCCCTTAAAGAATTGCAGGAGAACACTGCTAAAGAGTTACAAATCCTTAAAGAAAAACATGATAACATAATCAAACAGGTAGAAGTCCTTGCAGAAAAACAGGAAAACACATCCAAACAGATGATGGAAATGAACAAAACCATACTAGACCTAAAAAGGGAAGTAGACACAATAAAGAAAACCCAAAATGAGGCAACACTGGAGATAGAAACCCTAGGAAAGAAATCTGGAACCATAGATGCAAGCATCAGCAACAGAATACAAGAGATGGAAGAGAGAATCTCAGGTGCAGAAGATTCCATAGAGAACATCGGCACAACAATCAAGGAAAATATAAAATGCAAAAAGATCCTAACTCAAAACATCCAAGAAATCCAGGACGCAATGAGAAGACCAAACCTACGGATAATAGGAGTGGATGAGAATGAAGATTTTCAACTCAAAGGACCAGCGAACATCTTCAACAAAATTATAGAAGAAAACTTCCCAAATCTAAAGAAAGAGATGCCCATGAACATACAAGAAGCCTACAGAACTCCAAATAGACTGGATCAGAAAAGAAATACCTCCCGACACATAATAATCAGAGCAACAAATGCTCTAAATAAAGATAGAATACTAAAAGCAGTAAGAGAAAAAGGCCAAGTAACATATAAAGGCAAGCCTATCAGAATTACACCAGATTTTTCACCAGAGACTATGAAAGCCAGAAGATCCTGGACAGATGTTATACAGACACTAAAAGAACACAAATTCCAGCCCAGGCTACTATACCCAGCCAAACTCTCAATTAACATAGATGGAGAAACCAAAGTATTCCACGACAAAACCAAATTCACACATTATCTCTCCACGAATCCAGCCCTTCAAAGGATAATAACAGAAAAAAACCAATACAAGGACAGGAACCACGCCCTAGAAACAACAAGAAGGTAATCCCTCAACAAACCTAAAAGAAGACAGCCACAAGAACAAAATGCCAACTTTAACATCAAAAATAACAGGAAACACCAATTTCTTTTCCTTAATATCTCTTAATATCAATGGACTCAACTCCCCGATAAAAAGACATAGACTAACAAACTGGCTACACAAACAAGACCCAACATTTTGCTGCTTACAGGAAACTCATCTCAGAGAAAAGGATAGACACTACCTCAGAATGAAAGGCTGGAAAACAATTCTCCAAGCAAATGGCATGAAGAAACAAGCTGGAGTAGCCATTCTAATTTCTGATAAGATTGACTTCCAACCCAAAGTCATTAAAAAAGACAGGGAGGGACACTTCATACTCATCAAAGGTAAAATCCTCCAAGAGGAACTATCAATCCTGAATATCTATGCTCCAAATACAAAGGCAGCCACATTCATTAAAGAAACTTTAGTAAATCTCAAAGCACACATTGCACCTCATACAATAATAGTGGGAGACTTCAACACACCACTTTCACCAATGGACAGATCATGGAAACAGAAACTAAACAGGGACACAGTGAAACTAAGAGAAATTATGAATCAAATGGATCTGGCAGATATCTACAGAACATTCTATCCTAAAACAAAAGGATATACCTTCTTCTCAGCACCTCATGGTACCTTCTCCAAAATTGACCACATAATTGGTCACAAAACAGGCCTCAACAGATATAAAAATATTGAAATTGTCCCATGCATCCTATCAGATCACCATGGACTAAGGCTGATCTTCAATAACAAAATAAATAATAGAAAGCCCACCTTCACGTGGAAACTGAACAACACTCTTCTCAATGATACCTTGGTCAAGGAAGGAATAAGGAAAGAAATTAAGGACTTTTTAGAGTTCAATGAAAATGAAGCCACAACATACCCAAACTTATGGGACGCAATGAAAGCATTTTTAAGAGGAAAACTCATAGCTCTGAGTGCCTCCAAAAGGAAACTAGAGAGAGCACACATTAGCAGCTTGACAACACACCTAAAAGCACTAGAACAAAAGGAAGCAAATTCACCCAAGAGGAGTAGACAGCAGGAAATAATCAAACTCAGGGGTGAAATCAACCAAGTGGAAACAAGAAAAACTATTCAAAGAATCAACCAATCAAGGAGCTGGTTCTTTGAGAAAATCAACAAGATAGATAAACCCTTAGCCAGACTCACTAGAGGGCACAGGGAAAGCATCCTAATTAACAAAATCAGAAATGAAAAAGGAGACATAACAACAGATCCTGAAGACATCCAAAACACCATCAGATCCTTCTACCAAAGGCTATACTCAACAAAACTGGAGAACCTGGATGAAATGGACAAGTTCCTAGACAGATACCAGGTACCAAAGTTGAATCAAGATCAGGTTAATGATCTAAACAGCCCTATATCCCCCAAAGAAATAGAAGCAGTCATTAATAGTCTCCCAACTAAAAAAAGCCCAGGACCAGATGGGTTTAGTGCAGAGTTCTATCAGACCTTCAAAGAAGATCTAATCCCAGTTCTTCACAAACTATTCCACAAAATAGAAACAGAAGGTACTCTACCCAACTCATTCTATGAAGCCACAATTACTCTGATACCTAAACCACAAAAAGACCCAACAAAGATAGAAAACTTCAGACCAATATCCCTTATGAATATTGATGCAAAAATCCTCAATAAAGTTCTTGCTAACCGAATCCAAGAACACATCAAAACAATCATCCATCCTGACCAAGTAGGTTTCATCCCAGGGATGCAGGGATGGTTCAATATACGGAAATCCATCAACGTAATCCAGTATATAAACAAACTCAAAGATAAAAAACACATGGTCATCTCCTTAGATGAGGAAAAAGCATTTGACAAGATCCAACACCCATTCATGATAAAAGTCTTGGAAAGATCAGGAATTCAAGGCCCATACCTAAACATGATAAAAGCAATCTACAGCAAACCAGTAGCCAACATCAAAGTAAATGGTGAGAAGCTTGAAGCAATCCCTCTAAAATCAGGGACTAGACAAGGCTGTCCACTTTCTCCATACCTATTCAACATTGTACTTGAAGTCCTAGCCAGAGCAATTCGACAACAAATGGAGATCAAAGGGATACAAATTGGAAAAGAGGAAGTCAAAATATCACTTTTTGCAGATGATATGATAGTATATATAAGTGACCCTAAAAATTCCACCAGAGAACTCCTAAGCCTGATAAACAGCTTCGGTGAAGTAGCTGGATATAAAATTAACTCAAACAAATCAATGGCCTTTCTCTACACAAAGAATAAACAGGCTGAGAAAGAAATTAGGGAAACAACACCCTTCTCAATAGTCACAAATAATATAAAATATCTTGGCGTGACTCTAACTAAGGAAGTGAAAGATCTGTATAATAAAAACTTCAAGTCTCTGAAGAAAGAAATTCTAGAAGATCTCAGAAGATGGAAAGATCTCCCATGCTCATGGATTGGCAGGATCAACATTGTAAAAATGGCTATCTTGCCAAAAGCAATCTACAGATTCAATGCAATCCCCATCAAAATTCCAAATCAATTCTTCAACGAATTAGAAAGTGCAATCTGCAAATTCATCTGGAATAACAAAAAACCTAGGATAGCAAAAACTCTTCTCAAGGATAAAAGAACCTCTGGTGGAATCACCATGCCGGACCTAAAGCTCTACTACAGAGCAATTGTGATAAAAACTGCATGGTACTGGTATAGTGACAGACAAATAGACCAATGGAATAGAATTGAAGACCCAGAAATGAACCCACACACCTATGGTCACTTGATCTTCGACAAGGGAGCTAAAAACATCCAGTGGAAGAAAGACAGCATTTTCAACAAATGGTGCTGGCACAACTGGTTGTTAACATGTAGAAGAATGCGAATAGATCCATTCCTATCTCCTTGTACTAAGGTCAAGTCTAAGTGGATCAAGGAACTTCACATAAAACCAGAGACACTGAAACTTATAGAGGAGAAAGTGGGGAAAAGCCTTGAAGATATGGGCACAGGGGAAAAATTCCTGAATAGAACAGTAATGGCTTGTGCTGTAAGATCTAGAATTGACAAGTGGGACCTCATGAAACTACAAAGCTTCTGCAAGGCTAAAGACACCATCAATAAGACAAAAAAACCACCAACAGATTGGGAAAGGATCTTCACCTATCCTAAATCAGATAAGGGACTAATATCCAATATATATAAAGAACTCAAGAAGGTGGACTCCAGAAAGTCAAATAACCCCATTAAAAAATGGGGCTCAGAACTGAACAAAGAATTCTCACCTGAGGAATACCGAATGGCAGAGAAGCACCTGAAAAAATGTTCAACATCCTTAATCATCAGGGAAATGCAAATCAAAACAACCCTGAGATTCCACCTCACACCAGTCAGAATGGCTAAGATCAAAAATTCAGGTGACAGCAGATGCTGGCGAGGATGTGGAGAAAGAGGAACACTCCTCCATTGTTGGTGGGATTGCAAGCTTGTACAACCACTCTGGAAATCAGTCTGGCGGTTCCTCAGAAAATTGGACATAGTACTACCGGAGGATCCAGCAATACCTCTCCTGGGCATATATCCAGAAGATGTCCCAACCGGTAAAAAGGACACATGCTCCACTATGTTCATAGCAGCCCTATTTATAATAGCCAGAAGCTGGAAAGAACCCAGATGTCCCTCAACAGAGGAATGGATACAGAAATTATGGTACATTTACACAATGGAGTACTACTCAGCTATTAAAAAGAATGAATTTATGAAATTCCTAGCCAAATGGATGGACCTGGAGGGCATCATCTTGAGTGAAGTAACACAATCACAAAAGAACTCACACAATATGTATTCATTGATAAGTGGATATTAGCCCAAAACTTAGGATACCCAAGATATAAGATACAATTTGATAAACGCATGAAACTCAAGAAGAATGAAGACCAAAGTGTGGACACTGTGCACCTTCTTAGAATTGGGAACAAAACACCCAGGGAAGGAGCTACAGAGACAAAGTTCGTAGCTGTGATGAAAGGATGGAACATTTAGAGACTGCTGTATCCAGGGATCCGTCCCATAATCAGCTTCTAAACGCTGACACCATTGCATACACTAGCAAGATCTTGCTGAAAGGACCCAAATATAGCTGTCTCTTGTGAGACGATGCCGGGGCCTAGCAAACACAGGAGTGGATGTTCACAGTCAGCTATTGGATGTATCACAGGGCTCCCAATGGAGAAGCTAGAGAAAGTACCCAAGGAGCTAAAGGGATCTGCAACCCTATTGTTGGAACAACATGATGTACTAACCGGAACCCTGGAGCTCTTGTCTCTAGCTGCATATGTATCGAAAGATGGCCTAGTCGGCCATCAATGGAAAGAGAGGCCCATTGGACTTGCAAACTTTATATGCCCCAATATAGGGGAATGCCAGGGCCAAAAGAATGGGAATGGGTGGGTAGGGAAGTGGGGGGCGCTATGGGGGACTTTTGGGATAGTATTGGAAATGTAATTGAGGAAATTATGTAATAAAAATATTAAAAAAAAAAAAAAAGAAAATTTCAGAAATGATGTATTTGGAAAAAATATAAGAAAAGGTGGTATTTGAAGAATGATCTGTCTAAACCCATAAAATAATTAAAAATAAAATACCCCAGAAACAAGGGTAAACAAGAAGAAACATGGGAAGGCATGAGTATCACAGACAGTCCCTGGAGAAAATATTGTAGAAGCAAGATAGGAAATCATATTTAATTCAAAACCAAATTTGGAACACTATAAAAACGATTAAGCACTTCTCAACCACAGAGAAATGGACACAGAAGAAAGGCTGCAGAGGCACTGGGCAACTGCTAGAGGGCATAGCTCAGTGGTAGAGCACCTGATCAGTGTGCCCGAGGTCCTGCATTCAATTCCTGCTGATGGCAGAGACAGAGAGATGGAGACAGAGAGATACACACATAAAGACAGAGAGACCTCTTGATATAGAAAGATCAGTGTGTCGGTCTGCTTTAAACACTCTGAACATATTCTTGTGTTGCTTTCAGGTTTGAGAACTGTTTTTTAAAACAATGATACCAACCTGAGCTTCGTTCTCTCTTTTAGAGATAAATACCATTGTCTGCTTGCTCAAAGAAGCCTTTTATTTTAAAGCCAGCTTGACTGCTCTGGCTTATTTTGGGAAACTTTTCATTGATTTATAGTTCTTAAGTATAAATTCTGTCTCATCCACACATTGCATATTCTCACTCTGTATGTATCTTTCTCTCTCCCAGTCTCTGTCTCTGTCTCTGTCTCTGTCTCTGTCTCTGTCTCTGTCTCTGTCTCTGTCTCTGTCTCTGTCTCGGTCTCTCTCTCTTCCTGCCCCCATCAGCAGGGATCGAACCCAGGACCTCGGACACACTGGTCGAAGTGCTCTACTGCTGAGCTATGCCCTCTAGCAGTTTCCCAGCACCTCAGTAGTCTCTCTTCTATGTTTGTTTCTCTGTAGTTGAGATGTCCTTAATTGTTTTCATAATGTTTCAAATCTGGTTTTCATTGTCAACGTGGCACAGTCTAGAATTACGAGGGAAGAGGGTCTCAACCGAGGAATTGTCTAGATCAGGTTGGCCTATAAGCATGCGTGTGAGGCATATTACTGTCTTGATTGTTACTTGATATAGGGAGACCTAGGTGTGGGTAGCACCTAGGCAGGGGTCTCCTGAATAGTGTAAGACAGGAGAAAGCTGGAGGAGAGCAAGCAAGCAGGGATCCACAGGTTTACTCTCACTCTTTCTTGACTGTGCATGTGACACTTTTTTTTAAAGTTCCTGCCGTCCTGTCACTTCCCCTCAGTGATGCACTGTAACCTCAGATTGTAGTCAGATAAGGCCCTTCATCTCTATGTTGCTTTCTATCAGGTTGTTTCATCACAGCAACAGAATGGAAACTGGAACAGACTCAGAGAATACTGACCTCATACTCTGTCCCTATGGAATCTTCCAATTCAGCAAGAACATGAAAGCACAGGGAAGGGTCCTAACAGGAACAATCAGAATATATGGAAATCAGATTTCATTTGCACATATTCACGGTTTCCGAAAACAGAAGGCTCATATACAACTGTTTGTGAAAATCCAAAGCACAATACCAGGGTACTGTCAACAACTAGACCATGGTGTTGATCTAATTCAAATATGTGGGTACCAGATAGGCATGGTTGGAAATCCCTTAGGGAAATCACTTCTTGGTAGTTGCGATGAAGTCCAGGTGCCATGATGTAGGAGGTGCCGTTGCCCAGGGTCCATGATTTGTTGCCTATAGTTGGATCTTATTAGGATCTAGGGATAAAACACCAGCAAGGACTTGCCCAAAGAATGAATGGAGACTAGCACAGGCTATCCTCAGAGACAGTCTTAGCAACAAGAAGAGCATCACTACAGAAACAAACCGCTTAGAGAGGAGCTTCCCCAGCGTAACTGTTTCTATGACTAAATATTAGCTATTGTGATAAAAAGACAAGTGGACATTCTGTTTAATTCTGATGGGAAAGGTCAGTGACACCCTGTGATTGAAGTCCTTCTCCCTCTGTGTTAAGTCATTACTTCGGTGGGAGGACAAGCTTTTCAGAACCAGGAGGGGTTTGTGAGACTGAGGCTCATCACAAGCCCTTCTCTGAATGGCTACAACGACTTTGAATGCTTGGATGATACACACGGCATTTTGAGATGTGATTCCTGACTTTGGTAGAAGCCTCCCACCCCCTGAAACACACACACAAAGAAAACCCCACACTCTTGATTGCAACAGTGTTCAGACTGGTTAAATCCACTTGAGTCAGCCGTATCCTAGAACTGACAAGCAATAAAAGTCAGCCTAGGAAATATTCTGTATTCCTATCTGTCCTTTGCATTCGGTTTCTTTGAGAACAGCCATTTAGCATACTTTGAAAAGTTGGCGTGCCTAATTGTATATCCTTGGTCCCCAAATCCAAGGATCACTATTGTCCCCTGATTGTGTTCCTTTACAAAAAAAGATAGGACACAGTCTTTGAAACTAATGGGCTCAATTTTGCTGAATAACATTTTTTCTTGTTTTATTTATCCCCAAATAAGAATAATTTTGAGATACGCTATAAATAATTTTATTGAAAACAACTTTTCTTTTAGAATTGAGCGGAAATAACCATGTCAGAAGCCAACAAACAGATGGTGAACTTCCTGGTTTTGCTGACTCGGGCAGATTGTTTTCTTCAAGCTGAAGGGGGGCTTCATGCCTGCCCGAAGAGCTCAAGGCTTCTCAGCACCTTTCAACACTACAGATTTGGGTCATTCACTAAGAGCCCACATTTATTTCTAGCCTACACAATCTTAGCATTATCTCAGAGATTAATTACTATAAATGATTGACACCAAAAATGTTCAAGTAGGAATCCGAAACTGTAGCAATCTATTACATTCTGCTGTTAATGAACCCAGTATCGGTTTGAGTACTGGGCTGGACTTTCTGTTCCAAGGTGTGAGTGTTGAAATATTGTAAGCTCCATTTTATTTAACTATTTTTCCTATGGACAACTGTAGAAATACCAGATCCACATACCACTTATCAAGGAAGCTAAGGTCTTCTGGGTCAACGTATCTGAGGGCCAGAGCATTGCAACTTATAACCTCTACATTCTTTTCTAGGGTCAATTTATCTTCTCCAGATTCCTGTCCCTCCTCATGCTCCTACTTGCCAGTAGGTAGATCTACTAAACACTTATTTTGTGCTAGATATTTTGTTGTTGTTGTTGTTGTGGTGGTGGTGGTGGTGTGTATGTCTGTGTGTGTGTGTGTCTGAATGTATGTGTCCTTGTGTATGTGTGTGATTTATGCTTTCATGTGGATGCATGTGCTCACATATGCACAGTTGTGGAAGCCAGAGATCAGCATCAGGTATCTTCCATGATCACCCCCCACACACACACACACACAACCTTTTTGAGAGGGAAGTTTCTACTGAACATGGAGCTAATTTGTCCAGATTGGCTCACAAGCAATTTCCATGGATCTCTCTATACCTTCTCCCCAAAGCTGAGGTTACAGATGTGGGATGCTTCGTCTGGCTCTTTCATGGAAGATGGGGAACCCAACTCAAGCCTTTATGCTTGTATGGCAAGCACTTGACCAATTGAGCCACAGATCCCGTATCATAGGCATTTGAAAGGCTCATTTTTGTCTCAAAGCTGTAGGATGGAGTCCATCAGGGCAGAGGAGGCATGGTGACAGGGATGGGAGTTAGCTGGTCACATTGCATCTGGAGCCAGGAAGCAGAGGCAGATGGATGCTGGATGCTGGTGCTCAGCTTGCGTTGTCCTCTTTACTCAGTCTAAGACCCCACCTTGTCAATGTTGTTGCCCACTTTCAAGGTGGGTGTTCCCTCTTTCAGTTAAACTTTTCTAGAAACAACCTCCTAGACACATCCAGAGAGGTATTCCCATGGTGATTTTAAATCTAATCAGGTTGACAATGAAGATTGCCCATCATAGAGTCAGTCTGGAGAATGATAAAATCTTAGGTGACAAAGATCCCAATGGTGGTCTTTTGTTTGTTTGTTTGCTTGTTTCTGTTTCTGGTTTTTTTTTTTTTTTTTGGTTTTTTTTTGTTGTTTTTTTGTTTTGTTTTTTGTTTTTTCGAGACAAGGTTTCTCTGGCTGTCCTGGAACTCTGTAGGCCAGGCTGGCCTCTAACTCAGAAATCCATCTGCCTCTGCCTCCCTAAGGCGTGCACCACCACGCCCGGCTCCCAGTGGTGGTCTTGACTGGACTTTTGGTCATGAATTCCATGTACACTCCCCTACTTTTGTACAAGCCAGTTCTTGCTAGGAACCAGTTCAAGTCTGCCTCTCTCCTGCTCTTCCTCGTCTTCAAGAGACTCCCTGCTCTGCAACCCTGACTCAGCCACTGTTGAGGGGGATCCTCACTCAGTGTTTTGTGTTTTTTCTTGTACTTGCACTTAATCCCAATATTATTTTTCCCTAGAGTTTATGACATGCCTCATGCATAGCATATAAACTTCCAGTTTATGATTACTGATGGCCACTTCTTTGGACTAAATGACAACTCTTAGGTTCCATAATGTGCTATGTTGTTACAAAGAAGTAGACAATAAATGGTTAAATTGATAATAAATAAATACTCAACAAATAACCATTTCCATGCTCCCATCAAAGATGGCAAATATATTTTACTCTTCCTAGAAGGATCAATCTTTTGCAAGTTTTTGCTTCCTGGAGCATGGTGTGTCTTACCTTTCATATAAAGTGATATGCACTGTGGCGTGACAGCTCAGCTGATGAAGGACTGGCCTGGAAAGTGTGAGGGCTAGAGGTCTGTTGCCTAGAACCCATGATAAGCAGACATGGTAGCTGCCTGCAAACCTGATGAACTTGGGAGACAGAAACAGGGGATTCCTAGGGCAAACTCACTAGCTAGACTAGGTGCAATTGGTCTGAAAGACAATGTCTCAATAAATAAAATGTGGAGAATAACTGAGGAAGATGTTCATTTCAACATCACATACAGACACACCTGTATACATGTATGCCCAAATATACATGAGCCCACACATGTGCCAAACATGCCTGCCACATATGTACAACCATGTCCATACACACACACACACACACACACACACACACACACACACACACATTGGGAATATAAGGTGTGATAGAACATTCTAGAAAGAAAAGAGTAATAGGTACTGGCCTAGATTATACGAGATAGGCAGAATTAAAATAGAAAAATAGTGAGTTACTCTGGCGATCTACATGGGAGTGATTCGGGCCCTAGAATTATGTGTTTTACTGCAGGGCAGAGCACTGTGTCTTGACTATGGTAGGCACCCTACCAAAGATAAGCATCAGATGCTGGTATAAAGGGACTTTCCTCCAGGAGGAAATTCTAGGCTAGTTCCCATGAGCCATTGGTGTCATATAAAACCCACAGTGTTTGAAACTGCTTCACCTGAGTGCTATCTCACTGTGGTTCCAGGAGTTGCGGTCTGGTTAGGTTCCATAGGGAGTCAGTCACATAGTTGACTTCCTGTCTACAGAGCACTTCGTGTCTGCAAATATCATTTGCTCTGTTTGGACAGAGGTTTGTTTTGTTTTTGTTTCTGTTTGGTTTTGTTCTAGCTCACACCTGGATCTTTCATGCACAGGAACGGCCTGGGGGATTAGAAATGCATGATTGCCTGTCCTTCGTGTTCACTGGCTACTCAAGTAGGCTGGCCTTGCTCTCTGCACAGGCGGGCTCAGTCTTACCCTATCTGATCTCCCTCAGCTGCTCACTATCTTCCAGCTGCTCCACGGCCTCCTTCTTTCTCAGTCCTCTCCTTCTTTCTTTTTTGACCCTTAGCTTAGGTAAGAGAGTTAAAAGTCAGCCTCGGTCCCATGAGTTTAGCCTCAGCCCTTTGATGCTTGGAGGGAGAAGGAAGGTGGTGTTGGGTGTATTGATCTGCAAGCCCCTGAGGAATGTCATGTCTCTGGTCCATCTATAGGTGACTAGACCCTGGTAGAGTCTCCTCAATGCACCTGGAAGTCCCAGTTGATTTCAGTGAGCACCACAGCTTTCCAAAACTGTGTGAATCTGGTCAGGGACAGCCACCCACTCCAACGCCAAACCTTCTATGGCAGAATCCTCTCCCTTCTAAAAATTAGCTGAGGGAAGTAGAGGCTGAGGCTGTAGCTCAGTTGATAGAATGCTTGCCCCTTAAGCACGAGGTTTGATTCCCAGCATGGCAGAAGGGTTGTGGTGAAACATGCCATTAGAATCTTATGGATTCCCAGCATCATGGAGATGGAAACGGATTATAAATTCAAGGTCATCCTAGCTACATAAACAGTTGGAGGCTAGCCTGGGCTACCAAAAAAAAAAAAAGTGGGGTATGTTGTGAGCAGCCCTACTTAGTTAGCTCTGCTCCGCATCATTTCCCCAGTCCTTGGTTATTTTTACTCTCACCAAGCGCCTTCCCATTCTTCAGGTGCCGGGCGAGGTGGCGTTCATTTGGCTTTGCTTCTGACACAAGATAAACGAGCTTGGGGCCCTCGGCGATTCACTCTGGCTGCCAGGGGGTTCCAAAATAGCAAACTATTTTTCATAACAGCAACGTGATCTGAAGGGAGATGCGGCAGGTGCAGTCAGGTTTCCGACCGCCGTCTGGGCCCCGTGGTGCAGGAGAGAATTCATTAGGTGTGCTCTGGTGTCCAGGAGAAAGAAGAGCGGGGCTTCACAGTGACCATTCCTTTTGGCTGGGTCAAGGTCTTAGTTCCCGAAGGTGGATCTTGTCCTTGGACAAAGAGGGAGGGTGGGCCAGCCCCAACCCGGCCACCTGACACATTCCCGACCCTTTTACAAATCTTTCCTTGTAGAAAGATAAGGTTACGAACACGAATAACTACTGTCTTTTTTTTTTTTTCTTTTCCTTTTGAACATCACCTTGTGTGTTTAACAAAAGATCAAGATTCCTTAAACGTTTCACATTTTTGACATTTTAGTTCATTAAATGTGTGGTCATTTCACAAGGTTTAAAAGGTAAATGTCGCTTTGACTTTCTCTGCTTCCAAAGATGGGGAAGGAGAAGAAAGACCACGCTGACACGGCCTCTTTGAGTTTGTCTTGTTCTTTTGACTCATTAGAAAATAAAAACTTTAAAAATAAAAATCAGCTTTCACCACACTCTCTTCACTATTAAAAAGTTGGTCCATGGCCCTACAGCTAATAATCTCCCTTTATCCCCCATCATGAATTATGTATATGTTTTTAGGATGGAAAGTCTAATAAAGCAAAGAGGATTTTAATTTATATTTGCATAAATATGAGTTTGCTTTTGATGTTTTAGCCCACAAAGCGCCTAGGCCTTCCTAGTCAGGATTGAACACAAGTAACAGTGAAGGACACGTGAGATTCATAATAATGGGGCCTTTTCAGAATTGGGATGGGGGAGAGGAGGAAACCTTTGTAAGACAATGTCCAGAATCAAGGTCAGAATAGTGGGGTCAGTGTTTGTGAAAAAGCTGCCTTGGTGAATTGTACTTGAGTGTCGAAGACCCCAGGAACTGACTTCTGATACATCTTAATTTAAACATTTCTATTCTCAGGGGACCAGGCAGTGGGTGGTATACACATAAGGAAATGATACAGCTTATTTTGAGGGCCTGGATCATAATGCAGTGTTATGCATTGCAAATTCTCCTGCACATTTTATTTTATTGCTTTTAGTTATTTTTGTATTGTTTGATGTGTATGGGTGTTTTATACACATGAGCGCATATATATATATATGTATATGTATATATATATATATACATATATATATATATATACATATATGTGTGTGTGTGTGTGTGTACTGAGTGTGTGCCTGGTGCCCATGGAGGCCAGAAGCATGTGTTGGATCCCCCAGAACTGGAGTTCCAGAAGGCTGTGAGCAGCCACGTGGGTGCTAGAAATCTAACCCAGGTCCTCTGGCAGAGAAGCTCAGCTGGTGCTCTTAATCAAGGAACCATTTCTCCAGCTTCCCAAATTTTATTTTAATTCTGAAGCTGCACTGTATGTGTGTGTGTGTGTGTGTGTGTGTGTGTGTGTTCTTCAACCAAGCCACAGATATGGAGTCCAAAAGGTTAGTCAGACTCTAAAGGGATTTTTTTTTTTCCACAGTGGCTTCACACTGTGTCCAGCATCAGGCATGGAGATTCTATTTCACACGTTGTTATTCTCACTATTGGTGGCCTGAGCCAAGCAGCCAGGGGAAGAACAGGTTCAGGAGAACAGGGGAGTGACTCTGTTACTGTATTACCTGCCTGAGTTTTATTTCTTTACAAGTTTCTTTCTTTCTTTCTTTCTTTCTTTCTTTCTTTCTTTCTTTCTTTCTTTCTCTCTCTCTCTCTCTCTCTCTCTCTCTCTCTCTCTCTCTCTCTCTCTCTCTCTCTCACATGTGGTGTGCATATGAGCATACCAGTACAGGTGTCTGCAGAAGCCAGAAGAGGTGATTTGATCCCCTAGAGCTGGAGTTACAGTACCTGCCCAGTGTAGGTACTTGGGTCTGAATTCAGGTCTTCTGCCAGGGCACTGAAGAGCTCTTGAGAATGTGCCATCTCTCCAGACCTCTTACTGAATTTAGAGACTCTTTCCCTTCCCCAAACAGTGACCACTTCTTATGCTATGAGAGGAAAATAATACATTTTCCTCTTTAAGAAGAGCATTTTCAGGGCTGGAGACATGCTCAGAAGTGAAGAGCCCTTGCTGCTCTTCCAAGGAGCTGGTTCCTAGCACCCATGTGGCAGATAACTCACAATTCTATATACTTCCAGTCCCAGGGGATCTGATGCCTTCTCCTGACCTCTGTGGATAGCAGGCATGTACATACACACATACATACAGGCAAAACCCTCATACAAATAGATAAAAATAAATGATTCATTTTAAGCGTTTCTTTCAAAAGAGAATTTTCTTTTCCCCGGTCTCTAGGATTAATTTGCCAAGTCCTAACATTTAAAATATTGTCCCCGAATAGCCGGAGTGACCTGAGGCTTGCACCAGGTCCCTTGAGGCTTCTACCCCAACCCCCCAACCCCGAGAGTTTTCTTTGTTGAGCGTCTATGGTGCCAGCTTGCCACCATCTTCACTCTTTTCTGTTTCTGATTTCTACGTCTCTTTACCTTCATTAAGAAGACTTGGAAAGGCTCGGCAGAAAGCTCAGTTTGTAGACACCTTGCTTCACAAGCATGAGGACCTGAGTTCGAACCCTGGAGCTCATGTCAAGAGCCACAGCCCTGGGAAGACAGACAGAGGTAGGGGTAACCCTGTGGCTGATGGCAAACCCAAGCCAGTCCAACCTAACTGGCAAGCCTTGGGTCCTAGAGATAAGACCAATCTCAAATAAATAAGTAAATGAGTAAATAAATAAATAAATAAATACTACAGAGATAGCTCCAGTTACCCTAGCTTAATTGGTAATTCCCAGACCTTAGTGAGAGTCTGTTTCCTTGACTTCTGAGCAACAACACCTGAGGCTGACCCTTGATCTCCTTTTGAGGTTGATCTCTGACCTCGACATGGATACACCCATGCATTTGCACACAAACATACATGCTGCCATAGACATTTGCATAGTGTTCTCTCTCTCTCTCTCTCTCTCTCTCTCTCTCTCTCTCTCTCTCTCATGCACATGCACACACACGCGGACGTACACATGCACACAGACTTATAAGAGAGATTTGAGGCAGACACTGGTTCAGATCATTGGCCTGTGATCACACCCACCTATACTTTCTACTTCCTCTTTAATTATTATCTGCGTGTCACCCTTGGCATGTTGCTTTAGCTTCATAGGAAACAGGTGATGATATTGTTCCTATTTCATTTGGCAGGTGTAATGGTTTGTATATCCTTGGACCAGGGAGTGGCACCATCTGAAGGTGTGGCCTTGTTGGAATAGGTGTGACCTGGTTGGAATGGGTGTGTCACTGTGGGTGTGGGTATAAGATCCTCACCCTAGTTGCCTGGAAGTCAGTCTTCCACTAGCAGCCTTTGGATGAAGACATAGAACTCTCAGCTCCTCCTGCGCCATGCCTGCCTGGATGCTGCCATGCTCCCACCTTGATGATAATGGACTGAACCTCTGAACCTGTAAGCCAGCCTCAATTAAATGTTGTTTTTTATAAGACTTGCCTTGGTCATGGTGTCTGTTCACAGCAGTAAAACCCTAACTAAGACAGAAGTTGGTACCAGGGACTGGGGTATTGCTGTGATAGGCCTGACCATGCTTTTATTTGAAAGAATGTAGATTTTTTTGGACTTTGGATTTGGAACTCAGTGGAATGCTTTAAATGGGGCTTAATGGGTCATCCTAGTAGGAATATGGAAGACGTTGTTGCTGGGAGTAATTTGAACTGTGTTGACCTGGTCCAAGAGATTTCAAAGGAGAAGAATTTCAGTATGTGGCATAAAGACTGGTTTTGTGGTATTTTGGTGAAGAATGTGGCTACTTTTTGCTCTTGTCTGAAAAGTCTGCCTGAGGCTAAGGTGAAGAGACTTGGATTAATTGCATTAATTGCATTGACAAAGGAAGTTTCAAAAAAGCCCAGCAGAGACTTTGTTCTCTGGTTAACTCTCTCAAAGAGAAGTTTGAACAAGCATAGCAAGCTTAGAAAGGCAAAATATAAAATATAAGGTTCGAGTATTAAAGGCATACCAGGAAGTGAAATGGAGCAAAATCCTGTGTTCTAGGAAATAACAGATTAAGGGAGTGGGACCTTGGGGCAAGACCCTACCCAGCTGAATTTAGAACAAGGCATAGTGGTACACACCTTTAATCCCATGAGACAGGCATGCTGAATTCTGCATTCAAGGTCAATCTACAGAGCAAGAACCAGGATAGACAAGCTTTGGCAGTGAAAGATTTAGAAAACATAAAGCTAGTGATAATGTAATAATACAAGGGGATCATGTTCTAGTTCCTGTAAGCAGCAGAACTCGGCAGCTTCAGCCATGTGGCTCTGGCTCTACAGTTAAGAATGGAAGGAACTACTGGGAAAATTGATGCTGTTTAGCTGGAGCTAAGGAATTAGCAGTGAATAAGAAGAGACCAGCATTACTGAGGTGAAATCTTCTGGAAATTGTTTTCTGGGAGCACAAAGAAACTGTGTTCCAGAGATACCCAAGGTTGTACCTTATGCTGCAGCTGGACTTGGTAATGTGTAAGAGTCACTCAGGTGGTACTGCTTGTGAAGGAATGAAGGGATCATGGAGAGAAGCTGAGGCTTAGCACTGTGAGAGGCCAGGGAAGGCCATTGGAGAAGGCGAAGCCTCAGCTGTAGTTGATGGCCCAGGACTGAAGGGGTCATGCAAAGGATTTGAGGCTTGGCACCCTGAAGAGAGCCTATGAGAGGCTATTGGTGAAGCCCGAGTTGAAGTGGAACACCCCAGTGTATTGGAGATGTCAGTACCATGGGATGATCACCAAGAACAGCAGCCGTAGTGGAGTGGATCAACCTGAGCTTAGAGTGCTACAGAGGGCAGAGCTGGAAAAGTGATGCCAGCCCTTAGGAGGAGTTCAAAAGATCAAGTGCAATCCCAGACACTGAAACAAGAAGCTGTAACATTGAAATTGCCTTGGAGACTCAAAGATGTTAAAGATGCCAGAGCCATGGGATACATGCTGAGGAAAGCTGCTAACAGGGAGTGGAACCAGCCCAGGAGAAAGCAGTTTGTTGCAGTCAACAAAGATGAAAAAGGAGTGGAGATCTGAAGACCACTTTGACATCAGCCATGGAGATGCAGAGTTTGGAGTTTGCCCAGCTGGTTTCCTGCCTTGCTTTGGGGATTACAGTTAATTAAGTTGAATGAATCTCAGAAGAGACCTTGAACTTTGGACTTTTAACATTGTTGCGACTGATATAGACTATGAGGACTTTGAAAGTTGGACTAAATGCATTTTGCATTGTGTTTAAGTATGACCCCCATAGACTCATGTTTTTGAACAAGTTTATGGGGGCCAGGGAGTGGAATGTGATGGTTTGTATATCCTTGGACCAGGGAGTGGCACCATTTGAAGGTGTGACCTGGTTGGGGTGTGTCACTGTGGGTGTGGGTATAAGATCCTCACCCTAGTTGCCTGGAAGTCAGTCTTCCACTAGCAGCCTTTGGATGAAGACATAGAACTCTCAGCTCCTCCTGCGCCATGCCTGCCTGGATACTGCCATGCTCCCACCTTGATGATAATGGACTGAACCTCTGAACCTGTAAGCCAGCCTCAATTAAATGTTTTTTTTTATAAGACTTGCCTTGGTCATGGTGTCTGTTCACAGCAGTAAAACCCTAACTAAGACAGCAGGAGGTGAGGGGCTTGTGTAGGACACTGTGTAAGGCATGAAGTAAGTATTAGAGATTATCATTTCAAAAACCCCACAGTGCCACAGCCCAGCTTTGGAGAGCCACTAGTGAATAAGTTTAAGAACAGTAAGATCTGTTCTAATCTAGATCAGGACTAATCTGATTGAGGTACTTTGATTTTATTTTTACTTCTTTATTTTTATTTTTAATTATGTGCACATGAGTGCAAGTGCCCATGGAGACAAGAGGAAGCTCACAGTTCCCCTGAGGCTGGGTATGGGCTACTTGATGCACGTGCTAGGAACTGAACTCCAGTCAAGAAAAGTGTTCCCGTTTAGTCACCGAGACATCTCTACAATTACTGGTGTGCTTACATCAAGGGCTGCCTGGAGATTGGTGCACAGAGGTACCAATCCTCTCAGAATACCCCAGTCTCATAGTTTGATGTTTATACATGGCTGTCCTGCTCTCTTTCATGCAACTAGAATGGGAGACACTGGAGTAGAGAGCAGGGTTTGTGGTTGATAATTTTAGTTCATTTTTTAATCTCTCCAGAAAGTGACTCAGATTCCCTTGGTATTTGGCCTGAGTGACTCTCCTCTTGCTAGAAAGGTTGAATTCTTGGCATATACCACCCCGGGAAGCTGATAATTATAAGTCACCCTGGACCTCCTATCCACTTCAAGCAGGAGGTCAGTATTTTAATGACACTGTAAAAATTTGAACCAGGTCCATTTGTGTCCCTGCTTCACAGTGTCCTGATAGTTCTATATGCAAAAGATAGCTAAGGCTCACAAGCCTGGGTAGCCAAGATACAGGCTACACATGTGGTGACAGAGCAGAGACCTAGGCATGAAGGTCACAGACACGGAGGACCCACCTGCAACTCTGGCCAGCAGGTGGGGCCACAGTCCAGCTCCACAGCCCATCCAGGTGTGGTTTTCTGGCTGTTTTTGCCCCTCTGGTTTTTTTTTTTTTCATTCTGTAAGCTTTGTTTTCTACTGTCGCACAGGTCTTTCCCTCCCTCTCTCCCTCTCTCCCTCCCTCCCTTTGTTCCTTCCTTCCTCCTTAGCTCAGTGCTCCAACTTTTGAATGTCAGCTGTGGAGCAGCTATTTCTAAGTGGCTTCCCCAACACCGCAGGTTGAAAGCCATGCTTCCTATAGCACAACAGAAAGGGGTTCCTGCTCCCCATCCCTCCCCAAGTGTCTGGCCTCTTGTCACACCCATCCCATAGGAGTTTTACAACATCTCTAACTTCATAATCTAGGCATTGTCCCAGTAGGGACAGATGTGGGCTTGCAGATCTTTGTTGGGGTTGAGGGCATGGAAGTCATCTGAGAATGTCATGAAAATGAAGTCTCCAGTGTCTTTGGAGATGTCTCACTAGGTAAGAGCATTTGGCCATGTGAACAAGAGGACATATGTTCTAATCCCCTGAAAAAGCCAGGCATGGCCACACATGCCTGCTGCCCTAGTATCACAGAGTAGAATCAGGAAGATCCTGGGAGCCAGACTGGTTAAAATGGTTAGCTTCAGGCTTAGCAAGAGACCTTATCTCTAGGCAATAAGACAGAGAGTAATAGAGGAAGGTATTCAATGTCCTCCTTTGGCCTCTGTGTGTGTGCATGTTTATGTGCGATTACCGGTCTGAGCACCCATATATACATGTGAACATACACACTACAGACACACATATACTCTCATACATACAAATGCACACACTTAAACACACAAATGCATATGCACATATACATATATACCCACGTGCAAATATACATGTAAACACACATGCACATATATGTACACACATATGCAAACACATACACATGGTTTATGAAGTCTGAAGAAGAGCAGAGCTATTTCTAAGTGGTTTTCTAAATGCTGCAGGCTGAAAGCCATACTTCCTATAGCACAAAAAGCAAGATATTTTTGTTCCCCATCCTTCCTCAAGTGGCTGGCCACTTGTCCCATCCACACTAGAGGAGTTTTATAACATCTTTAACTTATCTTCCCTAAAGGACTGTCTGTTCTCTGTGATTCTGACAGGCACCTACCTTCACACAAACACCCAAGGGAGGCCAGGCTGGGAAGGTGGACAGGCTCCCATATGATGTTCCATCTTGGCCAAATCCTCTATTCTACCAGACACTGGACCACCTAGATCCCATGGTGTGTTTAGGGCAGCTCTTGACTCCTAGATGATAACAGGAATTGAACACATCAAACAACACCACCTCTTCTAGTAACTGGGGTACTATTTGCTAATTGGCTGTTGTGACATGACTAATTCAACTCCAGTTGCTGCCCAGTCATCAGAAAGTCCTTTATTCATGTGGCTGCAATGTGCTGAATATATAGAAGGAAGTTGGGGAGAGAGGGAGATGAAAGTTGAGAGTCAGAGTCTGATGTGAGCTAGCATTTACTGCGCATCCCTGTTCAGATCATATACACAGAGTTTTCTTGTTTCTGAGTCCTGGTGACCCTAAATGACCAGAACTGGTAGCCAAGAGCAGCTACCTCCTCTCCTAATAAGAATCACACCTGATAGAATGTACATTTCCAATTACTATACAAAAACAATGGCAGTACTACTTTAAAAATGTACAGTCCCCTTAGGGCTCTGGATGCCCTGGTCCATGCAAATGTCTGTCATTTGTATGCAGCCACAGAGGGAACAAGGGCATCTTCCATCACGGGCTATTTAATCAAGCGAGAAGCCCTTAAATCTCCTTGCAAAGACGGGTGAGTTCTGGACTTAAATATGCGGTTGGTTGCTGTCTGCACAAAGCCCTCCTTGTTTCATTCCAAATGGCATGGTAGTGTTTGTGGTGACATTTCGATGACGGGTCATCTTGGCTTTCTCCTGTTCACAGCTGGGACCTTCGTAGCATCTCCCATTAGTAATCACTGTGTTTTGTCCCCCTAGTGACTGAGTGGTTTACAAATCAAGGAAAAGAAAAAATTATATAGTCGGAGTACCAACTGTAGAAAGGAAATACAGTAAGGACACTGTGGGAAGGCACCCAGGGTTACCTTGCGCAGAGAACTGAAAATCAACCATAAGGGATGGACTCAAATAGTGTGCTTCATCCTGTTCCCCGCCAGCCTTTTTGTCAGCCTTATTACTGAGGAGTCAAGATGTCCGGAGCGTATGGAGTCAGACCATGACCAACCACAGCCTCTAATGCAGGGGGACTGAGGAAAGTGGGGAGACTTCTCTCCACAAATGCTCATTTTTCTGGCTCATTCAGATGGCTAGAATTCTCCCTTGCTTCTTACCTATCAGCCTATGACCTTGAGGTATCTGTGAATAAATAATTGTCCTTTCAAAGTGAACACACAACCTAAACATCTGGTGGTCACTCACAGCATTTTTTTGAAAAAAAAAATGTACTTTTTAAAAATATTTACATGAAAAAGAAGAAAAATCTAAAATAAAAGACAAAACAGAAAATAAAAAAACAGTTAACACTAAAGTTAGTGGAGGAAATGAAAGAATTAGACCAAAAAGGGGAATAAAACCATAACAAATAGCTGAAATCAACAGAACTATTTTTAAAGATCAAGGGAATAAGTTTTAGTTAGCTTCACTAAGAAAAAAATCCTGAAATTAAATTAGGAATGAAAGAAAGACATTGTAACCGATCCAAGAGAAGCATAAAGGATTGTAAAAAAAAGTAGCCATTTTGAGCAGGAGGTGGGCCAGTACCAGGTATCAGCCCTGCCAATGCCTGATCTCGGCCATCCCAGTCTCTAGAATTGTGGAATTTAAATTCCTGTTGTTTATAAACAGCCCAGTGCATGGTATTTTGTGAGAGAAGCTACTCTAACTATAAATTGACTTTGTATTGCTGACTTGGCTGTGTCTTTAGGGTTTTCGAATGCTGTGTTTTTGTGGTTTTTGCATGAGATAGTTTCTAATTTCCCCTTTGATTCCTACTTCATCTAAAAGCTAGTTTTTTTTAAAAAAATCTCCATATCTGTGTGAATTTTTTCTTTTTGTCATTCATTTTCAGTTCAATTCCACTGTAATGACTAAATATACTTATTATAATATCTTGTTTCAAAATATATTCATTTATTTTCTTTAATTAATTTATTTTTTCACTTTACATTCTAATTGAAGTCCCCCTTCCTCTTCTTCTCCCAGTCCCATCCTTACAAATCCCTCCCCCATTACCACCTTTTTCCCCATGGAAAGGGAAGCCTGCCCTTGGCTACCACCTACCCTGGGGCATCAAGTCACAGTAGGACCAAGCACATCCAGCCCCACTGAGGCCTAACCAGGCAGTCCAGCTAGGAAAAGGGGATCCAATGGCAAACAACAGAGTCAGAGGCAGCCCCTGCTCCAATTGTTGGGGGACCCACATGGAGAACAAGCTGTACATTTGCTACAAATGTGTAGGGGGCCTAGGTCTAACATCTACATGCTCTTTGGTTGGTGGTTCAGTATCTGTAAGCCGGGTGCAGTTTAGTTGGCTCTGTAGGTCTCTTTTTGGTGTCCTTGACCCCTCTGGCTTTCTCAGTCCTATCCTCCCACTGCTCCCCAAGACTTCTCAAACTCCATCTGATGTTTGGCTGTAGGTCTCTGCATCTGTTTCCCTCTGCTGTTGAATGAAACCTCTCGGGAGACAGCTATCCTAGGCTCTTGTCTGCAAGCATAGCAGAGTATCATTAACAGTGTCATTTCTTTTTGTCATTAATTTTCAGTTTAATTCCAGTGTAATGACTAAATATGCTTGTTATAATATCTTGTTTCAAATTTTATTTTAAACATTTTAATTGTGTGTGTGTGTGTCTGTGTGCCTGCTTGAGCATGCATGCACATGGGTGTAGATGCCTATGGAGGCCAGTAGAGGGCATTGGATCCCCTGGATTTGGAGTTACAGATGGCTGTGAGCCATTTCAAGGTACTGGGAGCTGAATCCTGGTCCCTCGTCAGAGTAGCAAACACTCTTAGCCTCCCAGTCATCTCTCTCGTCTTCTGCTTGATATCATTTCAATCCTAAATCTTGAATTTGCTAAAAATTTGTCTTCTAATTTAATATGTGCTCTATCCCAAAGCAATATTCCATATGTATTTGAGAACTTCAGTTAGTGTTTGTATAGACTTACGGAGCCCGTTTGACCTTCAGTGTTACGTTTCTGGTTACTTTGATTCTCAGCTTTGCTGTTCTGCTACTGAAGAGGGTGGGAGGCTGAAAACTTGCAGTCTCATTGTGTTGCTGTTCATTTATCCCATCATCTCTTCTAAAGTTTGCTTCCTATACTCTGGTGCTCTGCCATTGAATGTATATGGATCTACACTTGTTACTCCTTCCTGATGAATTGATCATTGTATTACTATATGACACCCTTCTTTGTTCCTTTTGACAAATTTTGACTTTTCACACAACTGTTTCTTTTACCTATGCACTCAGCTCATGGGATAGAGTGGCTTGATTTGCCATACTGAGTGAATCTCCCGTGGAAATAGCCTCACAGACATGCCACAGGTATGCCTCCCCAATTTTCTAGATGATTCAAAATCCAGTCTAGCTGTCTGTGACACTTAATCATTACAGGGACTGATTGACTGTAACCCACAGTCAGGACAAAACCAGTAGGAACCACCCAGCACTGCCGGGTCATGTATCCTTAAGGAGGCATCTGGAAGCATCCTGAGGCCCTTTGGTGTGCTAGGAATATTAGTTAAGAGTATTCCACTACAGTCCGTATATAGCTTTCATAAGGTCTACCAGATGTCTGCTGTGAATTTGCAGCACATGGCAGGCACTGGACAGGCACTCCTGATGAATTCATTATCCCATGGATTCTCACAATTACCCTTTAGGTGAATGCTGTGATTATCTTCCTCTCATTTAGATTAAAACCTCATCTGTGAAATGAGCCTTAAAATACTCAGGCAGTTTGTCTTGTCAGAGGTGGCAGAGTTGAAATTGCACTGAGCTGGGACCCACATACAGGTTGGTTGGGCCAGGCACCCAATCTCTCAAACATCCCAATTATACTACATCTATGCTAAACTCAACTGGGCAGATTTTTCAGAGTCTCATAAAATCCACAGGTGGTGCCAGTCATTCAACTCTAAGCCTTGCTTCCAGACTCCGGTTTGTGGTGCTTCTCTAGGATTTTGTTTTGCCATTCCCCTGTGGGTTGCAGAAATGCCCATCGTTTTATGTCACTCTGCCTAGGGAGTTATATGTTATGACTCCAACAAAGGAGGTTGATGTATTTATTAAGACATAAAATGTTACTTTTTTTGTCTCATAAAATTCTAGTTTAGAGCAATTCAAAATCCATTCACATTCTCCTTGGTTTGATGTCGTGTTATGGACCTGGTGCAAAGGCTAGCTTCATCTCCTTCTTGGAGGGACAGACTCACACATGATAGATGATATAACATCAGAAGTAATTACTGGGCAGAGCAGCACAATCTCAGATGTACATGGTCACTGATAGAGGAAGATGTCCTGTCTTCCCAAGGTTATTTGATTTTTTTTTTAAACTGTACTTTGAGGTCAAACCACTGCCTATTTTTCAATGGTAAACCTGAATTAGATAATAGAAATCTCCTGTACATGACATTCAGCTTGTAATTTCCAGGTGTACAGACTATGTAGAACCTACAGAGTTCACATTGCTGGTCTGTCCTGTAGAAAATTGAGTATCCCTGCTTTTGAAACATATCCATGTCTAGGCACTGAGTCCAACACTCTCTAAACATAAGATAGAAAAAGGAAGGTGTTTCCCCTGCCTCTGTTCTATGAACACAGTTGCTATCTTACCCACTTGGCTTAAAGACAAACCATCAGGAGTTCCTCGTAAGGCTATGGTCAAATGTGGTGGAGCCTCTTTTAGGATTCATCTTGCTCTCTCATTGCTCATGTACTGGAAAGTTCTTTAGTATGTCCTAACCAGGGGAAAGATACTTCAAGTGATCATAATCTAGAATTTAACTTTCTACAACAATGTTCTAGGGTCCCATCCTGATCTCATGGTACTGAGTTAAATAGGTTTGAAATGAGTGAAGCATTTCACAGTGCTTGGAGTTCACTCTAAACACGGACACACACATGTCTGTCATCATTTATAGAGCTGAGACTTCCTCCAAACTGCATTTACCCCAGAGTACAAAGTGTCTAGTAGTCCACGAAGATGAGGAATTCCTCCCTCTTTCATGCAATCACTCTTCTGGTGTTTGTGAAAGATATAACCCAATGTTAGGAATGATGGACTGGCAGAAAACGTGGGACAGGACAGCTCTGTCCTTTGTCAAATCTACAGCTTAGTTCAGGAGATAAGAAAAAAAATGTTGCCAATTTGAGTTTTATGAATGTAACCAAGATACAAATGGCAAGGATCTGGACCAAAGGTAAACAAACACACTGTCATACCCTTCAAGCACACTGTCCAAATCTGGCCTGATGATTGTTTTGTAAACTTACAGCCACAACCATTTGTAGTCTCATTCCTCATGGTGGATTATAAATCTGGGTAATTATAAGGAAAATAAAATAACTCACAAAGTCTAAGATACTTATTAGCTCCACCTTTATGTAAAAAACAACCTAGGCTTCCCCAGGAAAGCTTTGTGGTAAGGCTGATGGAAAGGCTACAGCCACAGCTGCTGGTGATAGCAGCTTAGTGGTAAGGGTGTTGGGAGACTGGGTGCCAGTCTTACCACTACCACTGTGACTAGAGACTTTGAAATCACAAGGCATTTCCAGTTCTTTTTGAGACAGCATTTCAGGTAGCCCAGGCTGGCCGCAAGCTTGCTATGTAGCTAAGTTTGACTTTGCACTACTTGCCATCCTGGAGTGCTGGAATTAAAGGCATGCAACATTATACTGAATGCTGAGATTGAACCTAGGAGTTCCGACATACTGAGCAGTCTTTCTACAAACTGAGCTACCTCTCCAGACCGCACAAGGGTATGTGTGTATGTGTGTGTGTGTGTGTGTGTTTTAATACCTATACATATATTTTGAAGGAACTCAAAGTGAGAGTTTATGATATGAAATATGATTGTCCCCCATCTAGGATTGACAGGCTAAGTAAGGACAGGCAACGTAAGTGGGATATGGAAGTTAGAGGGAGAAGTTAGAATTAGAGCAATTCTTTGTTATTGTGTGGAGGCATTGGTGGTGTGGGCTTGTACAAGTCACAGAGCATGTGTGAAGGGAAGACAAATTTTGGAAGTTGGCTGTCTCGTTCTACTGGAGGGCTTGGAGATCAAGTCCCCTCAAGTTGTCATGTTGATACAGCAAATTCCCTTACCCACTGATTTATTTCCCTGGCCCAGATATTAGTAAATCTCAGTAAAACTGAAAAATTTTAATACCAAAAAAAGTTATATGGTGTGGCATTTGCCAGCATTGTTACTGGTTAAAAAGTCTTTGTGGAAAGAAGTCAAACCAAGGGGGGACACACCCTCAAGGTTCTGCCAACAGCAAAGGGGCATCCACTATCTCTTTCAGGAAGGAAAGTCTATTGGTTGCTTGTTTACCTCCTCTTTTGACTCAAAGGTCCTTTAAAAGACATTCTTAACAGATGTAGCAGGTGACCCTTTGAAACACATCATGTGTCTGGGGAATATAATTCATTTTAATATCTTTTCACCTAGGAAGCAAGGCTTAACTCACATTTTGTGATCCACTTAGTTGATAATATTCTTCTAAATTTTTTCCCTGGCTGGCAAAAAGGAAGATAATTTAATTTGAATAGAATATATTCTGGGGGACTTGAAGTGCAAGTCCCCCAGAATTTGACAGCAGAACAAGCCCAGCGAACAGAAAACTCATCTCGCCTTTCTTGCTAATATAGGCGTCAGGGAATTTATAAGTTGGGCCGTCAGTCTTCGCTCCACAGAGTAATGTCAGCGTCGTTGATTCTAAAAGGCTGACATTCATTAAAAGAAGGCGGTTGGCTATGTATGTAGAAGGGTTTTTGACAAATCAGCCAAGTGTCACCACTCTGGAAGGGATTACAGAATGATGCCGTCCGACTTTGAGCTCTCTCTTTAGACTGAATGGCTCTTGTCTCCAGGAAGTGTGTAAAGGGCTGGGTTTTGTTGCTATTGAGGAAGAGCTGAGCTAGCTTTTTCATTTTTTATCAAAGCCAGTGAGAACTTTGGAGAGAGAGAGGGAGGTAAGACTTACTCCGATCCAGATGTTGCAGAAACTCACTTATCAACTTATCTATTAAAATGTTATATACATGTGCATCTGTTTACCAGGAAAAGCGATTATAACTTATTCCCAGTCTACAGAGTGAGGCAAAAGAGATCCCATCATTTATGTATATAATGGGGCT
Organism: Mus caroli; assembly: GCF_978045245.1. Classification (NCBI taxonomy): domain Eukaryota; kingdom Metazoa; phylum Chordata; class Mammalia; order Rodentia; family Muridae; genus Mus; species Mus caroli. The sequence continues at coordinate 66,970,180 of NW_028227266.1, forward strand.
CATTTATTTACTTTTCTCATTGCTGAGATTTTCGGGGACCAAACACCTGACAAGAAGCGACTTTTAGGATGGTTTCATAAGTTTTTTAAATACTAAAAAAGAGAAGCAATTTAAGGGAAGAATGAGTAATTATGGGGGTGGGGAGTGTAGTTCCATCATGGCGGAGAGAGTGCTGCTTCAAGCAGGGCAGGCATGGCTATGGGATCAGGATGCTGGCTGGTCACAGGAATCAGAGGAAGATGGATGCTTATACTCTGCTCTCTCTCCTTTCTCTTCAGTCTGGGACTTTAGCCCAGTGGCAGCATCGCTCACACTTGGTCTTCCCATCTCACTAGTCAAATTAACAAAAGTCTCTCACAGGCTCCTTTCCTAGGTAATTCTAGATACCGTTAAAGTGACAGTCAGCAGGGTCTACCTTGAGGTTTAATGGTAGATGTTGATAAACCTTTCATGGCAAATTTCTCGCTGTCCAAAACATGTCCCATACATGGTTATACTGGCCAGATCACTCTTTGTGGGGAGATAAGAGATCACAAAATCTGGTTGGCTCTTCCAATTTTATCCTTTCCTCAAAAGCCATGGGCACAAACAACATAGAAATAAATATGTATTATTTTGAAAACAAGCACACACCTGGCCCTGCCTTACAGATGTGTTGTGAGATTGAAAACAGTGCCCCCTGTGGCTCTCAGTCCCCTCCTCTCTTATTATGGCCCATCCTTGGAACACAATCATTTTCTGTGTTATCCAAAGGTGTCATTACGGGGAGCCTGCTCTATCGTTAGTGCAGTGTCAGCATATTTGTGTGAGTCGATCTCTACCCCTTCCCCATCCTTCTACCCTTGGGGGACATAACTAGGCCAGATGAATTCCTCTGGGGTGACTGTATTAGGTAGAGGCATCTGTGAGTCTGGGGGAATTGTTTTTAGTGACATTGTCTATAGCTGAAGGCTACATTTAAATCGATATATATATATATATATATATATATATATTACTTTAAGGGAAATAATAGATCTATAATTTGTAATATGGGCATGTACAGAGGTCTTGTGCAAAAGCTTTGGAGAGGCCAAAAGGAGAGACCTATATTTGAGACTAGAAGTAAAATGGAACAGCACATCTCATTTACAATAGTAACATCACAATGAGATATTTGGCAACAATTGTTAGTGTTCATATGATCATTGGTGATGCATAACCATGCACTATATCAGGAAAAACAAAATGTATCTTAAAATTTATTTTCGTTTATGTGTTTGTGTACATGTCTCTGTGTATGCGTGTCATGTGTGTGTGAGGAGCAGTTCAAACCACCATCAACTTAGATACTAGGAACTAAACTTGGGTCGTTTGGAAGAGCATGAAACTCTCACTACAAAGATACCTCTCTTGTCCCCAACATTCAGGTTAAAGAAGGATTTTGGCGCTGAGGAAGTGGCTTTATCATGTACAATGCTTGCTGAGCATGTGTGAAGTCCGGGGTATGAGACCCAGCACAGACACACCAGCCATAGCTGTTCATGCATGGAAAGAGCACTCAGAAGATGAGCAGAAGTTTCAGAAATTTAAGGGCATCTTAGGCTACACAATAAGTTCAAAACCAGCCAGGACATGGTTTCCTGTCTGAACTCATAACCAGTTTACTAGGGAAATAAGTAGGCTTGGCTATTCGGCCCTTTGCAAACTGAAGCTGGCATTTGAATCAGATTTATGGTCAGTCTCAAGGCTGAGAGATGTCTTTAATGTATTCCTCACTTTCATTTTTAGAAAACTTTTTATATTGAACTATCACATATCATGGTAAGTACTCAAGTGACAAATGCTCAAACTGATTAGTTTATTTAAAAGATCTTACTTATTTTATGTATGTGAGTACACTGTAGATCCCTTCAAACACACACCAGAAGAGGGCATCAGATCCCATTACAGATGGTTGTGGGCCACCATGTGTTTGCTGGGAATTAAACTCAAGACCTCTAGAAGAGCAGTCAGGGCTCTTAACTGCTGAGCCATCTCTCCAGCCCCCGATTAGTTTTTATAAGGTAAACTTGTCTAGATAACCTGTTTCCTTTCTGTCGCTGTCATAGAATACAAGGACAAAAGCAACTTTGGAAGGGGAAGCTTTGTTTTAACTCACAGGTTCTTCACTGTGGAGCAGCCAAGGCTGCATCGGGACCTTGAGTCAAGCAGGGGCAGGAAGCGAACACTCTGTTACCCCAATTTTAAGGTAGGTCTTTCTATCTCGATTAATCAAAATTTAAAAAGTCCCTCACTGGTGTGTCCCACAGACTGACCTAATCTGCTCATTTGCTCATTGAGAGCCTTTTCCCAGGTATGCCTAGATTGTGTCAAGTCAACACTTAAAGCTAACCATCCCATCCAGTTCCAGATGCAAGACCCAAAGCAATCCAGTATCTCCAAAGGACCCATCCACTCTTCCAGCCACAGCCACGGACAGAGAAAGCTGCTGTCCCAGCAGTACAGGGGTCAGTCTGACTCGAGGCTCTATGTGAGCATAGCTTCTCATGTATTCATTATGAGTCTGTTTTACTCAGCTTTGCAATGGCAGGATTTCTGTGTGTTGTGGCTGGCCTTGCAGACTGCCTAAGATTCTTTTTTCATAGCAGTCACAACATATCTGACACAGGCAAGTGAAGGAAGAAGGGTATATTTTGACTCCTGGTTTGAGCATACAGTTTATCATAGCCGGGCGGGAAAGGTTCCTGGAGTGTGAGGCAGTGGGTCACACTGCTGCTGAGGTCAAGAAGCAGAGACTGACTGATGTCCGTGCTTGGCTCACATTTTCCTTCCTTCCCTTCATACTCAGTCTTGGTTCCCAAGCCCTGGATGACTCTGCCAACATGCAGAGTGTGTCTTCTCTTTTTAGTTAAACCCTTTGGGAAACACTCCCAGCATGCCCATAGATGTATCTTTTAAGCAACTCCGGATCCAGTCAAACTGACAAGAAAACCTAACACATTAGTGGCTGCTTCACTGTTGTATAGTTCTCCATTGTGTGAAAGTGAGCTGAAGTACTCCAATTTATTTATATATTTTGTTGTAGATGAGCACTGTACAAGTATTCAGGACCTTAAAATGAATCAGACCTATTTTTTAAGGAAGGAAAAAGGCGAATGAGTTCAGCATCTGTACTTGTCATAAGAGCTACATTTGATGACCTTCCTGCCATGACACTTAGTGCCCTCTAAATCATGCTCACAAAGGTTTGCATAAAGAGTTTAGTGTGTCAGAGGAACTCTTCATTTCTCTTGAATTAGTAGGCTCTCTCTTTTCTTTTAATAAGCATGCTTATTTTAGCCTGCCTTGTTCTAGAAATAACTAGACAGTTTAATGAATTTTTTTAAGTTGCAAAATTAAATATTCAAAATGGATTGAAAAGGTGAGGCGAAGTCAGCTCTCTTGCAGTATGTTCCAGCGACCACAACACCGATGCTCCTTTAAACATTGGTCCAACAAATCCTGGGTAACATCTTACTTGGGCCCCAGATGCTGCTGTAAGTTTCAAACCAGCTCATTCTACAAGGACAATGAGATCTCAGTTCTACCAAGCTATGTCCAAAGGATGAGAACAAATGGGTTTCTTGAGGGAAGGGCCCTGTTCTTGTCAAAGTCAGATTGTTTGGAGAATTATTTAGCAGAGGGCCACATTTATCCTTTATCAAGGACCATCTTGACAGTTATATGGCTCTGTGTGTGTGTGTGTGTGTGTGTGTGTGTGTGTGTATGTGTGTGTGGGGGGCGTGTATTTGATGGTACATATGTGCACCTACTGGTGGAGCTCAGAGGTGAAGTGATGTCCACTGTTGTTCTTCAGGATCCTTTCATAAGGTCTCTTATTGGTCTGCGAGTTTACCATATAAGGGCAAAATAGCTGAACTGTGAACCTCCAAGGATTTATTTGCCTGTCTTCATGTTACTCACTGTCTCTGAATATAAGCATATATCACCAAGGCCCTCCTTTTAGTGGGGTTCTAGCTTGTGTTTATTGTCAACTTTATAATCTGGAGTCACTTGGGAACCTTAACTGAGGAATTGCGCAGATTAGCTTGGCCTTGGCAATATTTGTAAGGGATCAGATTGATTGATGAGTGGTGTGAGAGGGTCCTGCACACTCCAGGTCACACCATCTCTAGTCAGGTGGCTATGAGCTATATAAGAAAGTTAGCTGAGCATGAGCCAGTGAGCCATGTTAGTGGGACAGGGAGCCAGCCAGCCAGTAAGCAATATTCCTCCATGGCTTCTGCTACAGTTTCTGCTTGAGTTCTCATAGTAGCCCATGGCCTGCCAGTGTAAGCCCAATAAACCCTTTCCTCCCCCAAGTAGCTTTGGCCCAGGGAATTTTGTCACAGGAAGAGAATGTGTGAGGGAATCTGTGTTCTGAGGGTTCTGAGGATCGAACTAAGGTCTTCAAGCTTGTGATGCAAGTGCCTTACAACTGAGCTATCTTCCCAGCCTGGCTGGTTTTTTATTTGAACCATGCTTCTTTGCAGAGTGATAAGACCATGCTGATGACAGTACAATCAAAGGATTTCAGCAAGCTAGTGAAGGGGGCCGGAGCTGGCAAGAAACCACTTGACATCATCAGGCTTAGGCCAATGGTAGATTTTATGCAGTTGGATGAATGCAGATTAGAAATCTTCTGGGCTGATTCGCATAAAACTCGTAGACACTGAGTAATGTAAAGTTGAATGTCACATTCTCTATCAACCATGCCTGATCCACTCTACTTTTCTCCTAGAAATACTGGAGATTGAACCTAGGGTCTCATGCATGCGGGGAAAGCATTCTACCACCGAACTTCAGCCCTAGCCTTCAAATCTGTTCTCTCTAATCCTAGTACCCAAGGCTGTGATAAAGGAGCCTAGAACATTTTAAAGCAGACAAAACAAAAGGCCCCAAATATTCATGTGACTTTGGTCAGACTCCTCTTGACGCTTTGTATAACAGCCAGTGACCTAAGTGTCCCTTGCCTGCCCTGCCTATCAAGAGCCGGAGAAGAAATATTGTTTAAACCACGGATTTAGAAGCTTAGAAGCTCTGCTTATCTTTGTGTTTAAAAATGTTGACTGCCTCTTCCTTCCCTGCCTCACATTTCCTCTTCTTCATCTCTCTTCCGTATCCTAGCTGTAGCTAAACAGCATCTGGAAAAAAACCAAAACAAAACAAAAAAACAAACCCAGAGAGCTTCGAAGATAAAAGACACGATCTAAACAAGATTCCAGAGAACAAAGTGTACAGGGTAAGGAAAGGATGAAAACTCGCCAAGTGTCTTCCGCTTGTCTCCGCGTCCTCTGCTCTGGGAATAGAGACCTGTCTGCACAAAGGCGCCTTGACAGCCGAAGGAACAAAAATGCTCTCCTGGACGAAAAGACGGGAGAGAAAGCGAGAGCTGCTCCATCCTCGCTCCACCTCTGCTCTGCACTGAACAATGGCTCCCGGAGGGGCTGGCAGCTGGCCGTTGGCAGGTGGCAGAAATGGCACCGCGTCTTGCACAAAAAGAGAAACCCTCGGTTTTTAGTTTTCAAGAGCAGTGCAGATCTTCTGGCCACAACCTCCTCAAAGAGGAGCGACTGTCAGCCACTAGCCAACGCTAGCTACTCTGTGCGACAGACTGTTCTTCTCCAATGATCGCCATTCCAGTTTCTTCTGCAGGCTGAGGGCAGCAAGTGGGGAGGGGAAGGGTCAGAGACAAAGCTCTTGACCTTAGCTCCTAAGGTCCCGGTGCTTCTCTACATGTGATTTCTCACTTGAGCCTCTGGTGACAGTGAGTGTGTTAAGAGAATGCTGGTGCAAGAGCCATTAAATAAGAGTGTATAGTTAATGCCTTCAGAGTGGAAGGCTGGTACTGACCTTCTTCCTCCTCCAGAGGCTGCAGAAGAACTAAACCTAGGATAGACCAGGTTCAGACTGCTGGGTACATTAGTTAGGGCTCTCTAGAATAGGACAGAAAGGAGGACTAGCATGTAGGCACTGCAACATGCAGAGTCCAGTTATAGCTAAGACTATTGATGTCTCTCCCCCACCACCCCCTTCCCCTTCCCGGCAACCTGCACAGCATTGTCCAGCACTGTCAAAGCTAGCCAGCAGGCAGGAAGTTTCCTGCTCAGGTCAAGACTGATTTCATTATGTCTGTGGTGTCTTCGCCAATAGGATCTTACCATCTAGTTATGGTAGGCAACCAAGAGCAACGGTGGCAACAACCTCTGTTGTTTGGTTGTCTCCCTGACCAGTAGGTCATAGGACTATAACTTGTGCTTGTCCCTGAGATTTTCATCAAATAACCCGAGTCTTCTGGGGAACAGCATTGTTCACCCATATGGGATACCTACCTTTCAACTCCCTTCTTTGTCATTTTATTTTTAATTGTTTGTTATTAAACTTTACAAACTTATAAAATTTGATAAGACTTTATCACATATCCTAGTTTTTGTTAATATAACCCTTATTCCTCCATGTCCCATCTCCTGCCTTTGTTTTCACATTAATGTTTACTACTCGTTATCTAGTCCTTATTCTATAACACATGTTCTACTGTCCCCTCTTAGTGTGTGTGTGTGTATGTGTGTGTGTTTAATTTGGGTTGAAAGATCATAACATCTCATGACCACTTCCTTCATTTTGGTTAGAGCCTTCCCTTGCCTCCTGGTTTCCTCTTCCGTACCACTCCACTACCAATAGAATGAGTATGTATTACAAAAGGAAACATTTTAGAATAGGTTTTACAATAGGTGCTAGGTAGTTCTACAACGGCTTTCTATATGCTGGAGAACCCAGTAGGTGTTCACTCTAGGATGTCAGACGCTTCATTAGCCTCAGTCTGACACTGAAGGACTAGAGAATTCTTAGAGGGCTTTTGGTTTTCAGTCAACATTGGAAGGTGGGAGACGACTGGTTCTGATATCATCTTCAGTCAGTGGCTGTAGCACCTGGACAGAGGAGCTCAACCAGCAGAGTGACACTAGGCAGGCAAGGTGCTCTGTCCCCCAACCCCCACACCAGCTCCACAGGAATCTATGACCCAGTGGAAAGTGCTACTCTAGAGAGGATCTTCTCTCCTGAATTAACCCTCCCAGAAAATTCTGCCAAGAACTTCTAAAAGTGTGTCTCTTAGTTGACTGCAGATCCAATAAAGTTGACAGTCAAGGCCATCACCGGGGCTTGTTTTCCTGATGATTCCTTTCATTCTGATAGCAGATAGATAAATGGAGAACTCCGGTGGTACAAGAATGATTCGCATCCTGCTCTCAGCCCCATCCTGTGATAGTTAATATGGATCACCAAACGGCTGAGTAGAATCACCTAGGAGACAGAACTCTGGGCATGTCTATGAGGATAATTCTAGATTCACTTAACTAGGATGGGAAGATCCACTTTAAATGTGGGTTGTTGTAGTTTTATTATGGGAGGAAAAGTTTTATTTGGCTCACACTTTCAGGTCACAGTTCAACTTTTAGGGAAGTCAGGGCAGGAGCTTGAATCAAAATCCATGAAGGAATGCTGTTTGCTGGCTCACTCAGTCCTATGCTCATCTAGCTTCCATATGCAGTTCAAGATCATTTGTCTAAGGAATGGTGCTGCCCACAGTGGGCTGGGGCCTCTCCTCCATCTATTAACAATTGAAGCAATCTCTCTCAGACAGGTTCACAGGCAATCTAATCTAGGAAACGTCTTTCTCAATGACTCTAGGCTGTATCACATTAATAGTCAATACTGACTAGCATGTGATAATAGTCTTCCTCAGGGAAGAACGTACCAGTTGGTAATTGGTTATTCCATGCCAAATGATTAATAATGACATCATAAAAATAAGCAACATACAGACTGAGCAGGTTTTCTTTATATATTTTAATATATATTATATACATATATTATATATGTATATTTATGCCATATTTATTACACATATATAGTAAATATGCATTATATATTATCCATTTTACATATATATACATATATATGTATAATGTGTGTGTGTAAAACAACAATTAATGAAAGAGGAGGCAGTGATTTGAAAGAGAGCAAGAAAAGGTATATATATATATATATATATATATATATATATATATGGGGGAATTATCTAACTATATTATAATGTCAAATAATACAAATATTTTTAAAAAGGAGAAAGTTAGCTGAGCGCCTGCAGTCATCTGCTTCCTGACTACAGATGCAATGTGACCAGCTGCCTCATGCTCCTGCTGTCATGCCTGCCCCACCATGAAAGTTCAAATCCCTCAAACTGTGAGCCACAATTAATGCTTCTTTCTTTTCTTGAGTTGTTTTTTTTCTTTGCAATAATGAGAAATGTAACTAATATGCAACCTATCTAAAGACAGAAGCATCAGCAGTAACATGAAGGTTGTGGTTCTTGGCTTCACACTGTACTTACTTTTTCATGGCTCCAGTGCACTTACAGATCATTTTCTACGTGCAGAGTGAATTAAAAATAGGAGATATTTGTGACCAGCCAGGACTAACTCTACATGTACTAGCTCAAAACCTGGGCATGGCTTGATGTCACTGAACAGGAATGAATACGGAGAAATAATGGACATGCTAGCACATACCTCGGAAGCATCACTTGCTGTGGTAACTAAGAAGCCCATGCAGATTACCTGGTACATACCACAGTCTTCACTGGGTAAATGGATGCTACTATTATTGGGATAATGGCCATACAGAATTTGGCATCTGTTACTGGAAAATTTGTGGGCTTGAAGATGCTAAATATATGATAATAATCATCAGTTTTCAAAATGTCTAATTGTATTTTGTGGACCATAATGGTGTTCAGGGTCAATGGAGAAGTTACTGAATTACTGGATTTTAAATCACAGAGGACCTTGAGGCTGTCTACCTTTTTTTTTGGCTTCAGGGGTGGACCAGCACTCAAAATCTTAGGCAAGAAGAACGATGGTTTCTATACACTGGTGATTATGACCTGGTAGGAACTTAAGAGATGGGGCTAAAACAACAACAACAACAACAACAACAAAACCAGATGATCCTATGTTGGGCTCTTGTACTTTGAATGTATCACAGAGAACAATAGAGCAATGGCCATTTCCTTATCCAGTATTAGGCTCCTAAGCACTATGCATTGACTCTTGTAACAATCCCATAAGGTAAAGATTGCTTCACATCAGAGTTCAGCAGCAGTTGACAGGGCTTGCTGTTCTTCCAGAGATCTTGGAAGGGATAAATGGCATTGCAGATATTCTTGCTTGTATTGTCATCATTTAAAATGAATGATCATTGGTCACTGGAAAATGGCCTGTGCTGCTTCATAGCAGAATCATTAATCAGTTTGTTAGTTAAATAACTTATACATGCCTGTGTGAGTTTATTTTAACTGTCAATTGACATAAACTAGAGTCACCTGGGAATAAGTCTTAATGAGGAATCACCTAGGGTAGACTGGCCTGTAAGAGATTGTCTTGGTTGTTAATTGATGTAGATCCAGTCCATTGTGAGCAGCAACATTCCCTAGGCAGGATGACCTGAACAATATAAGAGGGGGAGGAAGCTAGCTAAGGGTAAGCAAGCAAAGATATATTTGCTCTCTCTGCTCTTGTCTGTGTTTATGACACTTTAATTTCTTGCCTTAACTTCCCTGAAATAATGGACTCTGACCTGGAACTGTAAACCAATTAATCCCTCTCTTCCCTACATTGTTTTATGCCAAAGTATTTTATCACAGTAATAGAAATGAAACTAGGACAATGTCTTTTTTTGGTTTCCAATACACTATGAATCCATTTCAATTCAATAACTATTTAACACCAACTATCTTCAAGGCACTGATGCACGGGTACAGCTCCTCTGGTGGGGTTGTCTTCTTTGGGGAGAAGAGATTAAATATGCTGAGCAGAGCTCTACAGCAGGAGACATGTGAGCAGATCCAAAGGGGTCTGAAAGAATTAGCGTAAGCTCTGCTCTAGGATGCTGAGTGAGCCAGCCAGAGTCAGGTGTCTCATCAATCTTTCTGAAGATGTGGTATTTGAGGGTGGACCTTATATCGAACTTTTTACTCAGTCACTAAATCAATATTTGTGCAATACTCAAAACACACAAAGAGTCAGAGTAACATTTACTACCCATAAACCAGTCAAGGACACTATGGTTTCAGTTGGAAGTGCTTTTTGTTTTTTGTTTTTTCGAGACAGGGTTTCTCTGTATAGCCCTGGCTGTCCTGGAACTCACTCTGTAGACCAGGCTGGCCTCGAACTCAGAAATCCACCTGCCTCTGTCTCCCAACTGCTGGGATTAAAGGTGTGCGCTACCACTGCCCACTTGAAGTGTTTCTTTTTCACAATAGTTTCTACATACTTATAAGTATATTCATTCTTTTAATTATGCATATATGTACTGCATCTGTGTATTTATATATACACACATAGTGTGTATATATATATATATACATGTATATATAGATACATATATATATATTCACAGAGGTATGTAAGATGTACGCATATATGCTTTATTAGCTTGAAATTTTAAATGCTTTATCAATTTGTAGAGAGATCATAAATTTGACTTTAATAACTACATGGTGTTTTAACGAATAATAATTATGCCCAAAATATACCTAACAATTTTCATTCTGTAAAACATTATGATTCACCATCTCTGGCTGTGTTTAGCAGGGATTGTTAAGCTGAATGACAATAGGGTGAGTACTGAATGCTCAGCTATGACCATAGTGACCCTAGTTCAATATAGTCTGCACACTGGCCTTCACAGATCATTTAATTCTTCAATAATCTTTCAGTGAGTCCCTGCTACTCAATGCTAATCCCTGCTATGTTCACTCCTACTTGCTCTCAACCTTTCTCTGACCATAAAAACACAAACAAAACATACCCATATTTCTACTATTGTCTTTTGTCCAGTAATATGGAGTGCCCTTCGACCTTCTCTCTCCATTTTTATATTCTGAAGCCCTTGACTTTATGAAATCCTCACATCCCTTGGTCCCTTCTTTAATCTGGGTCCGACAGAACCATGTGTGTGTGTGTGTGTGTGTGTGTGTGTGTGTGTGTGTGTGTGTATTTTGTCAGTGTGTGTGTCTGTGTGTGCATGTGTGTATGTCTGTGTGCCTCTGTGTGCACATGTGTGTGTCTTTGTGTGTGCATGCATGCATGTATGTGTCTCAGTATGTGTATGTGTATCTGTGTGTGCCTGTGCTGCATGTGTGGGTCTTAGTCTTAGTGTGTGTCTGTGTGTGTGCATTTGTGTGCATGCCTGTCTGTATATGCCTCTCTGTGTGTGTATGTGCATGTCTCAGTGTGTGTCTGTGTGTGTGTGTGTATAAGCATGCACATGTATGTGTGTTTCAGTGGATACATTCCGTTCATATGTGTTCATACGCATGTAGGGGCAAGGGGTTAATACACAGTGTCTTTCTCAACCACTCTCAACCTTAATTAGGGGGCAGGACCTCTCACTGAGCCTGCAGCCCCCTGATCTGACTAGGCTGCTTAGCCATTGTGCTCCAGGGATCCCCTTGTCTCCACACCCCAGCTCTGCTCTTATACCTGGCTCTTACTAGCATCCCAGGGATCTAAACTATGCTCCTTATGCCTGAGCATCAAGTGTGAAGACTGACGCATTCCCCACCCCTTTCAGAGCTTTCCAGGTTCTTCTCTGATTTAGACATCATCCAGCCCATTTTCTGCTCAGCTTATTAGTCTGTCTGTACTGGTGGCTTCCGCTGGCTTCTTAGGTATTCACTGGACTGTGCATTTATTACTGTGTTGTTAGAGGGGAGAAAGAATGCCTCACTGCATTTGGGGACATAATAAATGTTTTGCTTGTTACAAATACCTTGCACCAAGTTTTCTTTAGCAATTATACATGGTTTATAAAGCACACAATGTGTGGCAGACTGTATTTACGGGGCTACCTGTCAGCCTAGATATATACCACTCCCCCATCGAGAACTAGAGTCAGTTTTATTCACCCAGGAATCAACCAATAAAGTGTGTGAAAGTTTTACCAAGTGACTCCTGAGGCTAGGTCAGAGAAGAGATGCAGATACACTTGTGACACTTTCCTTCAGAAGTAAGCTACCAAGTTTGAGAAAGCATAGAGCTCATGTGGCCAGATCAGGGGAAAAGGCTGGGGCACCAATTCCAGCTAAGGACCCAACAGCACCAAACACCAGAGAGGAGAACCCGGAAATAGATTTTTAGCCTTGGCTTGAAGTTGCCTAGCGAGTGTCCATTGGAGCAGAGACTGTTGTTTTCACTAGCACTGCCTAAGCTGCAGTAGTGACAAAGTACACAGCTGAGACACTGGGTTCCAAGTAATTTGTTTCAAAGCAATGGCTGACCAGGTGGTGCTTTAAAAGGCACAGAGGAGCTGTGTGATGTCCAAAGCCACCTACCTTCCACCCAGCCTGTTTTGCCACCAGCCAGGTCAGGGTTGCTTTACCAGGTCTTTTGGCTCTTGTAAGTATCCACAGATCTTTCTCTTTTAAAAGAGAAAATAGTTTATTCCAAACTTGATTCTCACTCTCAGTTTGTATAGTTCTGTTCTTTAATTCAGTAACCATTGTGTCCCCTGCTGTTTCCCACAGCTATCTAATGTCTTTCTTCTCTCTCTCTTTCCCTCTCTTCTCTCTCTCACTCTCTTTCCCTCTCTCTCTCATTTATTTGCATGGGTACTTATCTATTTACTTACTGAGGAAGGGTCTTCTGGATACTTGTTACTCAGGCTGGCCTTGAACTCACTCCAAAGCCTGAGCTGACTTTGAACTTCCGGTCCTCCTGCCTCTACCAGTGTGTGCATCAGCCATATCTGATAAAAATCAGGGCTTCATGCATGTGAAGCAAGAACTAAACAGAACTCTACAATGTAAACAGATGGGAAACACAAACACACTCAGTCACAGAGACAGACAGATACACATAGAGACAGACACATAGAGAGAGACACACATACACACACACACATACACACACATACACACACACACATACACATGCACACACACACAGAGTGAAATTTTCTTAAGGAAACAGTAAGTGGTAGACACAGTCTTCACATCTCAGCATTAAATGTAAGCCATCCCCAAATTGCCTTTTTGAGATCTTCATTTGGCTCACATTTATGCTCCCCTAACCTGACCCATTTTGAGTCATGGTCTTGCTATGTAGATCAGGCTGGATTTGAACTCATAGCTCCTCTTGCATCATTTCCCTTCTGCCCACCAGTCCAGGGATTATAGACATCACCCACCATGCCCAACTTATTCAGAATTTTAGTGTGATCTTATCTTGTTTTATGCCATAAGTATGTATGTGTGCATTTCCATTTTTTACCCTGGACTGTATAGACACTGAAGGCTATGGTATTAATTCCTTTTGGTGTGCTGGATATATAAGAAGCATTTGCCAGCTTAATTTGTTTAAAAGTCATGTTCACCCACCGTGGAGGGTGTGTTTAGAAATCTATTAATTCATAACCAAAATAAAGCAGACAACAGAAATTCAAAAGTTAAATCTTGCAGTCACAATTGGATTAGTAAAGGCTGGGGGCACATCTTAATTTTGAGTTGTTTGTTTTGTTTTTTTCCCTTTCCTTTACCTAAAAATATCCTTTCTCTTCCTTTAATAATGTTTAAAACTATCAGAAGCATAAAAACTTGCTGATAACCTTTAAAGGGAGCTTAATTTTATTTTAAATGAGTAGGCTTTCTTATTTGTATATCCTTTTTAGCTGAGAGAGAGAGAGAGAGAGAGAGAGAGAGAGAGAGAGAGAGAGAGAGAGAGATTTGAATGAAGACTTCATATTGATCTTAATTACAGCTACAGGCTCCAGTTTCAAATTGGAGCTTGATCAATATGGATCAGAGGCAGTCTGGAACATTAAATAAGACCTTGTTAGGGTGATACTTTTTTTTCCTTTTGTTTGATTTAATTTGGAAGCACATGGAACTGGGAGGATGGGAGGGGAGATGGATACAGTGATCAGGCAGTGGCTAGTGTAGATGCTAGTACACATCCACATGTGTTCGACCATGACATCCTATGGGCAGTGGTTCTGGAGGAGTGGTAGCACTCTAGATGGCATCAGTCACGACATACATCCATAGGAACTTGACTTAAGTCTGTGCTGTATCGTTAAAAAATTCTCTGGAGGAATGGTGAGATGGTGCAGTTGGCAAAGTATTAGCCTCACAAGTATAAAGACCTGTGTTCAGACCCCAGAACCTACATTAAAAAGCTGGGCAGAGTAGCACATGCTTCCAATCCCAGTGTTGGGGAGATGGAAAACAGAATCGAGCAGACCCTTGGATGTCCCACGGTCAGCTAGCTAGACCTGCATGGTGGTTTCAGGCCAATGAGAGACCCCGAGTCAAACAAAAGGTGGAAGGTGCATGAGGACTGGCACTGAGGTTGTCCTGACTGCCATGTGTATGTGTATGGGGGCATGCGTGTGTACCACACACAGAGTATCCTTTTCAAACTCTGTGAGATGATTGATATTTCAAACTATGCATGGTGATTGATATCTGTAACTTTAGCATTTGAGAGGTGGAGGAAGGAGGATCGGAAGTTCAAGGCCAACTTCATTTATATATCAAATTTGAGAATTTGAGACAATCTGGACTAGTGAAACCTGTCTCAAAACAGTGGAAAAAAGAAAAGGAATAGAAAACATGCTTTCCAAATCACCACAGAAATTTGAAGAGTAAGAACAGCATTTTAACAGTCCAATCCTAGATTGCAGAAAGGGCGTTCTTTATTTAATCACTGTGGTCAGCACCACTTTGTTCCATTGGTGCTGCTGGCCTCTGAGAACTTACAGCCCCACCCATCATTTCAAAAGAGTGGCCCTGTGCAAGAGAGGAGCTGGAACAGAGATGTCAGGAAGCAATCTCATCTGATGTAAATGTTCCTCCAGTGACATTAGTTTATATTTTTGCTAAATTTAGGTCTTATAGCATTTTGAATGAATAAGAAGTTTCTTGGTATAAAGTACTTCATGTGAGAGATCCCTCATGCCTGCATATCCCATAAGCTTAACACTAATTCTGAAGCATAGTGCAGGTAACTTGCATTTTCAGAATTGTATGTATATGTATATGTATATATATATACACACATATAGAACACACACACATATAGTCACAGTATAGAAGTGAAAGAGGTTGTACATGAGGAAAGAGGGGTCAGAGCAATGAATCATGTAAGTTTATGAGGGTACCTGGATCATGCCAACTTGTTCTCTCAGCCAACATTTTTTTTTTATTTATTATATGTAAGTACACTGTAGCTGTCTTCAGACACTCCAGAAGAGGGCGCCAGATCTCGTTATGGATGGTTGTTAGCCACCATGTGGTTGCTGGGATTTGAACTCTGGACCTTTGGAAGAGCAGTCAGGTGCTCTTACCCACTGAGCCATCTCACCAGCCCCCCAGCCAACATTTATAAATGGTGGTAAATTTTTTGGCAGAGTGACCCCATTGAATACACAATAAATAAAACATAGCTATTATCTTCAAAAGGCTTAGAAATGGTAGGAACCGTGCTGGAGAGCTGGCTCAACAGTTAAGATCACGGCTGTTCCTTCAGACGATCCGCATTCTATTCCTTGTTAGGTGGCTCACACTGATTTGTCATTTCAGCTCCAGAGGATCTGTTGCCCTCTTCTGGCCTCTGTGGGCATTACACTCATGAGCATATGCACACACACACAGACATATAAACATAATAGTAACAGTTTTTAAAATTTACAATGAAAGGATGTTGGCAAATAAAGAAAAAATCACAATGTCTAATTTTCTGGTGTTTTCTGAACTCAAGACTAATTTTTAAAAGATTAATTAATTAATTAATGTGTAGGAGTACACTGTAGCTGTCTTCAGACACACCAGAAGAGGGCATCATGTCCCATTACAGATGGTTGTGAGCCACCATGTAGTTGCTGGGAACTGAACTCAGGACCTCTGGAAGAGCAGCCACTGCTCTTAACCACAGAGCCATCTCTCCAGCCCCCTCTCAAGGCTATTTTAACATCATGAATTATAAAGTAAACATTTAGGTTCCATACCCATTTAGCTTTAACTTTATTTCATAACATGACTGGCCTATTTACTTATGGATTTATTTTGCCAACCCACATATTCCTCAACTTATAATAAGTGGTGTCTTGATTCCCACCTGCATTTAGTGCATCTCACTTGCAAAACATCAAAGCTCCACCTTGCCTACCTTAAACATGTTCAACAACCATAGCTTCCAGAGGTCAAAAGCATCTAACAAGCCCATTTTTATGAAGAAAGTTTTGAATTTTAATGACCTACAGTCAAGCCTGGAGACCTGAGTTTGATCCCCAGGACCCACATGCTGGAATGAAAAAACTGACTCCTGTACATTACCCCTCCCCACCACACAAATATAACTGTTTTACAAATAAAAAAATGTCATAAGCCCCCAGTGAAATGTCTGTGCTCTTATGTATTTGCTTTACGTGGTATCCTGGTTTGCTTTTTCTGTTGCTGTGATACAACACTGACCAAAAGCTACTTGGAGAGGCAAATGTTTATTACATCTTACAGATTAGAGTCCATTGTCAAAGAAGGCCATGTCAGGAACCTGGAGGCAGGAACTTCAGTGGAGTACATGGGGGATGCTGCTTACCCGGCCTGCTTGGGTGCTTTTTCTTAAATTCCAGAACCTCTTGCACCTTCCACAGTGGGTGAGACCTTCCTACATAAAATATGAGTCAATATAATACCTTAGGAAGTACTGCTAGTCATTTTCTTTGTTGATGTTACCTCTTCTCAGATGATACTAATGTATTTCAAGTTGAAGACCAAACAAACAAGCAAGCAGAATCTCCACATGGTGACATGAGTGAGACATCAACTTCCATCACACATCTAGCTTATTACAAATGGATACGCAATTGACCTCAGAAAAGCTCTGTTCTCTAATTCAACTGGTCCCTGAACCTCACATATGGGAATCCTGCCACTGTATGGGTATCCTCACTCCTAGGATTGTTCCCTGGGGCTCTGAGAGTCTCTCAGACACAGCTGTATGGGATGCTCAATAACACACTAACTTAATTGTTTTTCATTTTGTGGAGATGTAAATACAATATGGAAGTTTAGAGCCAGATTGTTATTAAATTATTATTTTCATTTTCATCTTCTTTCAATAATTGTTATTAGTGATAATTATTTAATTAACTGTGCTTTAGTACAGCAATTCGCAACCATAGCTACACATTAGAATCACCTGGGGAACCACTTAAAAACACTTTTGGGGGCTTCACTATAGACCAATTAAATCAGTTCATCTGGGCATAGCAGTAGGGCTATGGTGCTCTCCAAAGCTTCCCCTGAGTTTCTCATACACAATCACATTTGAGACGCTGCAGGGCTAATAGTTGGGTCCTTGACCAACAATGGTTTTGGGTTTTTTAAGCCTCTTCATTATATTTATATTTAAAATGTGACATAACTCACATAACACAAAATATTTTTGTTATTATTTACTAGTTATTTATTCCATTATTTATTAGTTATTTACTTAATTATTTATTATATATTATTTATCTTCAAATGTTCAGTTGGGTCAGTTCCCTGCAATCATTGCGAATTGCTGTACTAAAGCACAGTTAATTAAATAATTATCACTAATAACAATTATTGAAAGAAGATGAAAATGAAAATAATAATTTATTAACAACCATTGCACATCATCAGAAGTCTGTCTTGTAGAACTGAAGCCCCACATTCACTAAACACAAGCACCCACTGCCCTTTCTCTCAGTGATATCTCCCTGAAGTTGAATCCAGGCACCTCGCAAACTACAACACACATACAAGGGATGGGATTTATTTTGCTTTTTTCATGTTTGGATGTTCCTCTGACTTGTTCCTCCTGGGGTATGTTCTCTGTCCTTGAACTTCAGTGATTTATAGGGCTACTTCTGAGACTGGGTCTCTCCTAAGCTATTTTATCTAGCCATCAGTGAGCCACTTCAATATGGAGGCACAAGATTTTCTTCCCTTCAGCACAGTTAGATACCAATGCTTACCTCTGTTCTTCATTTGCTTGGCCATGTTCTGGACTGTCTATCCCACACAGGGGGTAGGTGTCTCCAAACTTCTTTACAGGGTAGACTCAGTTGGGGTAACTTTAAAACCAACAAATGCCAAGGAACACCCAGTCCAGTTGAATCACATATTCTCGAGGGTGAAGATGAGCACCTGAGTAGGTGAACTTCCCTCAGTGATTCTGCTCTGCAGGAAACATTGTGCATCACAGGTGTAGCAGCTTTCTGGGGTGTGTTTTTATGGCATCTTTTGTTGTTGAGCATCTTCAGATATGACCCAAGGTTCAGGGGCATTAAAGATTCCTCTGTACATTTGCTCTCAGGAAGGCTAAGTGTATAACCATGCTCTTGTAGTTCTTTTTATTGAAGCAGGGTTTTCGGTAGACTAGGTTAGCCTCGAAATTGCTATGCAGCTAAGGATGACCTTGTAATCCCAATCCTCCTGCCTCTACTTCCAGAGTGCTAGCCAGAATGCCATTTACCATCATGTCTAAATGTGATCAAGTGACTGCATACATGCTAAGAAAGTATTCTACTGAGTGAGTTATGTCCCACCCTGTGTTTGCATTTCTTAGGAATCAAGCATGCCTCCCCTTCCTTACTGCTTGTGTTTGCTTCTTATCCCCACTCATCCTTGAGCCCTTCACATCCTTCTTCCAGAGACTCAGACTTCTTTTTTCTAGGGTGGAGAAGGCACAAAATAGAATTTGTGTATGCATGCTTATTGAGCTAGTTGGCGGGGGGCGGGGGAGAATATAAAAGACAGGTGCAAAAATGAATCCTCCTGCAAACCAGAACTCATTGTTCAGCATGAGTTTTGATACCTGTAAGAGGAAATATATATTCAAGAAAGCACAAAGTAGGCGCTACTCCATCGGAACTGGAGTTCTGTTCCCAGTTACCCATATCATGTGACTCAACAGACCCTTGTAACTCAAGCTCCAAGAAATGCAGCAACCCTTTCTGGCTTCTTTGGACACCTGTACACACATGTGCATATGCACATATACAAATAAGATAAATCTTTAATAAAGAAATAAACAGAGGAGGGATTTCCAATATGATTAGTGCTATTGTTACCTGGATAGGTATGATAGGAAGGCAGAGTATGTTCTACGTGATTGCCTTCCCTTTCACATGTGCAAGCTTGCCTGGCTGCCCCATTAGGGCGTATCTCTGAGGCTCTCTCTAGAAGCAAGCACTTGGACTTCCCAGCCTCCTGAACTGTGAGCAGGTTAAGCTCTCCTGTTTATAGCTTACCTCATCCATGAAATTCTGCATTAGTAGCAGAAGACAAAGACAACACCAACTATCAAATGCAATGTGGCCACTCATAAATTGTGAAACGCTCCTTACCTCAGCTCTACTTGCTAGTGCCTTCAAGTGTCACAGACATGGAAAGAGAAGGATCCCAGCATTTCTTTGGCATAGAGCATCTCATATCTTGGGTGCCGTTTGCAGTTGGCTACGGCACCCCGAGCCTCTGCGCAGGCTTCCCATCCCTCTTTGTGACTCTGATTTCATTTTAGGAACAGAACAACCTCTCAGGATAAACCAAAAAGTTTCTGAATTATTTTTCCTCGCAGTAACATTCACAAGGAGGTATTGGCTCTGATTTCTGTGTGCTTCCTCTTTTGGGAGCCATAGATATTCTGCCTGATTCTAGTACTTTCTTTCTCTTGATGTCCTTCCAAAAGGAGTTCTACACTTTCCTAACACTGGAAGCGCCACTGTATGCTTTGCTTCAAAATTCCTGGGGAAAAGTATAACTTCTCAAAATTCTCTTCAGAGTTAGTTTTTCCATGGATTTCTGTTCTACTTATGTGGACTTCAAGTAGTCTGTGAGCATAGGAAGGATGCCAAATTGTTGTGTTGCAAATCTGTTGTGTTGCAAGGCTGTTGTGACTTTGGGATGACTACTAATGGAAGGATAATTATGTATGGCAACTCCATTTTCTCTCTAGTGAGGCCATTGTATCCAGAAGCAGATCAAGGGTCCTGCCACTGAGATCTGCTTTCACTGGGAGAGACACTGGCCTTCCTGTATCTGCAACAGCAATGGTTGGAACTATATGTTCTGACTGTGACTCATTCTCCTGTCACCTCAGGCTCTCCCTAGTGTCTCCATCTTACTCCCTGGGTGAGCTGTTTCCTCCCAAGTGTGAGAAATAGGAAAAGCTAGAAACAGTTTGACACAGAAAAGGCTGAGATGCTACATATTTTAAGTTTTGCAAGAGAAAGAACAATTGAAGCCATCTATGTTACTCTTGTGGTGGCCAACACATCTGTGAACAGCACATGATGTTGGAAAATACTGTCTTCTGAGTTTAACAGCCATTGGCTCTTCACCAGAGCATTTGCAAACTCTTGCCAGGGACTGGCAACACCATGTCAGTTGGCATTTCTTCACAGAAGGAAGGACTGACTGGGACTGACCCTCAGACCTTCTCACCTGAGATCTGGAGGTAACCCTACATCCATGTAAGGAAATCTAACGACTCACTAGTTAACCGAGTAGATCTTGATGGAATTGCCACTTTGTTCTGCCTGATGCCCTAATGAAGGGTAGAAAGGGGTCATGAGTGCTTACAAATAACACATGACTAGGAGGAGAGATGAATGGAAGGAAGAGAAATGTGGAGGGAGGAAGGGGACCTCTAGAGAAACAAAACCTGAGTTTCCCTATGGTCTCCACACCTGTTGTGTGATAGACTTTTCCTGGGGATATGCGCATAAACAAGTCTACAAAACATGACATTACCTCCTCCCAGGAAGTCTCAGTGATCTTTTCCAGACCAGAGTGCCCTTCTCAAAGATAAGTAAGCTCAGCACCATAATGCAGTTCCCATGGCAATATCCTAAGTCTTCCTGCTGCTTACATTTTGTAGTTAGGCAGGCTCCCCTCTCCCCTCTCCCCTCTCCCCTCTCCCCTCTCCCCTCTCCCCTCTCCCCTCTCCCCTCTCCCCCCTCCCCCCTCCCCTCTCCCCTCTCCCCTCTCCCCTCTCCCCCCTCCCCCCTCCCCTCTCCCCCCTCCCCCCTCCCCCCTCCCCCCTCCCCTCTCCCCCCCTCCCCTCTCCCCCTCTCACCAAAGCTCTCCTCTTTTTTTCACAATCAGCAGGATCAGCCCCACTCCTTAAACCTTTGGAACTTGATTTTGCTTCTGTCTGAATTGCTCTCTTATTACCTTGTTGGGGAGGCTGTCCCATCTTTGAACAAAACAGCACATCATGCCAGCAGGACATTTGGAATGCCTATCCATTTGCTTTCTCATCTTTGCTGTGGTGCAGGGGATTGAACTTAATGACTTGTGAATACTGGCACACACTCTACCATGAGTTACATCCTTAGCCCCTGTTGGTCTTTCAAACTATGTCTTTCCCATGGCAGTGTAAGTTTCATAAAATGCTTATTTTGTAATAATGATTCTTAATCAAAAGGATATATTTGGCTTTATGATGGAAGGCAGTTTTTAATTTGGGGGTGGCTGGATTCTACTGTGAGAATTCCCTTCTCTGTGGTGTGGAATCAGGAAGGAAGGGGGCTGCAGCATTTTAAGAGGGTCTGTGTTCCACCCTGAGGCAGCTCACACAGGTGTTAGCTGGAACAAAGATGGGCCTCTAGAATCCTACTTCCTTCAGAGAACCGAGATTTAAATGTTTTCTGCAAATTTGTGACAAATAGTATCAATTTACATCCCCTACTCCTTCATCAAATACTGAACGGCATCTTAAGGCCAAGGTTCTATTGTTCTGTTTATGTTAAAGAAATGGGTCCATGAAGGTTAAGCGCTGATAGTGAGGTTCCTGCGGAGTCACTGAGGCCAACCAGGTCTACCCCCTTGATTCTTCTAAGTTTTATTTATGACTTGAGGTCTGGAGGTTGGTTCTATATTTCTTACTAAAAATTCATCACTACATTTGCAGGAGTGCTTGGAGCTGACTGAGATATAAAAATGCCTTTGTTCGTCATCCAGATCAGCCTGAAATGGGGCAGCAGAATTGAAGACTTTGCCCCAAGTGACTGATTTTGTAGATTATTGATTTGGGCAGCAGTTTATTTAAACATTAAAACCTTGAATGAAGTAACTTAGCCCGAAGAAAAATATGTCAAGCCGAGTGCTTGTTAAGGCTCCCTCTCAGCCTCTGAGGACTTTGTAAACTGTCCAGATGTATTTGGTTTTGGTTTGTGGTTTGAGTATATATATATATATATATATATATATATATATATATATATATATATATATATATGTAATGTTTTCCCCCACCCAGGGAAAACAAAAAGAACCAGGATGGATTAGACCAGGGTGGGATTTGTTCTCTTTGAAGAGAAAAAAAGGAAATCCTGCAATGCTTCTCTGGATGTCCTTTGTCTTCTGTCCCATCCCATGCTCCAGGAAACATCTTCTGGTATTTGAGCTACTTCTAAAATATTAGATATTAACATTCAAATTCTTTAAAAAAACTGTCAAAGGGCTCCCCTTCCCTGTTGCCTGCATCGCCTTTATCTTTCTTTATTGTAATTGACACTGAACCTGATTTTCCTACCTAAGGAGCCAGAAGGGAGAACCTAAGCTGAGCAGGAAAATTTTACGGAAATGTTGATGGTTCTCAGCCTGGGTGCTGCCAGGGATGTAAAATAAAACCATTGCGGATGGACTCACAGCTGGGTGGGGTCATGTGCTAGAGTTTGGATCTTACAGTACAATGTCCTCCCAAGGCCCATGTCTTGAAGTCTTGGTCCACATCCCATAGAGGAAGTGGGGAGTGATAGAAAATGTTATGTATGTGTTTGTGTGTGTGTGTATGAGTGTGTGTGTGTGTGTGTGTGTGTGTGTGTGTGTGAGAGAGAGAGAGAGAGAGAGAGAGAGAGAGAGAGAGAGAGAGAGAGAGAGAGGTGAATGCATGTGTTCATGTGGTTGTGTAACATACTTTGGAGGCTTTGAGAAGAGTCTCACCAAACACAGACCTTACCCACTGTCTAGACTGGCTATCTAATGAGCCCCTGGACCTATCTGTCTCCATCCACCAGTGATGGAGATACAGACAAACACTGTCTTGCTCAATTTTTTAGATGGAGTTGAAAGCTGGGGATCCATACTCAAGGCTTGTGTTTGTGCACACTTGACTCCTCGAGCAATCTCTCATCTCCCCAGGCAGGGAGTTTCATTCTGAGGACATCACTGCTGAACTTCCATCTCAGATGGCTTTGTCTTGGCTCTGTAGCCATTGTGCAAATATCCCTAGAAGAGGTCTGTATAATGTGGAGGTTGAGAAGGCAAGCTGTTGGATAGAGAGATGAGTTCTTCAGCAAAGCATCTGTCATGCAAACACAGGGACCCTAGTCTGTTCCATCACTCAGAAGACATATTTATAAAAACTGGGCATGGTGGTGCATGCTTGTAATCCCAGCACTGGGAAGGTGGAGGCAGGAAGGTCTTTGAGACTTGCTGGCAAGCCAGTCTAACATAACCAGTGAGCGACCCTGTCTCCAAACACAAGGCAAATGGCCACAGAGGACAAGATGTCCTCTCCATTTCTTGGTGGTGGTGAGGTGCTGGTGGTCATTTAAGTCTGTCTAAATTCTTCAATAAAATGTTTGACCATTCATTGTATTTTAACCAGTTTAACCAACTTGTTCAACCCCAAAATAACCAGCACTTAATTTTATAAGAAATAGCATGAATAAAAAAATTAGGAGGTACATATAAAACAATTTTGAAAAATGTGAAGTTTCCTGTCTTGTGGCGATCACTGAAATACTCTGGTGCACATAAAAGAAAGATGTCCTTTTAGGTATAGTACCATACTAACCAAATTTGAGGGAAAATATCAATCGAACCCAGATAACTAAATAAGCACAAATTAATAGATTATTAAGTGTAGATGCCATGGTTTTCTCGTGTGAGGATTCTTTTTTCACTCTGAGACACGTTGGTGGATGGGACCAGAATATGGGCATCATTTGAATAAAATACAAAACTACCCTCCTACTCATGTCTCATGATCATAACGGTCCTAGTCCCTTCTAGCTTAGCTGAAGCTTAGAGTGTTTGCTTCCAACCTGAAAGCCATGATTGCCATCATTCTCCTTGAATATTTCCTGAGTAAAAACATTTTAAAATGTTCTCTTGAAATTCTACCAGGTACAGGAGAGATAGCCCAGTGGTAGGGTATATATTTAGCATATGCAAGTCCCAAGTTTGATATCCAAGTTTCTATTAAAATTGTACATGTTTGTCCAAAACTAAAAACAAAAGACTGTACCATTTTTTTTAAAATCAGAGTTTTTAAGTGTGGAAAGCAGAACTAACTGATGGTTATTCATAAATCTCCATTTGCCAACAGAAAGTAATATTATTCTGGAAAAACTGTTTTTAACACTGTTTCTTCTTAGCCTTTTTTAAAAAATAATTATGACATTAATTAATTAAGCCATAAGGGTAAAGTCACTTGGTTTTTAAGATTTATTTATTTGAGGTGTGTGTGTGTGTGTGTGTGTGTGTGTGTGTGTGTGTGTGTGTGTGTGCAGGTGCCTGCATAGTCAGAGGAAGGTGCTGGATCTGTTAGGGCTGTAGTTACAGGCAGCTGTTGAGACTCTATATACCGGTTCTGGGAACTGAGCCTAGATTTGCTGCAAGATCAGTACCCACTGTTAAGTGCTGAGCTATCTATTCATTCCTTTCTTGGCTTTTATGTGTGTCTACAGTCAGAACCTTTTTCTTTCAGATATTTTGATTAAGTGTCTGAGACAGGACTTCTGTGCAACTCAGGCTGTGAGTAGACCCATAATCTTCCTGGATGTTTGAAATTTAGGTATTCATCACCATGCCGACTAATACCTTCATATTCAAAACAATATGTTTGATGGTCAAAATGAAATTTGGAGGAGTATGAATATAATTTATATCTTAGTGATGAGGTCATGTATAAGTTTCTTAGTTATGTCAAATGTGTGATGGTTATATAATATGTTAATATTAGAGAGAGCTGAGAAAACAGTATCAGACACTCTTTGTAGCATTTCTATTTCAAAAATTATTTCTAATATTATTTTTTAAATGAAGTTTGAGATAAATCCATTTATCTAGATAGAAAGAGACCATTCTAGACAAGAGAAATGACTACAGATCTGGATTCCTGGTCCTAATAGTTTAGCGGAATATCTGAAAATACATTTAACTCAATAAGCTTTGTTCTAAAAGAAAAAGTAGAGTTTGGAGTTCATTGTACTATGTGTCCAAAATCCTGACTGAAGTTTTTTGGTCGTACTCAGGGTCCTGAATGTGAGCCTGAGAAGGAGAAACTAACCCTAAGTCATCACCCAGGTCATTGGCTTTACCTTTCCAGCCCGGCCTTGACAGCTTCTTGTAGCTCAGTTCTGCAGTGCACATAGACTCTTGACTTAGAGATCCACCCAGTCCTACAGGGCTGTCCTGATGCAGGTCCTGGGATGGAGGGTCATGTGGAATTAGAGGCTGAGCTCTGAGGACATGTGTGTGTGTGTGTGGGGGGGGTGCGTCTCAAGACTATAGCCCTAAAGTTGTACCAGCTCCTTGACCCAAACAGTGTCTCAACCTTACCGAGTGCGCTGCACCTGTATCCTTACTGTTTTTGGAACCAGTCTGCCAGAGAAGCCCATGGCTTAGAGTGGTTGGGATGGGATTCGATGTCTTCTGTTGCTATTCTAGTTTCCTATGCCTTGCCATGTCCCTGCTTTGAGCTCCTGCTATGCTTCCAGGCCTGGGCATCCCACCTGCTCACTCCAGGCTTCCCAGCCTCCTGCCAGCCCCACTGGTCATTGGCTTTACCTTTCCCACCTGGCCTTGACAGCTTGCTCTAACTCCGTTCTGCAGTGCACATTGGCTCTTGACTTAGAAATCGCCATCGACAGCATGCGGTAGTGTCATGAAGCGAGTCTGTCTTCTCAGTGAGAGTCTTGGCTCTATGAAAAATAAAAGATTACACCTCATTTGCTATCTTGAAGGGACACCTTCCTACGGTTGGAAGAGATCAATACTGATGGCCTGGAGGCCTCTTCAATGATCTTCCTTTATATTCTTTTCGACTAATGATCTTCTTTATATTCTTTTTGATTTTTACTGGCATACATGGCCTCATCCCAGCATAGTTCTCATACATTACAAGTTTGGTTCTTAGTCACTGAGAAAACTAGGCTGAGTTGTAGCTGGACAATAATAGTTTGAAGCTGAATTCTGCCAGGAACTTTCCTTTTAGATTCTCAAGTTTTCTTATCTATGAGAGAGAAAAGAATGGAAACTACTTCCTCAGCTATAGTGGAATTAAATTGTCGCATGACATCAGAGGTGATGGGACTTCATAGTCTTTAAGGGTCGATCTCCTATCTCCATTTTATAGATGAAAGAACTTTTGGGGGTCTCAAGAAACAGGAATATATCCGTATATTATCGAATTAACCAATGGGACTGGGGGGGTCTCATGTGATCTTCTGGCTCCTTTACCTGTACATCAAGGAGCTCTGGGCAATAGATGTGTTTTAGAAGATATTTCAAGGAGTGAAAGACGGATGCTCAGCTTTAGATGGGAGGAAATGAAAATGGCTGGTATGCTCTCAAGGGTTACTTTGATGTCCTGACCATTCTGCCATCCTTAGCCTGAACAGTCTCCATCCACACTTCTTAGAACATATTATTAGCTCTAACACGCAAATGGTGACTCATGTACTGCTCTGTGTTGCCTCTTCATGTTTCTCTAAAACTGTGTTAACTGTGTATTGTAATCTCCTTTTTTATGTGAGATAAGTAGGGAAGACATAGGTAAATAGATAGATAGATAGATAGATAGATAGATAGATAGATAGATAGATAGATAGATCAATTTTTGTTCCTTATCAGGTCAGAGAGCATGCCCTCACTTCTAAGGATCCTTCAGGACATGTGTTATAGCTCCTGGCACAAGAAGAATACCAAAAAAGTTATACAAATAGGTGGGATACTTCATTAATGTGTAGTTACCATATTAGTTTGTAGCTAGGGGGGAAACTGCTTGTTTTAAAGTGGGTCAGCCTGTAAAAAGCCAAAGCCTGAATACCAAGGGTTCTATTTAGCCACTCTTGCAATTGACACTGAATAACTGGACCTAGCGCTTCCTTTGATTTTTATCCTGTTTGTTTATATGTCAACTTGACACAAGTTATTTTGGAAAGAAGCAACCATGGTTGAGGAAATACCTCAACCACATTGGCCTGTGGGCAAGCCAGTGATACTTCTTCTTATTTGGTGATTGACAGAGAGTGAGTCTAGCCCATTGCTGGTGATACCACCCCTAGGTTTCTGGTCCTTAACTGTATAAAAAAGCAAGCTGATCAGGCAATAGAGATGAAGCCAACAAGGAGCACTCCTCCAGGGCTTCTGCATCAACTCCTGCCCCCAGGTTCTTGCCTAGAGTTCTTGTCTTGACCCTTCTGGATGATGGGCTACATGCTGTAAAATGATAAAAACCCTTTATTCTCCAAGTTGTTTTTGGTCAAAGTGTTTTTTATCATTGAGGCAATAGAAATCCAAAGACAGCCTTCATGTTGAATGGTGACAACACTTCGAAGAATGGCTCACCTTTTGAAGAATGAGACCCATTGATGACCCCTTGCTGTATGGCAGGCAATCTAGGGCTTCATCCTGGGCTCTTTCTCTGCTTTTGAGTGAAGCATGGGCAGGTTCCATTTTGAGGGAGTAAGAGTATGTGATGGCTAGTTTATTTCAATTTGACATAAAATAAGGTTACCTTGGGAGAAGAAACTTTAATTGAGGAATTGCCTCTATCAGATTGGCCTGTGGGCATGTCAGAGGGTCATTTTCTTGACTAGTGATTTGAGTACCAGAGTCCAGCCTACTGTGAGTGATACCAGCCCTGGGCAGGTGGTACTGAGGTGTCAAGCCCAAGGAAGGCACAGAGTAAGCTGTGTTCCTCCATGGTCTCTGCCTAAATTTCCAACTGGGTTCCTACTGTGAGTTTCTCTCTTGGCTTCTCTCAACAATGTGCTATGATGTAAGACTGTAAGTGGAAGTAACCCCGTCAGCTTTTTATCACAACAGATAAAAAGACCTGGGACAGGTACAAAATGGGGAAAAGAACATGGAAGGGGTCTGGTTACCTGTGTCAAGTTCTACCCTCATCCTCATTCCTTCTTAGATGCTTGCCTCTGGGTACTTGGTTAGCCACTTTTACCAATGATGTCGTCACTTGAGAGCTATGGACAAGACTTCTAGTTCATGCCCTGATTATGAAATGTATAGGTCTAATCTAGTACCTTTTCCGAAGTAGCATGCAGGTGTCTGACAGGAGCTCCTGCTGCATGGTAGTCAGGATGGCATTCACTCCTCACAAGAACTCTGTGGGTATCCTTCAGATTAAAAAAAAAAAATGAAAAAGAGTTGTGGAAAAGTTGGCCACTTTTCTTGCTATCACTCAGAAACATCACAGCTAACGAGGCTGAAACTTCAACTCCTCTGTTTTGCAAACCCAGATAATTTTGATTTGTTATGCTTAATATTAAGGGACCAAGCAACATATTTAAAAGCACAAAGGTGGAGGAAACTATTTTAAATGTGTTGCAGTTCAAAATGGAGTGTCCAGTAATTGGATTCTCATATTTCAACTGTTCATTTTATACAAACCCATGGATGGATATTACTTTTGAGGGAGATGGTTTTATTTTACTCTCAATACATTTTTCTGTAGGTCTTATTACCAAGCCAACTCAACATAATGACCTATGATTTTTTTTTAAACCTTAACAAAATTGTAAGGGATTTCTTTATAAAAAGTACCTGAATATTTTTTCCCTCCTGAGGTGGGTCTCCAAGGAAGCCAAGAATTGGCAGACAATTACTTCCTTCCTCCTCCATGCAGAAGGCAGAATGCAGTCTTATTAAAATCCCCAGAATGAATTCAGTTAGGCTTTCCCCCACTGAGGGATGTTTTTCTGACAAGTTCTGTCTAGAAAAAAAGTATGTTGTACAACTAATTAAGAAATTATTTTGACAGGATGAATGTTTGAAGCTCGGTGTTGTACACAACCTAATGTAATCTAATTTTCTTCCCAGCGAAACAAAATATGTGGATTAAAAAAAATGGCCAGATAATATCAACAATATGACTGCCTCAATTTCTGCTGAGAAGAATTCAAGGAGAAGCCAGCCAATTTGTCTAGAGAAATTTGCTCTTGGCTAAAATGGTATAAAAGGTCTTACCTTTGGGCAAAGCATTTATTTAAAAAGTTTAGAATTATTTTTTCACTGATTGTAGGTTTTTTTTTAAGGGTTACTGTTGGTGTGTGATGTGAGATAAGAGGTGAGTGATCTGCTTACTAAGAGCACAGTGGACGGGAGCATTTGTGGACTGCTTACAATTAAGGAATATTCTGGGCTTATTGTAAGCAAGACTATGGATAAGTTGAGACAAGTGTAAAATCTACTCTATGGATGTGTGTGTGTGTGTGTGTGTGTGTGTGTGTGTGTGTGTGTATGTGCATGAATGCGTGTGTATATGAACAACTCAGAATAGCGCTAACACTTTACACTTTCTCCTCACTTTGTTTTAAATTAACACTAGTTCTAGAATCCAGGCGAGGAAAGGAGAAAAGATGACTACTGTACCAAATAAGTATTATATTTGACTTTTTAAATATTAAATTCCTTGCAGACGTTCACATTATACAATGGGAAATTTGATGATGTTGTGAAGCCTGGGAAGCTGATGGTCATTCTAAAACCAGACTTAAGAATCCGAAGCTCACGTTGGAAAAGTTCCCATAAAAGTAATATTTCAGGTCAGAAGCTAATACGCTTTCAAAATGACAAATACCAGATAGATGGGGTATTTTCATGTTTCAGATGGAAATAGTAAGCCTATACAGAGAGGGCTGTTGCTAGGACTTTCTCTGTTTTATAGGACATTGGTTTATAAATACTGCTGAATCAAATGGAGAGCTTTTAAAAACTACCCATTCTCTGGCCCCAGGCCAAACCAACCAAATCAAAACTTTCCTTTCAAAAATTCTTGCAAAGTTTTTCATAAGAAGCTATTATAAGGAGGTTCTGAAGGACCAGAAGTGGTCTGGAAAGACCCTGCCTTGCTGGCAGTGGTTGTAGGTTGAGGCCAAGACAAAGCTGTAACGAGGAGACTGAGTGTGGGGAGTGCTGCATTTGAGGTACTCATGGGAAGCTAAGTGGAGACAGCCAAGAGTTTGTTTTGAAACATCCATCTGGATGTCAATGGGAAGACCTGATCTGAGAGACAAAGCAGAGACCTGCCTTTGACCTTCATTCCTTCCATAGTGGACACAAATGAAACTTCCTAATATGAGGACGCAGAATGAGAAGAAAGCTATCATTTTTACTTTATGAAACACTTTCCCATTTCCTATTATGTGTAAGACATTTCAACAGGTATTGTATATCCAAAATGAGTTTAAGCTCCATCTTTAAGTTAATGCACTGTTTAATGGGAAAGATAAGTTCAAAACTGTATATGCTGGTAGACAATAATGTTCTGATACACGTGGTAGTACCTCAACAAGAAGGAAACCCCAAAACATTGGCCAGAAGATGGAAGAGTCTTGGCAACTCTTAATACTCAAGAAAATCAAAGCAAGAAGAGCAAGAAGTAAAGTGACCAGATGGATGCCTACGGTTGAGGAGAAGAGTTCTGCAAGGCTTTTTTCCTTGGGGTTAGCCATTTCTATCTCCTAACTTCCCTAGAGATTTTTTTATAGATGAAATAGCTTATTTTAGATTATGGAGAGAGAGAGAGAGAGAAAGAGAGAGAGAGAGAGAGAGAGAGAGAGAGAGAGAGAGAGAGAGAGATTATCTAAACTTCAATTTTAACTGGATGTTCTTTCCTTTTTACTACTGTCATGATGCAGCAATGATGCTTCACTTTGTTGTCCATACCATTATCACGCATCAATCCAATAATGCTTCATAGCATTCAAAATCTTTCCCTTATAATAAGTTAGCTCTCAGAACATAGGACTCAAGCATCTTCTCACCACATACTATTTCTGTCCTTGATTATTGGACTCCTTTAGCTTACTTTTTCCATCATAGATCACTGGCCATCCTAACTTGTGAGTAAGAAAGGTTTTGTTTGAAATGGGAATGAGTGGGCAGGGAAGTAGGGGGGGGTATGGGGGACTTTTGGGATAGCATTGGAAATGTAATTGAGGAAAATATGTAATAAAAATATTTAAAAAAAGAGAAAGGTTTTGTTTAGCTTACACATCCTATGTCATATAGCCCATCACTCAGAGAAGTTCGTGCAGGAACTCAAGGCAAACACTTAAAGTCAGGAACTGAAGCAGAGCCCTTGTTTACTTGCTTGCTCCCCATGATTGGCTCAGCCTGTTTTCTTATACCATCCCAACCCACTGGGGATGACACTGCCCACAGTGGGCGGAGCTCTCTCACATCAATCATCAATCAAGAAAGAACCTTACAGATTTATTTATGGGTCTATCAGATAGAAACACATTTTTTATTGAGGTGACCTCTACTCAGATGTAACAAGTTTATAGACACACACACACACACACACACACACGCACACACAACACACAACGCACACAACACACATACATACATGCACACAAAGATAACTAGCCAACCAACCAACCAAGCAAAGATCAAAATCACAAACAAAAAAGCAAAACCAGTAACAAACAAACAAACAAACAAACAAACAAAAACCAAGCAAACAGAAACCAAAGAAATCTAATCATTACGATTATTTATCTGCAAATGTGATGTTCTCTGAGAACATAATTTAACATACTTCAGTTTCTCATGATAATATACTTGTTTATTGCCATTCACCGGACAAAGTATTCTCACATATCTATCTCCTCTTCTATCCATTCCCATGTGTGAGCCAGACACTTTGAGATTCAGGGGGCTTTCCAAGGTTACTCTGTTTGATTGCAGCAGTGCGAGACCCAAAGTCTAGCTCTACTGGCTGAGAACCCTGGGCTTCCTTGCTGCACATGCAAACCTATTACACTGTCACTCTCCATGAAACCACATACATGACAAGAAGCTATTTAAGGGAAGAGGGATAATGCTGACTCACGGAATGGAAGAGGATCCATTTTGTTGTAGCAGGAAAAATGATGGTGGGGGAGGCATCCTCCAACAGGAGCAGCTCATCACCACATTTATCATCTTTCAGGAAACAGATAGAGAACAGGAAATGGGGTCAAGCTATAAAACCTCAAGGTCCACCCCAGTGACCCACTACCTCCTGCGATGTGCCTCCTCATAAAGTTTCCGCAACCTCTCTTAGCAATTCCATCAGCTGGAGACCAAGTGCCCAGACACAGGAGCCTGGTAGGGAAGGTTAACATTCAAGCCATGACATCTATTAGGTGGATGTTAATGCTCTTTGTTATCAGGTCTTATTTGATAATTCAGTATAGCCTGTGAATGATATTTGAACAATATTCAAATTTGAGATAAATGGCACTCAGACCATGCATAGTGGTGAACTTCATGGACAAGCTGCGTTTGTAGAAGACTAAGAAAATCATTGACAACTTCCAAGGGCCTCATAGGCAGCTGTCACTAATGTGGCTCTAAAATATTCCTGATAATTATATGTTGATAATTAGAGGTATTCTATTCTTATAACTTCCACAGTTGGAAAAACATTTGCATAACACTATTTCCAGTTTGCTCCTCGGTGCTTGGAAAGTTGTAAACAATTTCATGAATTAAAATGCCTCAAAAACCCCTAACAAGTTTATATCTGAAATTTTAATAGGGCATAGATATTTATGTAATCTATTACTACATATTACTATATATTTTTTCACTAATGTATTCCCTCTATGTTTTATGGGACATGAGTCTGATCTCTGAGAGTCTAAATTGAGGTTAGTAAATCTATCATAACAAGGGTACTAGATTGTTATTAGAGAAACATAAAGCTTTTTACATTTAAGTTTAATACTTAATGAATGTCTGCCTTTTTTTAAAATGTTGCTAAAAATAAGGGCCCTGTTTAATAGGTAAAGAATCCTCTGCCCTTCCTTGTTTTCTAGATCCTTCTGTTTCCCACCACCAACCATTGCTGCCCCATTAGTTTCTCCTCTGCTGCTTTTGCCTCATACCGCATAAAGGATGCCTCTATTTTCCTGTTAAATGCTCTGTTCTTTTTTAACTTAATTTTATTTTTTGGTTTTACAGAGTGTTATGAAAAACTACCAACTTTGAAAAATTGACAGGTCCATTAGCTAGAGCTTTATGCCTGAGAGTCCAAGCAGTTAAGCCTCCTGGATATTCAGGAATCGGAGGGTGTCAGAGCCGTCACTTTTATTGCAGCCTGAAATGATGGCTGCAAGGAGTAGGGCTCGCGCGATCACTCCGTATAAATCACCCGGCCTGTCTTTCATTTCTGGCCTTCCCTTAGAAGTGGGAAAGCTCAGAGCTCTTCCACTTCAAATAAGAGAAGAACAGAAAGCTTATGAGTCTGGGTCTAGCCCAACATCCATCCAATTGAGTGTGCATCTTGAGGTATCAAGGGACATACAGAAAGACAAGGATATTCCCTTTGGTTAGTTTCAAAGGCTATGCATGCCTTCCCGATAGATGAGTGTGAAATTTTGTAGCCAGGGAAACTTGGTTATAAAATCCAACCTTGCTGGTGTCTGGTTTTGCTCAGACTGCTTAACCTTTCTAACCTTCGACAATCTCAAGTGTGGTTGTAGGAATAATAGTGTTATCTTCTTATTTAAAATTCTCTCTCTCTCTCTCTCTCTCTCTCTCTCTGTGTGTGTGTGTGTGTGTGTGTGTGTGTGTGTGTGTGTGTATAGTTTTCATCAGAGGACAGCTTGTAGCTCTGTGACAAACTATCTGAGATAAACAACTTAATTCTGACTTAGAGCATCAGGTCATGGGCAGCTGACATCATTTTGTGTGGTCAGTCTTTAATTATGTCAGGACATATGTAGTAGAGCAAAAGTGCACACTTCCTGTCAGCCAGGGAGCAGGGAGAGGAGTGGTCCCAGCATCTCCCTCTCAGTGTTTTCTTTTCATTCCTACTGCTATGATAAAAGACTCTTACAAAAAACAACTTAGGGGAGAAAGGATCTATTTGATTTCATAATTTCAAAGTACAGTCCATCACTTTAGGAAAGACACAGAGGCAGGAGCTTGAGATTGCTGGGCATGCCACTCTCCAGTCAAGAGCAAATAGACACAACGCATCCAGACCTTCTTAATCACTTTCTTCTCTCTTAATAGAGAAGGCCTCTTCTGGTTTCTTTATGTTGCTGTGCCAGATATCATGACTAAGAGCAACTTTTGGGGAAGAAAGGTATTGTTGTTGTTGTTGTTGTTGTGCTTATCTGTGAGGTTATTCTGGCCAATCATTAAGGGAAGTCAAAGCAGGAAGCTGGAATGCAGGCCTGCTTGCTAGTCCACTAAACATTACTACCAACCAAGAAACTCTCTTCCCAGCAAAAGAAATGTGGCAGAGTACCATAGGAGAGGATAGTGGTTATCTGACTCACAGGCTGGCACACATTCAGGTAGCTTTTTTGTGCACTTCAAGATCACTTGTCTAAGGATTTTGTTGCCTACAACGGCATGAGACCTCCTATAACAATTAGCAATTGAGACAATCTCCAACAGACATGCCCATAGGCCAATATAATAGGGGCATAATTGAGATTCCCTTTTCACACAACTCTAGGTTATGTAAGGTAGGTATCCTTTTATGTCCTTGACCTTGTTAAAGTCACCACCCACACTCCATCCCCTCTCCTTCCCTTCCTTTCCCCTCCTTCCCTATTTTCTTCCTTCTTTCTTCTCCTCTATGTTTCCTTTCCTTTGTCTATGATGTAAAGAGCCTTTTCTACCAGGAGCTTCCACCAGCATAACATTCTGCTCAAGTCCATGGGTACAAACAGCCATGGAGAGAACCCTCAGACACCATGATCCCAAATAAATAACTATTTTTTAAAAAAATGGTTTATATCAGATACTTTGTTTAGGGATGAAAAGCTAAACAACAGTGGTTCAGCTTCTCCCTCAATCTTCTTTTCTATTCTGCTCACAGTACTGTTGCCATGGCCAATTCCCAACCCATAAGCTCTGACTTAGCATCCACCATGACAGAACTCAACATAAGGCATACCTCTTTTGTGGCAAGTTGTATGACAATCTATAATATTTTTTTTAAATGTAATTATGCAATCCAAGTCCTTTGTGCTCTAATAATTGTAGGATAGATAGTATCTATTGTTGTTGTGTATGATATTACCCATCATGCAGTTTGTTACCTATATATTTCACTTTATCATTTCCTCTGGGAAAAGCTTCTAAAGCAACTGTTTTCTTTTTTATTTATTTATTTATATATTTATTTATTTATTTTAATTTATTTTTTATTAGGTATTTTCCTCGTTTACATTTTCAATGCTATCCCAAAAGTCCCCCATACCCACCCCCTGAATTCCCCTACCCACATACCTCCCCCTTTTTGGCCCTAGGGTTCCCCTATACTGGGGCATATAAAGTTTGCAAGTTCAATGGGCCTCTCTTTGCAGTGATGGCCGACTAGGCCATCTTTTGATACATATGCAGCTAGAGACAAGAGCTCCAGGGTACTGGTTAGTTCATATTGTTGTTCCTCCTATCGGGTTGCAGTTCCCTTTAGCTCCTTGGGTAATTTCTCTAGCTCCTCCATTGGGGGCCCTGTGATCCATCCACTAGCTGACTGTGATCATCCACTTCTGTGTTTGCTAGGCCCCGGCATAGTCTCACAAGAGACAGCTATATCTGGGTCCTTTCAGCAAAATCTTGCTAGTGTATGCAATGGTGTCAGCGTTTGGAAGCTGATTATGGGATGGATCCCTGCATATGGCAATCACTAGATGATCCATCCTTTCGTCACAGCTCCAAATTTTGTCTCTGTAACTCCTTCCATGGGTATTTTGTTCTCATTTCTAAGAAGGGGCAAAGTGTCCACACTTTGGTCTTCGTTCTTCTTGAATTTCATGCATTTAGCAAATTGTATCTTATATCTTGGGTATCCTAAGTTTCTGGGCTAATATCCACTTATCAGTGAGTACATATTGTGCGAGTTCCTTTGTGATTGGGTTACCTCACTCAGGATGATGCCCTCCAGGTCCATCCATTTGCCTAGGAATTTCATAAATTCATTTTTTTAATAGCTGAGTAGTACTCCATTGTGTAAATGTACCACATTTTCTGTATCCATTCCTCTGTTGAGGGGCATCTGGGTGCTTTCCAGCTTCTGTCTATTATAAATAAGGCTGCTATGAACATAGTGGAGAATGTGTCCTTCTTACTGGTTGGGACATCTTCTAGATATATGCCCAGGAGAGGTATTGCGGGATCCTCCGGTAGTACTATGTCCAATTTTCTGAGGAACCGCCAGACTGATTTCCAGAGTGGTTGTACAAGCTTGCAATCCCACCAACAATGGAGGAGTGTTCCTCTTTCTCCACATCCTCACCAGCATCTGCTGTCACCTGAATTTTTCATCTTAGCCATTCTGACTGGAGTGAAGTGGAATCTCAGGGTTGTTTTGATTTGCATTTCCCTGATGATTAAGGATGTTGAACATTTTCTCAGGTGCTTCTCAGCCATTCGGTATTCCTCAGGTGAGAATTCTTTGTTAAGCTCTGAGCCCCATTTTTTAATGGGGTTATTTGATTTTCTGGAGTCCACCTTCTTGAGTTCTTTATATATATTGGATATTAGTCACCTATCCGATTTGGGATAGGTAAAGATCCTTTCCCAATCTCTTGGTGGCCTTTTTGTCTTATTGACGGTGTCTTTTGCCTTGCAGAAGCTTTGCAATTTTATGAGGTCCCATTTATCGATTCTCGATCTTACAGCACAAGCCATTGCTGTTCTATTCAAGAATTTTTCTCCTGTACCCATATCTTCAAGGCTTTTCCCTACTTTCTCCTCTATAAGTTTCAGTGTCTCTGGTTTTATGTGGAGTTCCTTAATCCACTTAGATTTGACCTTAGTGCAAGGAGATAGAAATGGATCAATTCGCATTTTTCTACATGATAACCGCCAGTTGTGCCAGCACCATTTGTTGAAAATGCTGTCTTTTTTCCACTGGATGGTTTTAGCTCCCTTGTCAAAGATCAAGTGACCATAGGTGTGTGGGTTCATCTCTGGGTCTTCAATTCTGGTCCATTGGTCTACTTGTCTGTCACTATACCAATACCACGCAGTTTTTATCACAATTGCTCTGTAGTACAGCTTTAGGTCGGGCATGGTGATTCCACCAGAAGTTCTTTTATCCTTGAGAAGAGTTTTTGCTATCCTAGGTTTTTTGTTATTCCAGATGAATCTGCCGATTGCCCTTTCTAATTCGTTGAAGAATTGAGTTGAAATTTTGATGGGGATTGCATTGAATGTGTAGATTGCTTTTGGCAAGATAGCCATTTTTACAATGTTGATCCTGCCAATCCATGAGCATGGGAGATCTTTCCATCTTCTGAGATCTTCTTTAATTTCTTTCTTCAGAGACTTGAAGTTCTTATCATACAGATCTTTCACTTCCTTAGTTAGAGTCACGCCAAGGTATTTTATATTCTTTGTGACTATTGAGAAGGGTGTTGTTTCCCTAATTTCTTTCTCAGCCTGTTTATCCTTTGTGTACAGAAAGGCCATTGACTTGTTTGAGTTAATTTTATATCCAGCTACTTCATTGAAGCTGTTTATCAGGCTTAGGAGTTCTCTGGTGGAAATTTTAGGGTCACTTATATATACTATCATATCATGTGCAAAAAGTGATATTTTGACTTCTTCCTTTCCAATTTGTATCCCCTTGATCTCCTTTTGTTGTCTAATTAATCTGGCTAGGACTTCAAGTACAATGTTGAATAGGTAGGGCAAGAGTGGACAGCCTTGTCTAGTCCCTGATTTTAGTGGGATTGCTTCAAGCTTCTGACCATTTACTTTGATGTTGGCTACTGGTTTGCTGTAGATTGTTTTTATCATGTTTAGGTATGGGCCTTGAATTCCTGATCTTTCCAAGACTTTTATCATGAATGGGTGTTGGATTTTGTCAAATGCTTTCTCAGCATCTAACGAGATGATCATGTGGTTTTTGTCTTTGAGTTTGTTTATATACTAGATTACATTGATGGATTTCCATATATTGAACCATCCTTGCATCTCTGGGATGAAACCTACTTGGTCAGGATGGATGACTGTTTTGATGTGTTCTTGGATTCGGTTAGCAAGAACTTTATTGAGGATTTTTGCATCGATATTCATAAGGGAAATTGGTCTGAAGTTCTCTATCTTTGTTGGGTCTTTTTGTGGTTTAGGTATCAGAGTAATTGTGGCTTCATAGAATGAGTTGGGTAGAGTACCTTCCATTTCTATTTTGTGGAATAGTTTGTGAAGAACTGGAATTAGGTCTTCTTTGAAGGTCTGATAGAACTCTGCACTAAACCCATCTGGTCCTGGGCTTTTTTTGGTTGGGAGACTATTAATGACTGCTTCTATTTCTTTAGGGGATATAGGACTGTTTAGATCATTAACCTGATCTTGATTTAGCTTTGGTACCTGGTATCTGTCTAGAAACTTGTCCATTTTATCCAGGTTTTCCAGTTTTGTTGAGTATAGCAT
Source organism: Mus caroli (assembly GCF_978045245.1). Lineage (NCBI taxonomy): Eukaryota > Metazoa > Chordata > Mammalia > Rodentia > Muridae > Mus > Mus caroli. The sequence goes on from NW_028227266.1 coordinate 67,008,941, forward strand.
TTTGTAGAAGGATCTGATGGTGTTTTGGATTTCTTCAGGATCTGTTGTTATGTTTCCCTTTTCATTTCTGATTTTGTTAATTAAGATGCTTTCCCTGTGCCCTCTAGTGAGTCTGGCTAAGGGTTTATCTATCTTGTTGATTTTCTCAAAGAACCAGCTCCTTGATTGGTTGATTCTTTGAATAGTTCTTCTTGTTTCCACTTGGTTGATTTCACCCCTGAGTTTATTTCCTGCCTTCTACTCCTCTTGGGTGAATTTGCTTCCTTTTGTTCTAGAGCTTTTAGGTGTGTTGTCAAGCTGCTAATATGTGCTCTCTCTAGTTTCTTTTTGGAGGCACTCAGAGGTATGAGTTTTCCTCTTAGGAATGCTTTCATTGTGTCCCATAAGTTTGGGTATGTTGTAGCTTCATTTTCATTAAACTCCAAAAAGTCCTTAATTTCTTTCTTTATTCCTTCCTTGACCAAGGTATCATTGAGAAGAGTGTTGTTCAGTTTCCACGTGAATGTTGGCTTTCTATTAGTTATTTTGTTATTGAAGATCAGCCTTAGTCCATGGTGATCTGATAGGATGCATGGGACAATTTCAATATTTTTGTATATGTTGAGGCTTGTTTTGTGACCAATTATGTGGTCAATTTTGGAGAAGGTACCATGGGGTGCTGAGAAGAAGGTATATACTTTTGTTTTAGGATAAAATATTCTGTAGATATCTGTTAAGTCCATTTGTTTCCTCACTTCTGTTAGTTTCACTGTGTCCCTGTTTAGTTTCTGTTTCCATGATCTGTCCATTGGTGAAAGTGGTGTGTTGAAGTCTCCCACTATTATTGTGTGAGGTGCAATGTGTGCTTTGAGCTTTACTAAAGTTTCTTTAATGAATGTGGCTGCCCTTGTATTTGGAGCATATATATTCAGAATTGAGAGTTCCTCTTGGAGGATTTTACCTTTGATGAGTATGAAGTGCCCTTCCTTGTCTTTTTTGATTATTTTGGGTTGGAAGTCGATTTTGTTAGATATTAAAATGGCTACTCCAGCTTGTTTCTTCATACCATTTGCTTGGAAAATTGTTTTCCTGCCTTTCCTTCTGAGGTAGTGTCTATCTTTTTCTCTGAGATGAGTTTCCTGTAAGCAGCAAAATGTTGGGTCTTGTTTGTGTAGCCAGTTTGTTTGTCTATATCTTTTTATTGGGGAGTTGAGTCCATTGATATTAAGAGATATTAAGGAAAAGTAATTGTTGCTTCCTGTTATTTTTGTTGTTAAAGTTGGCATTCTGTTCTTGTGGCTGTCTTCTTTTAGTTTTGTTGAGGGATTACCTTCTTGTTGTTTCTAGGGCGTGGTTCCCGTCCTTGTATTTGTTTTTTTCTGTTATTATCCTTTGAAGGGCTGAATTTGTGGAGAGATAATGGGTGAATTTGGTTTTGTCGTGGAATACTTTGGTTTCTCCATCTATGGTAATTGAGATTTTGGCTGGGTATAGTAGCCTGGGCTGGAATTTGTGTTCTCTTAGTGTCGGTATAACATCTGTCCAGGCTCTTCTGGCTTTCATAGTCTCTGGTGAAAAATCTGGTGTAATTCTGATAGGCTTGCCTTTATATGTTACTTGACCTTTTTCCCTTACTGCTTTTAGTATTCTATCTTTATTTAGTGCATTTGTTGTTCTGATTATTTTGTGTCGGGAGGAATTTCTTTTCTGGTCCAGTCTATTTGGAGTTCTGTAGGCTTCTTGTATGTTCATGGGCATCTCTTTCTTTAGATTTGGGAAGTTTTCTTCAATAATTTTGTTGAAGATGTTTGCTGGTCCTTTGAGTTGAAAATCTTCATTCTCATCCACTCCTATTATCCATAGGTTTGGTCTTCTCATTGTGTCCTGGATTTCCTGGATGTTTTGAGTTAAGATCTTTTTGCATTTTCCATTTTCTTTGATTGTTGTGCCAATGTTCTCTATGGAATCTTCTGCACCTGAGATTCTCTCTTCCATCTCTTGTATTCTGTTGCTGATGCTCGCATCTATGGTTCCAGATTTCTTTCCTAGGGTTTCTATCTCCAGCGTTGTCTCACTTTGGGTTTTCTTTATTGGGTCTACTTCCCTTTTTAGGTCTTGGATGGTTTTATTCAATTCCATCACCTGTTTGATTGTGTTTTCCTGCAATTCTTTAAGGGATTTCTGTGTTTCTTCTATAATGTCTTCTACCTGTTTGGTTATGTTTTCCTGCAATTCTTTAATGGATTTTTGTGTTTCCTCTTTAATGTCTTCTACTTGTTTAGCAGTGTTCTCCTGTATTTCTTTAAGTGAGTTATTTAAGTCCTTCTTGATGTCCTCTACTATCATCATGAGATATGCTTTTAAATCCAGGTCTAGCTTTTCAGGTGTGTTGGGGTGCCCTGGACTGGGTGAAGTAGGAGTGCTGGGTTCTGATGATGGTGAGTGGTCTTGGTTCCTGTTAGTATGATTCTTACGTTTACCTTTTGCCATCTGGTAATCTCTGGAGTTAGTTGTTATAGTTGTCTCTGTTTAGAGATTGTTCCTCTGGTGATTTTGTTACCCTCTATGAGCAGACCTGGGAGACTAGCTCTCTCCTCTGAGTTTCAGTGGTCAGGGAAGTCTCTGCAGGCAAGGTCTCCTCTTTCAGGGAAGATGTACAGTTATCTGGTGTTTGGACCTCCTCCTGGCTGATGATGAAGGCCCAAAACAGGATCTTTCCCAGAAGCTGTGTTGCTTTGGCCTGTCACAGAAGCTGTTGTTTCAGTAGTCCACACTCTCACCTGTGTAGACTACTTTCCGCGGAGTCCAAGAACCAAGGTGGATCCCACGGAACCTGAGGCAGAAGCCTCTCAGGCCAGGCGGACACCTGTGCTCTGACCAGGAAGGTGGCCGGTTGTCTGGAGCCGAAAATGGCGCCGCCTCAGAGGCTCTGTGGCTCTTGCCTGTCCAGCAACTGTTTTCTAGATTAGATTGCATCTCACCTTCCCTCAGTATATGCAGAGATTCGTAGTACATACATACACAGACACACACACATGTACATATAATACTATGTATATTGTATATGTAAATAATATTACATATAATATGTATAGAGTAGTTAATTCTCATGTGTGTTATTGTTATTCTTCCTAATTCTGCAACCTTTGGTCATAGTTTAAAGCAAAAGTTTTGATACACAGCAAGGAGTCAATTAAATGTTTCCCATGCTAGTCATGTGGAAACAAACACAAAGAGCACGTCCACACTGAATAATATCAATTCAAACCCACAATATCTTGGTTTCTGAGACTTCTTCTAGTGTAACTTTCCTTAGATAACTTGGCCAGAACCTTTCACATAAGTCTTATGGAATAGAACATAGAATTATTACAAGGCTGTTTCTCCTTTAAGATACATGTAGTCCAGGTTAGCCATAAACTTACTATGAAGAAAAGGATGACTTTGAGCCTTTTATCCTCCTTCCTCCATCTTTCAAGTGCTGAGATTAGATCATTTGCAACCATGTCTGGTTTATATAGTTCTGGGTATCAAATCTAGGGCTTTGTGCATGCTAGGCAAGAGTCCTAAAAAACAGAACTAAGTATCATAAATTCAACATAAAATATGAGACAGAATAAATACATCATGCAGGATAACAACACGTTAGTTATTTTCAGGTATAATTCCTAGACCCTAAGCTCCTTGCTTTTAGGGATAAATTTGTTTCATTCTGTTAATGTGTAAGATTTCCATCATTGTGACAAGAAACTTGACAAAACTCAGCTTAGAGAAGGAAGGATTTACTTTGGCTCACAGATATGAAGACTTCAGCTTTTGCTCGTTTTGGCTTACATGTTTCTGGTTCTGTGCTGAAACAGAATATCTTGGTGGATATGATCACTAACTTTTTCAGCTTAACCTAACCTAGAGTCACCCTGGAAGAGAGTCTCAGTTTGGGATTGTCTATGTTGGCTTGGCCTATAGCCATGTCGGGGTGGTTGGGACGAGGACACTTTGTCTCAGACGTGTCTTCCCTCTTTGTGGAGAGCAAGTTAGGTCTTGGATCCTTCATGCAGAGCTCTTTCCCTGAAAAGCTGTCCTGTGGGGAGGAAAATGTCTTGCTGTATCATGAGTGGGTGAAGAGGATGCCTTAGCCGTTCAGAAGCTTGGGTAACTTATGGACTGAACTCTTAGACTCAGCTCTCTTCTCTGTTTTCGCCTCTCTGAACATTAAAGGTCCAGTTGACTTCCATCTCAATTCTTCAGAACTTAGCTAGAAGTTAGATGGTGGACAGTGCATGCTCGCTTGGAGACCTTATGGATCCTTATTGCTAAGGATATTTGGGGGAAACTGAAGCCATGCTGGTCTATGTATTGACTTTCCTTTTCGAACTGTACAGTCCCAGACTTGGAGTGTCTCCCAAGAGGATGCCTCTTCCTCTCTAATTCCTTTTTCTCCTTTATAATCTTCCTTTGGTTATTGTCCACAGCAAGAGCTAAATAAAGGTTTTATTGTGTATTTTCCTGAGTTTTTAACATGTCCTAAGTTTCCAAGTTTGCCAGCGTACTTCCCACAACGAACATCTTCTTTGGAGGTTGGTTGCCTCAAAAATAACATTAATAAGAAAAACATACGAAATTGACCATTTCCATAGGGCACCCGCACTAAAGTTTTTGTTAGAACTGACAAGCCAGGTGCAGAATATTCCATGTATAATTTAAACCCTTTCCCCGTGGGCTGCTCTGCTGGTTTTGTGTATAACTTCAGTTATTATTGCCATTAAGAAAAGATATTTTAGGGACAAACTCATTTTTTGAATAGATTGTTATCTCAAATTAAAAAAGATTACGGGAACTGGCAATCAATGCAGCCATCTAATTGCTATTTCTCCAATTAAAAATTAATATACAGAAAGAGCTGCCTGGAACCAATTGGTCTTTAGATAATTTTGAAATAAGGGGAAAAAATAACAGTTTAAAAGCAATGGGCTTGGGTGCATATGGGAAGGGCTCACAGCTCTCAGTGTCCTCCAGAGCTGATGCTGCAGGGACAGGTACTGCCCTCCTGCATACCTGTGGCCACCCCACACCAGATGACTTGAAACAAGGAGCACTGAGATCTGTCTCATTATCCCTCTGTTAAAGGCATGTACAAAGTCACTGCAGTTTGTGATGTACTTAAGAATAGATGGCAGGTGTCACTTTTATACTGTGCGTGTCATTTTGTTGAGGCAGGGAGAAACGTGTGTGTGATGGAGCCTGTGCTAAAAATGTCCCTGTTCTTTGAGTATGTCAGCGAGCCGTTCCAGCTCCTTGTCTTCTATGGAACTCCGTTTGCTAGGCAGTGCTCACAGTGTTCAAATAGATGGAAGCCAAGAAAATGAAATCAAAGAAAGACTCATGTCTTAAAGACAGGACAGATTTTCTAGCCGGTTCAAAATAAACCTCTTTAATCTTAAAGATTCATGCTTGATATTTTGAAAATACTAGGCTGAAAGGTTTCAGGTTTGGGCTTCAAAGTGGGTTGCTGATACTGATTGGTTTTTGAGTGAGGGATTCAATCATTGAGTTATTTTTAATGGTTTGCTTTATTTTTAAATCATGTGTAGTGTGTGTGTGTGTGTGTGTGAGAGAGAGAGAGAGAGAGAGAGAGAGAGAGAGAGAGAGAGAGAGAGAGAGAGGTATGTGCATTGACATATTGTATTTGTATAGATTAGAAGATAGCTTTCAGGAGTTCTTCAGTCCTGGATCCTAGGAATCTAACTCAGGCCATTGACCATTGGGCATGGGCAGTATTTGCTTTTATGCGCTGAGCCATCTTGGTAGCTCCTCCTATCTCTTAATTTCTTTGCCATTGTGCAGGTTAGTTTTATATCAACTTGGCACAAGCTAGACTTATCTTGAAAAACAGGAACCTCAATTTAGAAAACGTCCCCACAAAGGTGTGCCTATAGGGCATTTTCTTAATTAGTGATTGGGAAGGCCTGGTCCATTGTGGGTGCTGTCATCCCTGGGCTGGTGGTTCTAGCTTCTAATAAGATAGCAGGCTAAGCAAGCTATGGAGAGCAAGCCAGTAAGCAGCACTCCTCCATGGACTCTATATTAGCTCTTGTCTCTATGTTCTAGCCTTGTTTAAGTTCCTGTTGGTGATGACTTCTTTCAGTGAGGACTACAATACTGAAGTGTAAGTCAAGTAAACCCTTTTCTCCCCACATTGCTTTGGTCGTGTCGTCATCGCAGAGGCCCTAACTAATATAGTCATTTTCTCCATACTTCTCCTAATTCCTGCTCTAACACTAGGGAAGAATTTACTCCTCCTGAAAACTCCCAAAGCCTTACCACTCTAGATCTAGATGTTTTAGATGTGAATATGCCTATCTCATTTCTCCTTGAATAATTTAATCTTGGAAGTATTTCCTAGGAATTATTTGGCATCACTTAGTGTGAGCAAGTAGAATAATTCCAATGTGGCAGACTCATGGTTCTGTCTTTAGAGTTACTTGATCCATTAATCATCCCTCTTTCCCTGTCAAGTGTGTACTAACATTAGAATCAATGTCCCAGGCAGATGAGGAAACTGAGTCACAGAGGATGAAAGCTGTGAGGACAGGTAACATATGGTTGTATGAAGAATGATCATTCATCTGATACATTCCTGCTGTGTGTGTGTGTGTGTGTGTGTGTGTATGTGTGTGTGTGTGTGTGTGTGTTGTACATGCAACAACTGGTAGCTTTCTGATGTCCCTCAAGTCTGGCAACCTGAGATCTGTGAGACTGGCAACTGTCATTCTCCTCGAATCTGAAAAGTCAGCTGGAGCAGTAGAGATGCATAGATAGGCTCTTGCATGTCTTGTAAACAGGCTCATGTATGCCTGTTTGCACATGTGGAGGCAAGAGCAAGATCCAGTGCCTTCCTCTACCCCTACTGCGCTTCACCTTATGTCCTGATGGAAAGTCTCTTGCTGAACCTTGAGTTCACTATCTTTTGGTGGTGGGCGTGCCCCAGTGACCCTTCTGTTTCTGCCCACTTCTTGTCCTGGGATTTTAGATTCATGCAGCCATGCCACGCCAAAGTGATCTTTGCTCATGACAGGGATCTGAAGTCAACTCCTTATACTTATGAACCAAGCACTTTACAAAGCCACGGAGTCATCTTCTCAGCCCCTGACCCACCTTCTTAACAGCTGCCTGTTACATCCATGAGTGGTTTACTGGGACCCCAAGGGAAGCATAGAACCCCGAGGGGACACATAAATATTAGTAGGATGCTACCCATGGCAGGTTAACAGTGTAAGCGGTGACTGCATAACATGTTAATAGGGTGATTGGGTCATCGGCTGTGATCACAGGGAACCCACTGAAACTTTTTTATGCTCAGACATGTATCTTCCTTTGTCCAGGAGAAACCACCCAGCTTACAGGACTATGAACCAGTACCCTCCCACATGGTTTGCTGTGGCCAAGGAAAGATAAACAGAACACAAGTGTGAGTGGAGGCAGAGGCGCCATATGTGTTTGGGGCTTGTAACTGCTTTCCCCCGAAGCTTTGATAATAGATTTTTAAGTTAAACTACACTATTTATTTTGCGTGCATGTGTGTGGGCACAGGCATGCTACAGTGGGCACGTGGAGCTCAGAGAACAACTTACAGATGAGTGCCCCTGCATGCTGAACCATCTCTGCACTTTTAATTAAAGATGAGTTTGGGTTCCACTGTGCCCCTGGACCCCATGCATTTCTATGTTTAAGCACCACATATGGAAACATTTGCTGCTGTTGTTCTTTACAAAAACTCACTGTGTAAACTCATTATATGTGGTACTGTATTAGGGACATTTTCATGCATGCATCTCTTATATGCTGGGCATATTCTTCCCACGATGCCTGCCCTGTCTTTCTTTTTCTCTCCTTTCTTTTCTCTCCTTTCCACTTGCCTTCTTTGTTCCCTACACGGTTTAACTTCCACAGTTTTTATGAATCTATTCAAAGCCTAGGAATCACACATGAGAAGAAACACACTATAATTGTCTTTCTGAAACTGGCTGAATTCTCTTCATGTGATCATCTCCAGTTGGAATCAAGTTTCCTTCAGATGACATGATTTCATTCCTCCTTACAGCTGACAAAACATCCCTTGTGTCTGTTAGAAGAGATCAGTAGGATTTCTTATGTATCCAAGAAAATAAAGTCTTCTTTGGGTTACGTGAAGGCTACAGGGTGCAAGGTGACATCAGGGTGAGGCCTTTGTCCTGTTCTGGCTTCCTTTTTCCGGCTTGTCTTCTGGGAGAGCTCGAGAGTCTTGCCTGGTGACTGTTATCGAGGGAAAGCAGGGCTTCTGGGACTTCTCAGCTCAGACTAGCCGAAGCAGGGCCTCCCGCCCAGCCCAAACTGGAAATGCTAAAAATAGCCAACAGCAGGATTTCATGGGCAGCTGCTTCCCTTTAAGGGAAAGATCATTTAAATTTTATATTTAAAAAGAAACTGTCATTGTGGCCACTCATGCCATAAATAAAATCCAATCAGTAATTCCCACATCCATTAAACATACATGTCTTGGGGACCAGATATTCTTAAAGTACAGGGCTAGGCCAGCCCCTTCAGGCTGGTAGGCTCTTTTGCAGCAGACTAGAATAACATTGAAAACAGGTCCTAGACATGGGCTAGGGCTGTAGATTAGCAGGAGAGTGCTTGCCTAACATGTATGAAGCTCTATCTTTGACCCAAAGCGTTGCAAATTAATCAATTAATTAGTCACGTGATAGGCTGATAAAATGAATACTTAGGATAAAATAAGTTCCTCATTTAAGTGAGTTTAGATAAAAATATTTCTGATAAGCAATCACTAAAATCACAAATCTTTTTTTTTTCCGAAAAAAAAAAAAAATTAAGGTTGGGTCTCATGTGCTCTAGTTTAGCCTGGATCTCAATGTGTAGTGTACAATGAACTTGAACTTCTGATTCTCCTGCCTCTATCTCCAGAGTGTTGGGATTAGAGGCCTAAGCCACTGTGCTTACTCATTTATGTTGTGCTGAGATCCAGGGCTTCATGCATGCCAGGTAAGCACTCTATTAATTAAGCATCTTCCTCCTGCCTCTTTGGCATTCTACACCTGGTGACTTGGAGCAGTTCCCTTCAGGGTTGGTCTTCTAGCTTTGCCAGTATCTTCTCTTCTGGATAAACTGTGGTCTCTTCCTTATGCAGAGTTTACTATACAGGAGCCTTAGCAGGGACACCAAGTTGTTCAAATTGAAACACTGCCTAGATTCCTCTTTGCTTTGTCTTTTACATCAACACCAACACCCAGAGCCTGTGTTTTCTGTCAGCTCTGTTGCAGGTTTGGGAGATGCTGACAGTTCAAGGTATGGCTATAGGTAAGCAAAGGAGAGTCAGCTGGCCAGTGTTTCCCAGCAGTGTCCAAGGAAAGTGCCTCATTGGTCACCCATCCTAGGCTCCCTGCTCTACTCTATTGCTTCCCATCAAGAGAATGCATAGGTATGAAGACAAATCACTTCATTTGGAAGCCTTCCTTCTGGTTCCAGGTTTCTGGGCAGTACTTAATCCTTTCCAGCCTGTGTTCGTACCTTTGGAATGGAACACATATGGATTAAGATGGTATTGAAGTTCATTTTGGAGCTGGGGAGAATATAGTGTGTCCTCTGAATAGATGGTAGTGTTCAGGACTTGTTACTGTAGCACAGCCTTTAAGATCTAGAGGAGAGCAGGGCATGAGTGACTGGCCCCGAGGATGGGGCAGGTAGGAGAGAGGCTAGATGCTGTCACAGTCACCACATTCTTTCCCTTTACCTCTGGTGAAGCCCATTCCAGAGGCACTAAAATGCCTTTATCCTTCCCCATTGTACTGATTTTTCTTAATACCCACACATTAACCTCTGTCTGCTCATACCTGATCTGGGTAGTGACCCCTTTACTCTGTCATGGTGACTGTGTCCATATACACATTTCCTAGTGGAAAGTTGTGTCCTTACCACTCCTGGCCTGTGGTTACTTCCAGGGAGCTTCTTGCTAGGTTGTCTCCAAACCTGAGGCCCACACTGAGTCACCAGGGTCAGCTCCAGGCTCTTCATCACTTTCAGTCTTGTTCCCTTGACACAAACACCTGCAGTTGTTCTAGTGTGCTTTCTGTTGCTATAAACACTGGTAGCAAAAGCAACCTGTGGAGGAAAGAGTTTATTTCAGCTTACAGTTACTGCCTATCATGAGGAGAAGTCTGTGCAGAAACTCAGGGCAGGAATCTGGAGGCAGGTACAGAAACAGAAGCCAGAGAGGAGTGCTGCTTACTTGCTTGCTCTCCATGACTTGCTTAGCCTGCACTCTTATACAACTCAGGGCCACTTGCGCAGGGGTAGCACAACTCACAGTGACTGGGCCCACCTATATAAATCATTAATCAAGAAAATGCTTCTGGCATGCACACAGGCCTATTGATGATCAGTTCCTCAGTCAAAATTTCCTCTTCCCAGGTGACTCTGGTTTGTGTTAAGCTGACAAAATACTAGCCAGCACACAGGTAGATGTCACCTCCCACCTCTTTCAGACTAGCTCTTACCACCCAAAGGCTGAGCTCTAAGAAAATGACCTGTCTTTGCATTACTGATGTACAAATTACTGGAATCTTGTGAGATATCCTATTCTGCAAGGAGAAGTCCAGAAGAAATCCTCCATCAACTCATTTGGATGACTTTCTGAGAACTATGAAAGAGCAACCTGTAGCTGATGTCTGATTTCTATGTGGTCATCAAAGTCCACATATACTAGAGAACACTGGGGTTGGGCTTCCTTTACTCAAATGGCATTGCATTTGAAGAATTTTACCCCTTTATCTTAAATTATTCTAGATGATGTTGCCACCTTAAATTATTCTATATGATGTTACCTCTAGAAAGGAAAAGCGTAGATTTCCTTGGACATCAAGTTGAGTTTTGAACTTAATGTAGTCTTTTTCTGTGTCAAGATTAGTTAGTCAACTAAGAGAATTCTGCATTGGAGTAGGGACCAGTCCATCAGCTTTACCCCACTGCTATAAAAGATAAATGTACATATACAAGAAGATAAAATTCTGGAAAAGGAAAAACTATGACTAGGAGTAAATTTCCAATTTCCCCAGCCGCCAACTTAGAGATGAACCATGCTGTAGCAAGCCAAATGCTATCGCATCCAGAAGAGCAAGATAACTTAGAGAGCAAATTGCTTGTTCTGGTTTGGTTTCTGTTGCTGTGATAAAGCACTCAGAGGAAAGGCAATTTAGTGGAGGAAAGGATTTATTTCAGCTTCCAGCTTCTGTCATTATGGAGAAGTCAGGGCAGGAACCCAAGGCAAGAACTTGAAACAGAAACCATGGAAGAACATTGGTTACTGGCTAGCTCAGGCTCATGCATAATAGGTTTCTCATATAGCCCAGAAGTGCCTACCCAGGAATTGTACTGGACCCTTCTGTTAACAGTCAAGACAAACCAACACAGACATTGCTACAGCACAATGTGATCCAGGCAATCCCTCAGTGGAGGAATTCTTCTGCATTTGGATGACTCTAGGCTACACCAACTTGACACACAAGGGTAGCCAGGATACTTTTCTTCCTCTCTCTTCCATCATTGATTGCAGACTAGTCATTGAGCTTACTTGATAATAAGTCTTCCATGTTTGGAAATGCATGGCAAACAGGTTCATAGTGTAGCTGCTTCCTGCTAGGATATCCTAAACTATAGAAATGTATTCTTCATAGTTCCAGAGGCTGAAAGTTTCAGATCAAAATCCCAACAGATGTGGTATATAGTAAGGGTGGGTTCCATTTATTTTGTGGACACAAGCTTCCTTGGGTTCTTTTATTAGGGCAGAGAGGCCGTCAGAAAGGCTCTGATCTCATGACCTCTTGATCCCATCCCATCTGGGATTAAACTTTAACATGCAAATCTTAGGAAATACAAGAGGGCAGATTATGGCACCGGCATTCTGTAAGTATTCTATGTAGCTGACACAATCAACACCATAGCATCCTATGAGAAAGTTGGGACTTAATTTCTGCTTCTCCTCCCTCCACCCCTGCACAGTCTGGTTTTGCTGCTGTGATGCCTTTTCAGCAAATCCTCTCCTTCCTTTGTTCACTGCCTTGGCTTTTAGTTGAGATTCAGGCACTGCCTTTGCTAACAAAGTAATCTTTCTGAAGTAGCAATGTGGTTATTTCTGCCCCAGTGCTCCCATTACTTACTGTGATGTCTGACCTCCCTGACATGGTACACATGTTCTTTTGAATATGGTCTCTGCCCAGTCCTCTCTTACTCCTCTACCACTACCTTGCATCTGTTGGTACCCCAATAAGTAATCTCTGTGGTCCCTGAAATGCATTATGCTGTCACCATTATTCTGTCCACTTGCTCTCTTTTCTGCCTGGGATACCCTTCTGCCATTCTTTCCCTGGGAATAGTGGTCATCCTTCAAATGGTGGGCTTGGCAGCAATCTCAAAGACAGGAGGACAGTTGACCATCACAAAGAGTCTACTTGCTGTGTCACTTGCTGTGATGTAATAACTAGGGGTTATTTACCTTCCCTTGACTTTCTCATCAAAGTGCTCTGGCACCATGTCTAAGACATGGCTGCTGTTCAGCTAAGCCAAATTCTTATGGAAAAAGTTGCGTACCACTTTATAATTTATACATACTTACACAGACACACAATATGTTATACTATATATAATACACATATAATAGCACGTGATAGATACCATAGTGCACATATAATATACATTTATATCATACATACACATTTAACAACATATACAATGATTCATGATCTATATAATATAGCAAATATATATAAAATGCAATATAATATATACCATGTGTAACACATATAATCATATACATATATAATGAAAATTCACATATAATGTATATATATACACAATATTTATGCATCCATATGCAAGTGTGTATAGTGTAGTAGATGTAAGTTTTTGTGTGGGAGTGTACAACTCTAAGCACAGGTATGTGTGCACATGTGCATGGAGGTCAAAGTTCAACATTAACTGTCTTTCTAGATCACTCCCCACTTTGCTTTACTTAGACAGGGTGTCTCACTGATCCTGGAGCTGATTTAGATAGACTGGCTGTCCACTGAGCTCCAGGGATTTCTCTGTCTCCACCTCTCCCCCAGTGCTAGGATTATAGGTGTGCTCAGCCACATCTGGCTTTTACTTGCGTGCTGGATATACAGAATCAGGTCTTCACTCCCACTTGGCAGGCACTTTACTGCCTAAGCCATCTCCACCCCCAATGCAGAGCCATATTATAGGACTCCTTAGAGATAAAGAAGTAATTCACTTATTTTATTCAAGGTTGTCAAGTCTGTCATATGTTTAAAAAAAATCCGAGTCATTATTTTGCCTGGAGAGGAATAAAGTCAACCGGAAAGCAGAACCATGGAGAAAAGCATTTCACATCAGGTACAAATTAAAACACTCAGGTAAACAGTAAGACAGGCACAGTGGGGGTTTTAGTGTGTGTCCTCAGGACGGATTTGCCACTAATACTTATAATTGATACTTTCCTGGGAGCTGGGAGGTGCTACTGTGTGGCTGATTTGTTTCCATTCCTTTTAACTTGTCAGCTGGTTTTATCTTTGCTCAGATTTCCTCCCCTCTTCCCATTTCAGCTCAGTGGTTCTCCGTGTGCCACGGAAGTAAAGCAGTTGGGGGCCCATTGGGATTTCACAGCCATTTGATTCAAAATTTATCCTAGAGAAACCCCCTTAATCCACGGCACTCAAAACCTCACAGATAACCAAAGGAGATGAAGGAAGGCCCCTCTGGGAAACCAGAGTTCAGCCTGTAGTGTTTCCCTCGTAGGAGGAAGGGGAATGCTCCCCAGGCATTTCTAGCAGTGGCAGACTGTGTCAGAGGTGACCTCCCTGGGAGTCCCACTGAGAGCTGTCTCAGCACAAAGGTCTTTGAAAGCTCTTGGTTCCTAGAGCTGCACATGCCACAGTCAGAGGGCCCTGTCCTTAGGGAATTCCCATCCACAAAGAATCCAGGGGAGGAGGGAAGCTCTTCCTGGGAAAGCTTGGTCTTTAGGTGAACCCTACTGAAGCTGTTTGATGAAGGAGCCATGACTGCAGAAGAACCCTCCCTCTCTTCCCCCTCTCTCCCTCTCTCCCTCTTTCCCTTTCTATTCCTTCCTCTCTCCATACTCATTCCCCCTCTCCCTCTCCCCCCTCTGTGTGTGTGTGTGTGTGTGTGTGTGTGTGTGTGTGTGTGTGTGTGCGCGTGTGCGTGTGTGTGTGTGATGGGGGGTATTTGGAACCAAAATTGGATTCTCTGCAAGAGCAGCAAACAGTCTTTACTGCTGAGCCACCTCTCCAGCTTGTGTGATCCCTTTTGTGTGAGACAATCTCACATATTACGGGCTAGCCTTGAACTCACTGTGATTCTGAGAATGACCTTCAACACTGGACCCTCCTGCCTCTACCTCCTTAGTGCTGGGATTACAGGTGTGAGCTGCCACGCCCAGTTTATGTAGGACAAGGGATGGAACTCAGGTAGACAAGGAATCAACTGAGTTACATTCTCAGCCTCCAAGTTTTAAATAAACGTTATATATGGCCTCTGCCAGCTCCTCTCCAGTAATTTTAATTGCATGTGTGTGCGTGTAATATATAAAACATATATTGCACACACACATATATATATATGCATTGTTTCCTAAAAGCCATGCTGTGGCTTGCAGCTATATCCTCAGGCCAAGGGCCAGCTCTTCTAAGTGTATCCTTGAATACAGTGCAACAGAGGTCACAAAACAGCTTTGCAGATGGATTCCTAGAGTGAAGTAGTCAAGCACAGCCAACCAGAAGAGGGTGCTGACGGTGAGTGACCATTGCAATTGAAATTATTTTTAATTTATTCATTGAGACTTTCAAACATATATACAGTATGTTTTGACAAGAATCACACTCTAGTCCCTCTCTCCTAACACCTCCCAGAAACCACTGCCCAGGTTCCTCCCAACAACCAATGAGTCTGGTTGGTGCTGCTAATGTGTTCACAGGTACAGGACCATGCACTGGGGTACAAGCAACCTACCAGGGGCTGCATCCTTGAACAAGCTGATTTTGCTTATCCCAGTGGTCATCAAATGTCAATAGCTCCTCAGCTAGGGGTGGCCTTTGTGAGACCCTCCTCCACCCATTTGGGAGATTTGACTAGTGTTCTCTTAGGCAGATCTTGAACACAGAGAGCCACAGGTGCAATGAGTTCATACGTGCAAGGGGCCTGAATTGACAATTTTCAAATTGTGTATATGTCACCGAAGTGTCCTCAGAATGAGAACAAAGGGCTTAACATAAAGTGGTCACTCACCATCAGGGCCCTCTTCTGTTTAGTTGGCTGTGCTTAACCACTTCACTCTAGGAATCCATCTGCAAAGCTGTTTTGTGACCTCTGTTGCACTGTATTCAAGGATACACCTAGAAAAACTGGCCCTTGGCCTGAGGATGTAGCTGCAAGCCCCATCATGGCTTTTAGGAACCAACACTCATCTGTACTGGCTTAAAGGCATGATGGCAGAGTCCCGGTTACACGGAATGAAGCTCACCTGTGGATGAACAGTTCTATGATATTTTACATTACTTTAAGCAGCCACTACAAGATCTACTGGGAATGTTTCCATCACTTCAAAGTTCTTCCTTACTTGTCTGTAGTCAGGCCCCTCTTCCAGTCTCAGACACCCGGCAACTGGTGATCCATTCTTTCTTCTAACAGTTTTGCCAACTCCAGGATGTAATAGGAATGAAATCATGCAGTGTTTTGACCTTTTAATCTACCTTCCTTGACTTGACAAAATGCAAGGTCCACTTCTTCCCCCTATCTGTAGCTTATTCCTCTTCGCTTATTATATTTTGTTTACAGTTGGATTGCTCATTCACCAATTGGACATTTGGCTTCCTCCTAGATTTTTGATGCTTTTCCATAATGCTGCCATAGACACTGGAAGGTAGAGTTTATATCACCTCTACATTTTTTTTTCTTGGGTAGACTGCTAAGAGCAGAGTCACTGAGCATGCATTGCACGTGAGTGGAGCATATTCAAACTGCCAACTGGTTTCCAAATGCCATCAGCAGTGGGTGACTCTGGTTTGGCTTCTATCTCACAGGCATGTTGTATGGTGTTTGTGTGGACATGCACATGCCATGGTCTTCACGTGGGAGTCAATTCTCTCCTCCCCCTGAGAATCCTGTCAACTGAACTCAGATTGTCAATCTTGGCAGAAGGAACCTTTACCCATTGAGCTATCTCACCATTTCTAAGTTGCTGCTGCTGCTGCTGTTGTTGTTGTTGTTGTTTTCAGTCTGAGAAATTAGACTGGTACATAGGCTATCTTGATATAGTTTTTGTATACAAGTCACTAGTCAGTTCTGCTTACCATAATTTGAGATAGGGTGTCTCTGTGTAGCCAAGGCTGGCTTGAACTCTCCATCCTTCTACCATAGCTATCTGAGTGCTTTAAGTAAGCACCATTGTGCTATCGGTGAGCTCTGTTGTGGTCATATTGTAGCTTGCTGGGGACCAGCCCATGTGCTGATTTGACATCCATATTTCATCCACAGCAAAACATCTATTAAATTCTTTTGCTTATTTATTTTGTTGTTTTTTGTTTTTGTTTTTTGAGACAGGGTTTCTCTGTGTAGCCCTGGCTGTCCTGGAACTCACTTTGTAGGACCAGGCTGGCCTAGAACTCAGAAATCCGCCTGCCTCTGCCTTCCAAGTGCTGGGATTAAAGGCGTGCGCCACCACGCCCAGTCATTTGTTTTCTAATGATTGATTTATGAGTCTTCATTACATATTGTGAATAGAAACTGTTTAAACAGAGTTGTATATTGCAAACACTTTCTTCTGGCCTCTAATTCACGTTTTCAGGTTCCCAAAACATGTATGTAGCTTTACAATAGAAGGCATTTTTAAAAGCTGGTAAAGATTCAACTTATTAATCTGTTAGTTATTGTTGGCAGCTAACTCACAAATGCACTTGGGAAACAACAGAAGCATATAGGAGTTGATGTTTTGAGGAAAGGAGGATGTAGCTGGTACTGGAAACCTTGCTTAAATTCCCACCTTAGTTACCTCCACTTATAAGGACCTTTTCTTGTTTCCTTCTGTGCACACCTGGCTCAGCCATTGCTAGCCTTATGCCTTGCCAAGGCTGCCTGAGACCAGAGAGGGCAGTGATCTACTTGGCTCACACTTTCACTTCCATATTTAATACATATGGGTATTTGCCTACAAGGATGTACATGCACTAAGTATTGCAATAGCCAAAGAGGCCAGAGAGGGTATTGAATTCCCTGGAATTAGAGTCACAGATGATCCTGGATGTTGAGAACCAAATCTGGCTTCCCTGCAAGAGCAGTCAGTGCTCTTAACCACTGAGCCATCTTTCCAGCACCTCCCTTCCAGGTTTGTAAGCTACAGTCCAAACTGCATCTTCTACCACTTCTCCAAGAAGTGTGGTACCCAATTCTGTACCCCTCTACAGGCACCCCACCCAGGTAGCTCTTATTTATGCATTGGGCATTTTCCAATCACGGTATTTCTTATACTTTTCTTTCGAGTTTCTTCTAGCCCTTCCTCACTTCCTCTCTCTCTTTCTTCAGGCTCCTCCCTCATGTCTCCATCTTGGTGTGAATCCCCTTGACACTATTTTACTTGCTCAGCTGTCTGCAGCCACGCCATCTTTCTTTTGCCCCCTACAGATGATCTTCCCAGTGTTTGAGTTGGTTTTCCTGTTTCATCTTGTCAATGACTATGTTTTCACCAGAACCCCATGAAATCTCTGCTCTATTGGCTCAATATTACTCCGGGACCTTGCTCATCTGTCTTGCCTACCTCTCTTGCTCCCACTTGTGAGATGACAGGCCAGTCACTTTAAGCTGGCTGGATCTCACAGCTTGACACGATCAGGCCATGGCTCCAAACTCTCAGCTTTGTTCAAAAACTTTCAAATTTCTTCTGTCCTGTGGTTCCTACTTATGGCCCTGACATTTGCCTGGCTCATGGTATACACCATTCAGCCACCCATTGAAAACATATAAAAGTCATTTTTCTGTTTGGTGGAATTTTTCTCAAGGTTCTTTCTTCTCTGGGTCTCTCCCCATCTTCCATCCCATGACTCTATTTACTCTTAGGATAAACAATCCCTCTTAATGCAGCTCATCTCTGGTTTAGAATGGATCCTGTGACATTGTAATATTGCCTCTGATATGATGTCCTCTCCTTTTTGTATGCTTTCCCACTTTAGGGCTCCATCATGACTCTCATGTTCATGCTGCTCTTTCTGTTAATAAAGCTCATTATGAAAGGTGATTCTGTGTCTACCTCTTTCCTGAATGCTTCCCCCACTCTTGCAATCTAACACCTCCCTTCTTCTTTTCCTGTTCTTTAGGGTTCCAGGATATCTTGCTCATGCCTCTGAGAGATCACCCTGCATTCCATGGTGATCAGATATGCACAGGCATGCTCTCTCCTGCTAGACTCTTCCAGGACAGAAGCTGTGGTTTATCTTTGTGCTTTAAGCTCCAAGCATTAGAAGAGTTTGATCTGTCTTGGATGAATGGAAAATATAACCTGTGCCTTTTCTTATTTCTGTGAATCACTTCTTTAGCTTCCTTCTATCGATGCAAACACCACCTGTACTTCAGGTACAGTATAGGGTCTGTCTCTTATAGCTTTCCTTATCCAATCCTGTTTTTTCTTAGCCTGACTCTCAGCTCCAAAGTCTCCCAGTCTGTAGGGGGTACTGAGGCTGCCTTGGAACTTGCCCTATTCTTTTGTAGTACTTTCCCCTCCAGAGCCTGATAATAAGGTAGCAGGTAGAGGAGAATTTGCTTGTACTTATATACACATATGCATATATATATATATATATATATATATATATATATATATATACATATATGCATATATACATATACACACATATATATGTGTGTGTGTGCACATGTGTATAAGTACACTTAGACACCAAAGTTTAGCAATGGTATCTTCCTTAATTCTCACTATATTATTATTTTGAGAATTCATCCCTACTGAACCTGGAACTTGCCATTTAGGATAGACTGATTGACCAACAAGCCTCACCAACTAGCAATCTTAAAGCCTTTATGTTCTCCAGGGTTCAGTTGTTTGTTGAATCACAGTCTGATGTATTTGGGCTTAGGAAGGGCTCTTGCTCCCACAGTCAAAAACCTCATAGTTAGTCCTCTATCCTCAACTACGAATTTTCAGCACAGACATGCACTGCCATGTGGAAACAGCAAACAGAGAGAACAATGCAGGAGACTGTATTGCCTGGCCCAGAGTGGAACCTGTCACTCCCACTGATAATTTGTAAGACAGAATTCACCTATATGTCCCCAGTCTAACAGCAAAAGAACCTAGAAAATATATTCTTTCCATGACCCCAAGAAAAATGACATGTTTATGCTATGTGCTTAGCATCATATCTGCTATACAAACTGGAGTTTCTTAACCTCTCTGTGCCTCTCATTCTTATATTTAAAAGAGGATTATATAGCTGGGCATGGTGGTGTGTGCCTTTAATCCCAGCACTCAGGAGGCCTAGGCAGGCAGATCTCTGTGAGTTCAAGGTCAGTCTGGTCTACAAAGCAAATACCAGGACATCCAGGTCTGTTACAGAGAGAAACCCTGTCTTCAAAATTCAAAACAATAAACAAAACAAAAAGAGATTATGTTAGTCAAGATTGGTTTAAATTATTGTAAACAAAAGTCAAATTGCTTTAAAATGCTTAATTGTTCTACTACAAAGGGATATTACAGAATAGGTTGTCTAGCATTGTTACATTAAATACATAAAACATTCAGGAACTCTGAATCCTTCAAACTCTCTTATTAAGCATGTAATGACTAAACTCATAGTTTAAAAATGGCAACTAAGGTTCTAGCTATCCCAGCCAGGTTCTAAGAAGCAAGATGAGAAAGGAAAATAAAGAGGGTTTAGTCCTCTCTGATAAAGGAACATCCTAAAAAGATCATATGATCATTTTATTTACACTTCACTGGCTCGAACTTAGTTATATAGCAACACATATAGATAAGAATATCTGAGAAATATATTAAGCTACAAGACAAAAATAAATACATTCAGCTGAAGTCCAAATTTACATTTTCCAAATTAAAGGAAAAATGGATGTTGTCATGGTTTGTTTTCATTTTTAACTTGATACCACTAGAATCATTTGGGAAGAGGACCCTCTACTTGAGAAATTATTTGCATCAGATTTGGCCTGTCCCCATATCTGTAAGAGAATGTCTTGACTGGTGATTAATGTGGAAAGGTATAGCCCACTGTGGGTGGTACTATCCCTATAACAAAACCAGCTGAGCATGAACTAGTGAACAGGCCAGTGAGCAGCATTCTTCCATGGTTTCTGTTTTAGTTTCAATCTGAGTTCCTGCTTTGACTTCTCTCAGTGATGGCCTGTGACCTGTAACTGTTAGCCAAATAAATGCCCTGTCCCAGTCCCCAGTTGCTTTTGTTCAAAAGTTTTTTTGTCACAGCAACAGAAAGGAAACTAGAACAGATTATGAGATGGCAGCTAGCATTCTAGCTCTAGGGTAAGAATATTTACTTACTAAATAAATTTAAGGGTCAAAAAATACATCAAAATTAGTGGCCAGTAAGTGATAGTTGTTGTAATTATAAGCACAGTTATATTCCTGCCCAGAATAGAGTTGATAAATATTTAAAACAGGTCAATATGGAAATGTGTTTGTCTGAATTTAATTACTTCATTATGCCTTATTTCTTTTTTATAATTAAATATTAATTCTTTCAGATATCAGAGATTTCTCTTCTTGAGAAGTTCTTATTTACTGATATTTGTCAAGAACATTTTCACCCACAACACCTTGTTGAACTCTGGGTCACTTATATGGATGGCAATGGGGTGTGGCCTTAGGGCAGATGAGAAGAGAAGGGAATAGACATGAGGTTAAGACTTGGTATGATGAGCAGCTTTCATTGTCAACTTAATACAGCTTAGAGGCACCTGGGAAGAGAGGGATGTCCACACTGGGTTGGTCTATGGGCACGTCTGCAAGAGATTTTCTTACATAATTAAGGTGGGAAGACCCAGGCCAGGGTAGGCAGCACCATTCCCTAGGCAGGAGTCTTGAGCTGTATTTGAGTAGTGAAATCAAGCTGAGCACTAGCAAGCAATCAAGAAAGAGAGAATGCATGTTTCCTTTTCCTCTGCTTTTGCCTATGGATGTGAAGTTTCTGCCTTGATGGGTCATCCCTTGGAATTGTAAGCCAAAAAGCCTCTTTGCCTCATGAGTTGCTTTGTTGTCAGGTAGTTTAGCATAGGGACAATTAGGAAACCTGACTTCTGGTCCTAATTATGCTGCCAACCAGCCACAGATCTCAAGGGTAGCTTTCCCTCTTTGCAATTCTGACCCACTCAACTGTCAGTAGTCTCCCTTCCAAGGCTTCTAAGGAGTTGTGTCTTATATATGACATCACCTCTCCTCACTCCTGGCTGATACTTTCTCTCAACTTTCCAGAATGGACCATTCTTTTCTCCGTACAATGTTAACTGATCTGTAACACCAGTGCCCTACTAGACTTGACAATGCATCTCTCCATCCTGACTCCAGGTTAGTAAAATCTTTTATAAGACTAGAATTCTTCATAAGCTGAGGACATGGTTCAGGGGGTACAGTACTAATTGTACCAGCCTAAGGACCTGCATTCAAATCTCTGAATTCTATGTAAAGCAAGGAGCAATAATCTTAGTACTGTGCATCTACAACCCCAGTACTCTTATGGCAAGATGGGAGGTAGAGACAGGAGCGTCCCCCGAGGCTCAGGTGTCAGGGATCAGATAGTCTGGCTGATGCAATGGCAAACATCAGCAGCAACAACAGCAGCACAAGGTTTAAACAATATATAGAGTAAGGACTGACACACTTACACTCATTCATATGTATCATATACATTAATAGGCTTCTACCTACTTGGGTGGTAGAATCAGGAAGACCACATAGTAAAGGCTTGTCGGGAATACAGAGTAATTTCAAGTTTATCCTATGAAAGGGTCTCACAATTAAATTTAAAAATAAAGTTGGATTGTGTTTGGTGGCAGATCATTTACCAGGCATGACCCAGGTAGTGGAATTTAATTCATGATCTGTCTGTCTGTCCCTGTCCCTGTCTCTCTGTCTCTCTCTGTCTATCTGTCTCTGTCTCTGTCTGTCTCTATCTCTCTGTCTCTCTCTCTCTGTCTCTCTCTCTCTGTCTCTCTCTGTCTCTCTGTCTCTCTCTCTCTGTCTCTCTCTGTCTCTGTCTCTCTGTCTCTCTGTCTCTCTGTCTCTCTCTCTCTCTCTCTCTCTCACACACACACACACACACACACACACACACAGTGGTGATACCAGTCTAGGACAGAACCATTGGGTTACAATTCAAACTTTATTTCCAATATTATTTGGGACCCTGCTTGTATCACCTGCCCTTCCCAGGCCTCCATTTCCTAAGCTCCAAGATAAATGGTTGGCACTGACAGGCTCTCAGAGAACAGTCATCTTTAGACTTCTACTATTTAAATATGGTAGGTCACTGTCCTGGTCATCTTCCACATCATGTCAACATCACAATAAGAACATTCAAATAATTGTCATAGTCAATAGTAGGCAGTCTTTTCCTAGGGCTAGTATGCATCCTCTCTCTGACAGCATCCTGAGTCTTGAATGCATTTCTTGCCCTATTTTGTAGAATACTTCTGTAAAAATGTCCAGCATCCCATTTCTGGGCCCATGGAAGAGATGACAAAGGAAGACTTGCAGTAGATTCTCTTGGATCAGATCCATGCTCTAGCAAGCTGTGTGATCCTTGTGAATAAAATAGGCATCATGATATTTCCAAGAGGGACTGTGATGGTTATTGAAAATGTGGATAAAAATTCATAGCACAGATACACTCTTTTGGAGATAGTAACCAATATTATTTCTTCTATGGTTACTCATAAACTCACTTTCTCTCCAGAGCCATACAAAGGAATTTAAGGTGGATGGTATTTGATCTCTTAGAAGAAAGTGAGCAAGTGCCCAATTTCAAATGCATTTTGTTAGGGTATATTGATATATAGTGATAGGTTTCATAAAAATATTTCATTCAAGAAGTTCTTGTATTTTGAGCATGTTTGCCTCACCATACCTTCTTTTGTCTCCTTTTTTCCACTATCCACATTCTGATCCAGAATGGGGCCCTCTGTACTTTTATGCCATATACATACATACATACATACATACATACATACATACATAAATATGTATATGTACATATATATCCACAGATTAAAGAAAACACATGATATTTTCCTGAGTCTCACTTATTTTTGTTTAATATGACTTTTAGTTTCATTCTTTTTCCTGTAAATGACAATATTTTGATTTTCTTTATGGCTGAATATAATGTCACTGTGGTGGTTTGAATGAGAATGGCCTCCATAGGCTTATATGACTTAAATGCTTGGCCCCCAGTTGGTGGAACTGTTTGGGAAGGATTAAGAAGTGTGGCTTTACTGGGAAAGATGTGATACTGAGGGTGGGTTTTGAGGTTTCAAAGGATCATGTAATTTCCAGTTAGGACCCCCTCCATTCTTCCTGGTTGTTGGCTCAGTATGTAAGATCCCAGCTACTGCTCCAGCACCATGCCTTATTTCTTGCTGCCACATTCCCCACCACGAGAGTCACAGACTCTAGCCCTCTGGGACCATGAAGCCCCAAATTAACGGCTTTCTTTTATAAGTTGCCTGGATCATCCTGTTCTATCATGACAATAGAAAAGTAACTAAGACAGTTATATACCACATGGTTATATATTCTATTTTCTGTACCCATTCAACAGATTCTTAAACCATCATCTAAGCAAAGGCTGTGTCATTTCAGGTTCTATGGCAGTAGAACACTCAGCCTTAGATCCTCAGAGTTTTGTTTTCTAAGGTGTTAGGCAGGCAGATGGGAAATCATTAGCAATATGTCTGGTATAGTTTCCATGGGTGTCTTCCAAGAGTACTACCAGGTACTCCAAATTGTCCTGTAACTGACTGTTACTTGGCATAATCTGTCGATATGTTTCTCCTCTCACTGCAAAACATTGATAAGCTGAGGGATAAAATAAATATTTTACTAGTTTGGACTTTTCAGAGAGGTATATTGTGTTTCGAAGCAGCTTTGTGCCATTGTGAATTAGCTCAGTGGGTGCCAGTCT
This sequence comes from Mus caroli, assembly GCF_978045245.1. Taxonomy (NCBI): domain Eukaryota; kingdom Metazoa; phylum Chordata; class Mammalia; order Rodentia; family Muridae; genus Mus; species Mus caroli. The sequence continues at coordinate 67,033,198 of NW_028227266.1, forward strand.
CAAAGGGCTGTGAAGTCTAAGAAACCTTGAAAAAGTCATCAATAATAAATTCCATGACAGCATTATGTACATCCTAAAACACTGTCCAAGCAAAGGGATAATGCTGGCTGTCTCTACCAGCTTAATTGTTTGCTGTTGCAATTACTTGGGTCATTTATAAAAATTTATGATGTCCTTTGGAACAGAAGAGCCTTTCTGTTGATGAACACAACAGGTATAATCTGGGTTTTAAAACCAAAATAAAGGTAAAGCCAGAAGCTTCTAAAAGATTAAATATCAGAAGGGTCTCTGCTAAGCACCAGGTTAGCATCCCTGTCCTAGGAGGAGATGGTAAAGTGGAGAGCATCTGCAGACACAGACGCTCATCTTCCCAGAGCCTGCCCTGGACTTAGAGCAGGAGCAGTGCCTCTTTAACTCCTGGTAGGTACTGAGTCAGAAGAGAGCAGCCTGGTGGTCGGGAGGTTTTTTCCTGGCTTCCAGGAGACCACTATCTCCTTAGATCATGGCTATATGATGGTACCTGACTTGGATGTCTGAGTTCCTCTCACAGTGCCTGTAATATAGTTGGCATTCAGTGTTTGCCTAAAGAGGGTCATTTCCAGAAGCAAGACATAGTGGAACCCTGTTATCACCAGAAAGATAAAAAAAAAGGACTTAGAGTTTTCTCATCATTGCCACAGTTGAATGCCATAGATAAAGAATATGCCTGAGTGAGCTCTTTGGCATGGTCAAGATGCCCAAGAGTACCTGCTCTTCAATTTGTCTAGTAATTAGTTTCTTTAGCCTCTAATGGGACAGATGTGCAGGAGGACCACTTTCTGGAATGCTAGATATGATTCACAGAAGTCTGTCAACTGTATCCCAAGTGCTGATGGAAATGCAGCGAACAAAAGGCATCTTTGCTCCTGAATTGCTCACGGCCCAGTGCAGGAGGCAGGCACTTAAAGAGATGCACACCATGAAGCCGAAATGAAGACCCAGGAGAGGGATCTGAGTGCCAATTGGGTGAAGAGGACAGACTGTCACAGGGCAGGGGAGCTGTTAAAAGACACGAGGTGTGAACTTGTTCCTCAAAGTTAGGCAGGGTTTGCTAGAAGGGAAAGAAGGCTGTCTCAGTCTGAAGAGCAGCATGCAAAAATTCCCAGGCATGCTTAAGACCATTTCAGTTTATAGAAAAGTGGAATGCCTTTATTTAAGAGAATATGGGGTAGTGGTCATGGCTGTGGCAAGGTAAGGGAGCATAGAATATATAATAGAATTTCTGTCATGTAAGAATATAAAATATGGCTGGGCTGTGGTGGCATACGCCTTTAATCCCAGCACTTGGGAGGCAGAGGCAGTCAGATTTCTGTGTTGGAGGCCAGACTGGTCTATAAAGTGAGTTCAAGGACAGTCAGAGCTACACAGAGAAACCCTGTCTTGAAAAAAAACCTATATATATATATATATATATATATATATATATATATATATATATAATGGGCTTATCCCAATTCATCCATCCATTCATTCATTCGTGCACCCAACAGCTGTTTACTGTGAGCCTGTCATGTTTGGAGCACTGTGGTAAATAGTAGAGCTTTGCATGAGCAAAATAAAATAGAAGTTTAGTTCTCTGGGTACTGATATTCTAATAGAGACTCAAACCACAGGGAAATGAATAAGCAGGTAAATGGCAGTGGCCTAGAACGGTGCTCTGAAGGAATTTATTAAGGTCCATAGAAAGAGGGGCCAGGGAACTTGTTTTCTAATACGGAGGTATAGGCGCTATTTAAGCTGTGCCCTCACGCAGTCATTCAGCTGGGATAGAGAGAGGAAAATTATCAAGGATGCTTAGAAGCAAGTGACTGGAAAAAGTTCAAGATCAGTGCATAACTGATTTTTTTCCTGCTGTGACAAAATAGCTGAGCAAATCAAAGAATGAAGGGCTTGTTTTAGCCCGTAGCTCAAGGGTCCAGTCCATCATGGTGGGGAAGGCACAATGGCAGGAGAATTAGGCAGCTGCTAAACTGAGTGCAATGTGTACTGGGGTTTTGCTTGATTCTTTGATTCTTCCTTTTTTATTCAATCTGTGATCATAGGATGGTGCCACCCATTCACAGTGGGTCTTCCTACCCCAGTTAACATAATATAGAAGCTCCCCCATAACATTCCTAGAGGTATGTCTCCTAGGTGACCATAGATTCTGTCAAGTTTACAATTGCTATTACTGGGGAGACATATACAAGATTTTTCAATGTGAGTATTTTTCCAGGGCTTGGTATGAAAGGTGAAAGAAAAGAATATTTCTGCAAAATGTCCATGTCATGGGATGGTAAGCATTTTTCAAAACAGGAACAGGGCTTGTTGACTGTGCAAATCAGGAGATGGAAGAGGATTTGGGAGTCCACACCCTCTAAGTCCTAACAGGCTCATCTGGCAGGGACACACTATGTATAACACAGATGTCTGTCTTCCTCCATCTTGAACCTCTTGGTGATGGTCTCTATGTTCCCAGCAACTGTAATAGCCCATTTCTTCTATGCAGTTATTGCTACTATTTCTTAGAGACTTGGGGGGAGGGGCAGATTAACATAGGCCCAGAAGCCTCAGTTCTTTATGGTGTACTTTAACGTTTCTGGTCCATGTGGCTGATGAAACACTGTATGTCAACCCAGCATAGTGGGAGTACGGAGGACTGCACTAGGAAAGGACCATAAAATTCAATATCCCATCTAATATCCATCCCAGAGAGTACAACATTAATTACTTGCTAGTATTTGTTTCTGCCTCAGTTTCTCTTTTGCTGCCATGAGGACACACTCTGACCAAAGCAACTTAAGAGAGAATTTCCTTTGGCTCACAGTCCCAGAGGAGTTACAGTTCACCATGGTGGGGAGTGGTGGCTTCAGGAGCATGATGCTGGCCCATTGTACACTCTTTTGGTTGTCAGGAAGCAAATGGAAACTGAGACTGGGCTATATAACATCAAAACCTGCCCCTTAGTAACATTCTCCCTCCTAAAGGTTCCATAGCTTTCCTAAACAGCACCACTTGCTGGGGAGCAAATGTTCAAACACACAAGCCTGTGGGGGACCATATCTCACATCCAAACCACAAATATATCTTTAAATGTCATCCACTGATGGAGATCGTTAGAACTGGAAGGATTAGGAGCATGAGGGAAGTGTGATCCAGTTTTCTGCTTTCAGATCTGAGAATTATGCTACCTAATAGGGGAGCCATTCGGAGGCATACAGAGGTCATGTTTTCAGTGTTCTCAGTTGTGACATTACATCAGCAGAAACTGTATTGTTTACAAGGTGCTTTGCATAGAATATTCCATAAGTCACCCAAACCAGCAGTTCCCTACTCTCTCATTCATTCAGCCATTGACTCAGTAGAGGCTTATTAGAGCCCTGCTACATGCTGCATGCTGGCTGCTACACTATAACAGCCAGCAGAGATTCACTGTTACACAAAGAGTTATAGCCCCTGTTTTTTGTTTGTTTGTTTGTTTGTTTGTTTGTTGGGAATCTATAATCCAAGTCCCCAAGATTAAGGTCCTTTCTGTAATTCCTTGGCCCCCATTCAGACAGGGTACTTGGTGGAGGGAACCATCATACTCACAGGACAGGACTCAAAATTCACTATGGATATCATCATGCTTCCTCCAAAAGAATCATCATCTCAGAGTGCCAAGGCAGATAATAAAACTGTATAGACAGGAGCACAGAAGACCCCATAGAGGCAAGTTTCCCATGCTCATATAACCAGTGATCTTGGCTGAGGATGAGTTTTTTCCATGACGGGAACCTCTCTCTTAGGCCCATGCTCTTCTGGAAGAGGAAGCTCTGATGCTAGGCTCTTACCCAGTGGTCCTCAGTTGGTCTTGGAGAATTTCACAACTAGTCAATAAGAATGTGCAGCCATCTAGCAAACACATAAGTGGATGCTCACAGTCAGCTATTGGATGGATCACAGGGCCCCCAATGGAGGAGCTAGAGAAAATACCTAAGGAGCTAAAGAAATCTGCAGCCCTATAGGTGGAACAACCATATGAACTAACCAGTACCCCGGAGCTCTTGACTCTAGCTGCATATGTATCAAAAGATGGCCTAGTCGGCCATCACTGGAAAGAGAGGCCCATTGGACTTGCAAACTTTATATGCCCCAGTACAGGGGAACGCCAGGGCCAAAAAGTGGGAGTGGGTGGGTAGGGGGGTGGGGGGGGGAGGGTATGGGGGACTTTTGGGATAGCATTGGAAATGTAAATGAGGAAAATACCTAATAAAAAATTAAAAAAAAAAGAATGTTCAGCCATGGTTGAGAACTACTTATTTGAATGCCTGCTTTTAAAGACTTGTTACTGGGCTGTAGATCTACAGCCTGCCTCACAAGTATGGGGACTGAATTTTGGATCTACAGATCCATCCAGTGTAGCTGCCAGTAGGGATGGCAGCTCACTTCTAATTTCAGCCTCAGAAGGCTGAACTGGGGAACCTCGGAGGAAGCTAGCTAACAAGACTAGCTGTATCTGTTGGGTTTTATTGAGAGTCCTTGCTTCAAAGAACAAGGCAGATAAGAGATCAACAAAGATTCTTTATATCATGGAGATGAAGGTGGAGGTGATAGGGTAGGGAGTGGTACATGCATAAACATGCAGGTGTACCCACATGTACATGGGACACCCATACACATATGTGCACCCACATACATACAAACATGCACATTTATACACATATCACACAAACATCCCTGGCAAACATGAAAAAAATTTAGAATAATTCTTCCCCACAATCTATCAAAGTGATAACAGGAGACAGGCATGGCAGCATGTGCCTTTATTTTATTTTATTGTTTTATTAACTTACATTTCAAATGTTGCCCCCATTCCCGCCCCCCTTCCAAGAGTTCTTCACCTCATCCCTCTTCCCCTTTGCCTCTGAGAGGATGATCCTGCCCCCACCCCCCAGAATCCAGTCTGGACACTATGACAAGAGCTTATTTCAAATATAAAATAAACCAAAGCCGGGCTTGGTGCACATGCTTCTTACAGCAGTGCCAGAGAACAGGAGACAGTGGGAAACTTGCAGCTCATTGCCACTCAGCCCAGAGTAGCAGGTGACTTCCACAACAGTACAAGACCTTTGTCTCAAAAAAAAAAAAAAAAAAAGAATGCCATCCAAGGAACAGTACCCAAGGTTGTGACCTTTACATGTACAACATACACAGAGAAACACATAGCACAGGCACACACACAGACAGACATGCACACACAAACACAGAGAAACATACAACACAGAAAGTGCATAGATAGACATTCATACACACATAGACCCACACACTCACACAAACACAGATATAGATACACATGCACATACATAAAAGCACATATACAAACAGAGAGACACACAGATGCAAAAACACACAGACACACATGAACACACACGCACACACACAATAACCAATACATATAAACATATATGCACACACATGTGTAAATACATACATGTACACAGTCACACACAGACACACCTGCAAAGATATGTACATGCACAGATACAGATACCTATATGCACATGTAACATGCAAGTAAACACATAAGTACACATGCAAAAGCACATACATGTACCTGTACATACATAAACAGTCAAATACATGTACATAAACATGCTGACACACATCGCCAACCTATGCACATAACCTATGCCAACAGAGACTCCAGTAGTTTGAAGTTGTGGGGTGTTCCACATGTCCCTGCAGGTACATACAACACCCCACCCCTGCTGTTTACTCTCTGGCTTCTAGAATCAAGAATAATTGCCAAAGGCCACTGATAATAATAAAAACCAATATCTGATAGACAGGAGAAAGCTGAAAAAACATGGTTCCAAGGGGAGTGTTGAAAGCCAGGCCTTGTTATAAGAGACAGACCCCTGTGATCCTCTTCCCCCAAGCATTACAGCTCTGTTCTTGCTACCTTTGAAATAAAGCTCCCTTTCTGCCTCCCTCCCCACTCTCCCGAGCAGCTTTAGGGGACACACACAGGACAAGGACTCCCTTAGGCTGTCTGAATTCCATTCAGAAAGAACAGATGACTCAAGCCATGGCCGCCAGCCCTGCCCACTTCTCTTCCACCTGCTCACAGCTGAAAGAGTCTGTAATGTACCTTGTCATCTCAGCTCCATGCTCTCTGTTCCTGGCAACCCTCAGTTCTCTCTAGGTCCTAAACAAGACTTTGCCTAGCTTCACAGAAACTAGAGTCACCCCTCAACACCCCACACCTGGGGTCTCTGCTCCCTTATCACCACCCTTTCCCTTCTTCCTGCCACAGGGCTTTTGCACACAGTCTTAGGAAATGCTCACCACAGCTCCAGTTTGTCATTTATTTGGGTGATTTATTCAATGACCACGTGTTCTGTCCGTACTGAATGGTAAGATTGCTATGGGTAAGAGCTACAGCTTGTCATTGGGCTTATTATTCTGTGTATCATTATCAAGCTGCAATGTGCTTCTCATGGATCTCTGACATCTGCTACCGTCCCTATATGGACTCACATACACATTTATCAGACTGAAGAAATGGATGAGTAGGTCAATTTGTTGCTATAATGCCTGTTCCTTTGTTGAGATGACTCTGTGTAGGCATGCTGGCTAGGTCCAAGAATTAAGGCTGTCACTTGTGTTTAAACCTGCACCATCTCTCTTTACATCGACATGGTCTTAGGTAAGGGAAAGGAATGGATTCTAGAGACGGACAAGTTCAGGTCTCTTCAGAAGCTACCTCTCTTGGTGAGTTTATTAAGATGGCATCAGAAGGGGACAGCACATTCCAGTGCCTCAACAAGTACCAGGTACTCTGTTCAGTTAATCTTTACAGTGGCTACCAAGGTAGACATTACCCAGCCTTATTAAAAATGGAGAGAAATTAAGTAATTTGCTCAGGTTTTCATAGCTAATCAACCTGTGCTGTAGAATACAAACCAGATGTTTCTCAGGCTTTTAATCCTGCTGCTGCCTGAACTTTTCTTTAACTTTTTTTCCTTAAGACAGGATTTTTTTACATATCCCAGACTGGCCTTGAACTCACTACGTACTTCGAGATGACCTTGAACTTCTGACACTCCCAACTCTACCTATTAGTACCAAGAGAGCAAGTGTGCACCACCAAACCACTGTTTTATATAGCACTGGGGATTTATCTCAGGTTTCAGTGCATGCTAGGCACTCAATCAGCTAGGCTGCAACACACCCCTGAATTGTTCTTTAACAAAACCCAATGGCCACTACATAGCACACACAGCTAGAGGATGCCTAAATCCCAGGCTATAGGCAGGTAGGACTTCTGAACCCACAGAGCTCCTATGATCCCCTCCCCCTCAAAGCAGCAGCCAAAGACAAGAGTGCCTCTGGGGGTCTTGAACCTAGATCTTGATTATCCCAGCTAATGATATTTAAATTATGCTTGTCTGTCATAAAAATATATTGCAACCTGCTAAAAAAAAGTACTGCCTGCTGGTAAGTGCTGCTGGCGGCTTCCATTTTTGTCCTTTCCCCTCATCTTTTTCTATTTCATGCTACCCTAAAAGATGCTGCGGTCCCATTAAGCATTTCTTGACATCTGCTACTTGAAAAAAACCCAACAAATCCATCTCTTATTGTTCCATTAACATTGTTTTATTGAAAAAGTAATAACAAGTGTAGTAGAAAAAAATCAAATAATACAGTAGGGCATACAGGAAGGTATCTCTCTCTCTTGCTTGTAGATCCCCTCCCACTATTACCACTTTCTTGGGAAAGCTTCTGGAACTCTTTTATATAGACGAAAATATGTCTATGTGTATATGTGTATATATATACATATGTTGTTATACATATACTTCTAATGGCTAAAAGTAAGTCTATGTTTTGAGGAAGCAGTAATGTACACCATCAAACATTTCTCGGTAATCCTACCCAGATTCTTACTTCAAACTTCTAATTGCCTTCTATTTATTTATGTGGTTGGAATTCATGACTGGAGGTACAAGGAACTTGGCAGCACCCAGGCGTTTGGCAAGAAACCCTTCCTTCCCTTATAGTAGTAATTAAAAGCCTGTTCCAAAGTGGAAATTAATCTGGTACTTCAAATAAGCAGATATTTATTAAGCTACTAGAAGCACCCTGGCGTGGTACAACTGGCATGGGAATGTGGGGATTAGGACCTTGCAGTGTGGGACTGGATAGGTCACTTTATCTCTCTGAGATCCTGTTTCCTTCCCAGAAAGCTGAGAAACCTTATTTTTTTTCTTTTTTTTTTTTTTTTACTATTTTACAGCTGCAAGAATTCTGCTTGAAAATATACAAGGCTAGCATCTGGGACATGGCTCAGTGGGTAAGGTTGCTTGCTTTGCAAGCATGAAGATCCACCTGAGTGTGAACCCAGTAGCCACCTGAAAGCCAGGCATGACCATGCATTCCTGAAACTCCAGAGTTAGGGAGAGATGAGTCCTGGAAGCTCTGGGGTTAGTGAGTCTCATTGAGACAATGAGACAATTGAACTTCCACTTGAGTGAGAGACCCTGTCTCAAGGGAATAAGGTAGAGTGTGTAAAGACACCCATGTTGTGCTCTGATCTCTACATACACACACACACACACACACACACACACACACACACACACACACACACACATAAACTATTACACATACACAACATGGGAACACACATATGCAAAGATGAAAGGGTTATTAACAAAAGTATAACTATTAAAAGGATATTCCAGCAAGAGAGCCTGGGTATTTACCATATGATAATCATTGTTTCTACCAACTAAGTATCCCCGGCTCTTTTAAGTACATGGTAGGATTTTAAGGACCTTCTCATTAGGGCTCACCCATAGTCACAAGACTTGCTGAGAGTCTGTCAAATGGAATTGGACATGAATAGAAAAAATATATATGTCTTTCCATGATCTTGATCTCTTGTACTCTATTTTCTGGAGCCTTCCTTGGTCCGAGTCCCTGAGCAAGGATACCATGGAACATAGTTCCAGCTAGTCCTCAGTGGAATTATAGTGAAAATAAGAAACAGACCTTAATTTCTTAAGTCAGTCATATATATTAGACATTTGTTGATGCTCACATGACTAAGATTATCCAAAGCATCATGAATATGCAAGACGTATCTCTTGAGAATACAAAACTACAGAGCCAGGATAGCAATCTTCCAGCAGCCACAGGGCTCGGTGTGAATGTTTGAAGGCTTCTTCAGTGATCTCCAGAGCCATTTTTAATTCTTAGTGGGATTTTCCCTTGTCTTTCTTCCCATCTTTTCTCTCATCTTTCTTTCTTTTATTCTTCTCTGTTCCCCTTTCATCTGTTTCCTACACTCTTGACCTATTTCCCTATTTTATATTCCATCTTCTAAGAGCTGGTTCTCCCCTATCCCAGCCCCTCCCCTGTCTCTCCTTTTCTTACAAAGCATTTTCTTGACACTTACCCCCTGAAGATGGCTTCCCTGGGTCTGCCTTTCAGCTTCATAAAGCCCCACGTGATCTCCACTTCCAACCTTTTTCATGCATCTTTCTTCTTTCTTCTGGATCCCCTTAATCTGCTTTGTCTGAATTCCCTAACCAGAATGGCCAATACCTCCTCAAATATGTTGTGAGCCACCTTATCCTCATTGACTTATCCAATGCTCCTGATGCAACTGATGACACCTTCTTCCTTGGGGACCGGGGGGGGGGGTGTCTTTCAATTTCAGTGAAATTGGAAATTTTTTCAAATTGTTGATATTCCCTTATGGCTCATTGGTTATTTTCAGAATTCATACCATGAGTAGGTCATAGTACCACCAATGAGAAGCCCCAAAACTTTCTATCTGGCAGAGATGGATAGGGCTGAGAAGTTACAAACCATGAAAATGCTATGGGAAGGGACAAAATTGACTCAAGAGTTTCTCAAAAAACCCTGCCAGGCAAGGTTCAACTCCAGGTAGTATTAGTTGGGCAATTTCCAGATGTTAATTCAAAGAACACTCAGAGGTGAGTAGGCAAATATATGAATCAGGGTTATGAGCAAGGACTAGTAGCAGCAGGTAGGGTGTTGGAAAGTGGGTCTTTAAGAAAGATGGTGGAAGGATGGTGGTACCTAATTGTGTTAATTAAAGTTCTCCTGGAACTCTACTCTGGGGAATAGAGGATCATCTTCTGGAATTGCTAAAGTTTGGATCAAAGGCATTCCTTGACAAAAGATGCCTAGAAATCAACACGAACATTCACATAGCTCACCCCAATGGAGAATGGATTGAGGAAACTGGTAATGTCTTAAAAAGGAAGCAGATTGAATCAGTTTGTCTTGACAGTAGATATAGGAAGGCAATTTTTCTAATTGGAGTAGCCATGGGATGATAAAGGAGGAGGCTTCATGAGAAATTGAAATGGACTCCAATAAGAGACATAATCCCTAGCATGGAGATAATGGTCTGGAGCTGTGGTGAAAGCATCCAAGATAGAGGACTAGGTGTACAAAGCCTTTCAACTCATGTTTGTAGAATTTCATTGGCAATGGGAGAAAGTCATGGTCAGAGGCCAAGGATGAGTCTCACAGTCTTCCTCCTGAAATATCCTGATTTCTACCTCTCCTTAGAGATCCATTTTTTCCTAGATGGTGAAGCTGAGCACAAGTTTTCTGAAGTAGGTGACATTCTAAAAATCATGGGACTTTGTAACGCAGCTGAGTGTGAGACCCTAGAATCAGATAGCTTGTAACTTCTTAACTCACTATTCAATAAGAGGATGGATTGCTGTGACTAAAGATTTGACAAAAGGAACTCCAGGAGGGAAGGATTTATACTGGCTTACCATTCTGAGGGACACAGTCTGTCATGGCTGGGAAGGGATAGGAACAGGAGCGGGAGGCAGCTATTCTTGTCGAATCTACAACCAGAAAGCAGAGAGCAATGATGCTGGTGCTCTGTTTTCCCTTCTCATTTTTAGTTAAGTCACAGCCCCTGGCCCATGGAATGATTTTGCCCACATTCAGGGTAAGTCTTCTCACCTCAGTTAATCTAGATAATCTCCCATAGACAAGTCCCAAAATTTGTTTCCACCACGAGTCTAAATCCCATCAACTTTACAGTCAAGATTAACCATCATAGAGAGTGAAAACAGGGAGGTCACTTCAGCTCCCTAACCCTCTTATTTTCTCAGTCTGGGATAAAGTAGATATGTAAACAAGCAGATAGCTGCTTGCTCTAGTGTTACCACTGTAACTGTGATTCTGAGAATTGGAACATTTCTACCTTCTCTTGGTAATAGAGAAAATCAGAAAATTCATCATGGCCAGTGTTCTCAATTAGCCCCACAATCAAGACAAAGGCAACTGATAACTTGAAGCTAAAGTCATATGGCTGTAGCTCTTCCAGGGAAACAATGGGTTCTGATTCTCTTCCAACACACAAGTGACTCTACAGGCAGAACTGCAATCCTATGGGAATACCCTGGTGAAATATGAACCTGGCAGGCACAGCAACCCACCCTCATCTCCTTGAGATCTGGAACTGGATCAATGGGATCCAACAAGGACTCTTAGCACACAGAGGTTATACTTAGATCTGAGCTTCCAACAATGGCCTCCATAGTTGAACCCTTAGGGAATGAGGACATCTTTACTTTGAGTTTGTGTGGAAGATGAATATGTGCCTGAGATGGTTTCATGGTTCCCCAACTGGCTATTACTGGTCTTTGGTAGAGGCCATGCCACCCCTCACACTCAGAGCCCATTCCTAGCTCAGTGAGGTCAGTTGCTTTCAAAACTGTATGCCAAATGCATTCACAATGTTTTGGATCCAACTACACAAACTTTGGGCTGAAAGGGAGACAGTTTTAGCTCTCAGACTGCTTCAGCAACATATGATTCTCCTCCACAGAGTGTCTCCCATATGTCCCAACAGATTCCCCACACTTATCTTTCCTGTGAAGTAGCTTAGATCAATCAAGAGACAGGAGTGGTGTGTCCCCATTGGCTATGGAACCCCAAACATATTGCTTCACCTTTCTTGACCTTTGCTGTCCCAAACACAGAGCTGGCTCTTATGTCTGATGGTTATTTGGCTCAACACTGTGCTTTTCTGAGGCAGGAGAATACAGTACTTAGACATTATCTATGACTAGTGTTATGGGAGCCTCTGGTATTGTAGTATCATCTCCATTTGGTCTGTTGCTGCCTCAGTCTCCATCCTCCCGCAGTGGAAAGAACCCTTGCCTCAGAGTCTGACTCAGCTTCAGGTAGCTTCACCACCATGAACACACAGCTCACACACTGCCCACTAGTACCTGTGTTTTTGTGGGGTGGGTCCCCACTCAGGAGAGGCTGGTCAAATCCATGTCAGGACAGCATCGTGTCATGGTTCATTTTCGCTTTTGAGGCCCATTTTGTTTGGAAGACGCTTGTTGTCTAAAGCAGCTAAATTTAGCCATATTTTGTCAGCTAGAATGTACGCCCTGAAGAGAAGGCTAGCAAATCTCTGCCATGTCACACTTTATTAGTCATGCAAGCACTTAAAAGCGAGCTAGGAGAACGGCTTCCTAAGACTTGGGGTAGCAACAGTGCAAAATGCTGTGCTGACTCTTTCAGGAGTCACCTCCAGCAGCAGGATAGAGGAAGAGCATGAAATCCCCTCAACAATGAGTTGTTTCTTTGCTGTCTTGCAAGATTGACAAATGGGATATTCAAATGAAAGAAAATATACAAAGTGGGATAGATAATGTTAGCCTAACCTTTCTGTTTGGCACACCATCACCCCTGACACACACACACACACACACACACACACACACACACACACACACACACACACACACTTCAATTAGAAGTCAGAAATACTGTTTAGGTGGCACTTGCCTGATGGCTTAAGAGTTTGGACCAGGCCTGGAGGTGATGCTAACCTTTGCCAGGGGTCCACTTTGGAGCTGTATCATCAGAAAGACACTGTTCCATATCCAAGGGGTCAGGTATGAATTCAGCTCTCCTGACTTCTAAGTCTAGGTTTGTCCTCTATTTAAGATCAGGGTAGACACAATGAGGAGTTGGATTTATCCAGAGTTTTGACAACAAAACTTGCCTGCCTTGGTTTTGACTTCTTTTTCCTTTTTATGAGCCAGGGTCTTAGTCTAGCTATGAACTCTGTGTGTAAGGACGACTTTGAATTTCTGATTCTCCCGTCTCTATTTCCCTGGTGCTGGGATTACAGGTCTGCACCACTACCTCTGTTTTGTGGTATGCTGGGGATTAAATCCAATGCTCTGGGCATACTAGCCAGGTACGTTACCAGCCATGCCACATCCCTAGACTCTTGGCTTTCATTTCCAATGCATACTGTTCTCTATCAGGACTCTGGTTTCTCCAGCTATGTCCAAGGATCATGATATATTCTTCTGGCCAAAGCTTTGCCTATCTAGCTACCACATGCTGTCTATGAGTCTTCTGTAGTTATTGAACACAATCCCCTTTCTTCAGTGAGACATGAATCTTCTCTTTGTATGAGGCCCATATGATGCAAAGGCAAACCTCTTTGCTCCCCACAAGGGACAGAGAAATGACCACAGCTTTTGTTCTTCCATGTTTCTATGGCAGGTTGGCAATTTAAAGTCTCTTCTGGCCACCCCTCCCTGAAACATTTCTGGAGTGCCTAAATAAAGAGAAATGCTTAATTCAATATGACAAGATGCCTCTAAGCATCTTGCAAAGAAATCGCTTCAGTGTCCCGACCCTCAGCGGGCAGCCCACTCTCTGAGAATTAAAGGTCCAATGGAAACACCAGTCTGGACTGTTAGAGGTCTTGTCTAGAAGGACAGAAGGGGATTCATGTCCTCTGTGGATTGGCTCTCAGAATGATAATGATGGAAACAGCTCCAAAAAGGCAAACCCAGGGTCATGGTAGTGAAAAGATCTATACAAGGCTGAACTGCTAGTTACAAATATGGGGCATCTACCTGGAAGGCTAATGGGTAGTTGCCTAGTGGACCCAATGAAGCAAACCTCTTGACTTTGTCTCCTAACAAACTACCTGACCTCAGGCTACACTGAACCTCTTAAGTCTGTTTCTTCATCTGAACCAGGTAAAGTGTTCTTAAGAAGACTTCTGATCATTAAAGATCCAGCTAAACACCCTGTAGGGAGTAGAGGCTTACCAAATGGAGGCTGTTACTCCTGAGGGGGGAACACGCCAAGAGTTGCAGCAGTTCAAGGAAGTGATAAATTTGCTGAGGCGGTAAGGAGACTCAGTCAGAGAAGAGCAGTGAGTTAGGTCTTGGCCTTATGCCATTCAGATACAGAGTGGGAACCAGAGGGTGCTCTTGATCAGGAGAGTGTAGTGAGAGCATCCTGGAAAAAAAAAGAACCAGTTTAATTGATGATGGGTCAACTTGCTGACCTGGAATAATAGAAAAATTGTTTACTGGAGATCAGGCTCTGGTGGTTAGATGGAAAGCAACTTGAGTGTCAAGCTAAGGAAACAATACTGGTTACCTGAGGAGTAAAAAGAGAGGGGGCAGAGGAGAACCAGGGCTGTGCAATGGTAGCTGTGTTCCTCCCAGACAGAAGACTGGTCCTTTGAGCTTAGCAACTTTGAGGCTGTGGTAAGGTTGCTGCCATTATGTCAGGAACTGAGACACATATGTGCACTAACGAGGGGTCTGCATTTTCAGAAGACCTGACATCATCATAGTATTACTTGCATCATGGTTTTGAAGCCTCCTTTTTGAGTGCTTTTCTAGAGGATCATGGAAAGGGAGATCTGGTACTCTGATCCACCATGATTTCAGAGGGGCGAATCACCTTACTCCATAAATACCCATCTTTTTAAAAATCTATCACTCAGAAACCGTTACTCCCTGCCTTGGGATAGCCCACCTCAAATTCTCTGGGTAGTATTGCTTCCATTGGCTTTACTAAATCCACTTCTGCTTAATTGGGCTGAATCCTTTCCTTCCAGAATATAAAAACAGAGATGGTGTCTAACAGAAGCAGGTTCTGAAGGCAGTTAGGAGACCACGTTTCTGACCAGAGGAGTGACTGAATGTAGCATGGCAATGTGTGAGTGACCCAGAGGGTGAGCAGGAATGGGGAGAGCTCAGAAGTAGGAAATGGTGTGAACATTCTTGTAGCCAGGCAGCCCAGTGAGGAAAACCAGAAATGAAAACTTGTGCCTGTTGGAATGAACGGGAGAAGATGAGTGTGAAGGATATTTTAAAGGGAGGTTGGCAGGAGGAGCTCATCTTCTAGTAGGAAAGAGAATTTAATTAGCTTTGTAAAGTGGAGAGGGAATATTCATGGCTTGTTGGTTGAGCACTATATTTTAAAGAAAAGGTGTCCCAATCCACAAATCTAAAAGAAAGGAAGCATGATAAATGATTAAGCCACAACCACTAAAAGACTTTAAGATGATAAAATGAAACGCAAATGAAGATTAAATGCGCAAGATCTGAAAGTCTTGGCTGAAACACAACCCCCGAGGGTTAACTTTTCAGTGTGCACCTTCCTGCTTCTCAACGTCTTTCCTTCGTGGACCTAGCTGCTGAAAAATGATGGTTGTGTATTAATTGCGCAGGGTGTGCAAGCACTGATAAACCTTCTCTTGTTTGTATGAGAAGGTGCATGGAACTACTTGTTTGAGTTTTTCTTAATGATTTCTTCCTCTTTGTCCCCCCCCCCCGTGTGTGTGTGTGTGTGTGTGTGTGTGTGTGTGTGTGAACTTACTGGTGATGGTCAGAGTGCCCTTTCTCATATTTATCAGAATTTTGGTTCTTCAAACTGTTCCATGAAGGAAGGATTCATACAGACATAAACTTATGGGGTAACTTGTACCAGATGGAGATTGAGAAGGAGAAGGTGACAAAATGTATTAAAATATAAAGACATAAGATTGTCAATAAAGTCACTCAAAATGCAGACAAACCCTAACTTCTCAAGGGTGCAGGTAGAGAGAGGCATTCCCGTGCTCACATTACAGCAGCAGCTGGTTCCTCGGGGGAAGGTTCTAGCAAGTTCTGAAAGTTAGTGGTGGGAGTACCAAAGGTCTGAAACACTGGAAGTCCTTCCTCCATTCTCCCTGTCGCCAGACTCCCCAGTGTTACCTAGTGCCTGAGTGTAGCATGGAGTCAGCCAGCAATCCCAGCAACCGTGAGCAGAGTCAAGAGCATGGGCATGTGCGTAAAACTGCTTTGAGATTCCAGCTCCCCTCTAGATGGGCTGCCATGAAAAACAGATAATGCCAAGTGCTGGTGAGAATGTAGGGAAAGAGGGAGGCCTGTTCACTGCTGCTGGGAGTATGAACTATGGAGGGATCTCACAAACTAAAGCTTCCATATCATTTCTATTTTCCAAATTAAACAAACAAACAAACAAACAAACAAACAAACAAAGACATGGCTCAGGACAAAGGTCTAAAGAGAGGCACCGTCTATAATAAATCTGTCCTAGTGTCCCACTTTATCATTTTCTCTCTTGAAAATAGGCCTTGTGTTCATCTTATCCAATGCATTATTTCAGTCTGATAATCCCGGACTGTTTCCGTTTTAACTTACCTTAGTTTTCTAATGCTTTTCACTCCTTTTAGTAGAGACTATATCTGAATAACGATCTTTTTCCATAATTCTGTTTTTAAAAATTAGATAGATAGATAGATAGATAGATAGATGATAGATAGATAGATAGATAGATAGATAGATAGATAGATAGATAGAGTGTGTGTGTGTGTGTGTGTGTGTGTGTGTGTGTGCCCGCGCATGCATCTTGGTGTAGTCCTTGTGGAGGCCAGAAGATGTAATAGCTCTCCTGGAGCTAGAGTCTCAGGCAGTTCTTTTGTTTTGTGACACAGGCTATCTTATTCAGACCTGGGGCTCTCTGATTAGATTAGGGTGGTTGCCAGCCACAAGGATCCTCCTCTGTCTATAGTCCCAGAATCGGGATTACAAACATATACTACTGTGCCCTTTCTTCAAGTTCTGGAGATCAAGTTTAGGTTCTCAATCTTGAATATAAAGCACTTTACCACCCAAAATATCTTCCCAGCTCCCTGGTTTTCTAAAAGCTACCAAACATGAACTTCTTTTTTTAAATTAGGTATTTTCCTCATTTACATTTCCAATGCTATCCCAAAAGTCCCCCATACCTCCCCCCCCCGCAACTCCCCCACCCACCCACTCCCACTTCTTGGCCCTGGCTTTCCCCTGTACTGAGGCATATAAAGTTTGCACGACCAATGGGCCTCTCTTTCCACTGATGGCTGACTAGGCCATCTTTTGATACATATGCAGCTAGAGACATGAGCTCCAGGGGTACTGGTTAGTTCATATTGTTGTTCCACCTATAGGGGTGCAGACCCCTTTAGCTCCTTGGGTACTTTCTCTAGCTCCTCCATTGGGGGCCCTGTGATCCATCCACTAGCTGACTGTGAGCATCCACTTCTGTGTTTCCTAGGCCCCGGCATAGTATCACAAGAGACAACTATATCAGGGTCCTTTCAGCAAAATCTTGCTAGTGTGTGCAATGGTGTCAGCGTTTGGAGGCTGATTATGGGAATGATCTCCTTAGGCTAAACCTCTAAGGAGAAATTCTAACCAGCTAAGAGAGAGATGCACAGGCTTGTCAGAATCCCACCTCCCTCTAGACATATTTAAAGAACGGACAGGTCTGAGGGCAGAGTTTCTGGTCCAGAATACACCTCCTTTTGAAGCATGACCAGGAGAAGCCTCTATTGCCTTCTCTTAATAGGTCAGTCAAAACAGGCACTTACTGTGTTTATATTCAGGACAGCAAGGACCTAAGGGTCTTCAGCTTGCTCAAGCAGCTTCCTGTTTTAGCAGCAATAGAAACAGGACTGGTAGCAATAGGGAAAAAGCAGAGACAGGATCCCTTATGGGGAAGTTTCTGACTTGGTGCTGTCCACTACTCCATCTCCGTAGTCACTCTTCCCTCACACAATGGGAGAAAGGGGGAAATGGGTACTTTTGATCATAACAGATGTTGGAGCCTGCAAGTTGGAGAGGCACCAAGTTACTGCATTTTTACAGGATCTTATGTCCTTTGTCTTTCACTTACCCAGGCTCTCAGAATCAGCTACAGATAGGCACACCTCTCCACAGCCCTCCTGGACCCGTGATGAGTCACACCAGTCCTCTGATTCCCTCACTTGTCAGGGACAGCCACTCTTTGACCTCCTGGCCCTGAGCTCAGGGTTATGTAGCTACAGCTGCCTAGATTTAAACATCTATTTGTTTATTGTGAATTTTAGCTTCTATATGTCTACCTCAATTCACAAGATCTGAAACGGATGGGCAGAGAGAACTAAATATAGGCTTCATTTCCAATCTTTGCTGGATACCCTGGTAACATGAAATAATAATAATAATAAAAGCATAATAAAAAGAGGCTGTTTCCCAGACCTTGTATCCCTCTGTCTCCTCAGGTCCTAAGTCTGGTGGGGGTCACTGTTTTCATACAATAAGTATGTATTTGAAGCAGTAGCCAAAACCAGCAGATCTCTCTCGGGCTTTTCAGTACAGCTGAGTAAAGGCTGAACTGTTATTTGACAGTGAAGGGAGAAGTTGAAGGGGATTTGAGGATGGAAGCCTAGAGGCTATAGAGGCAGCCTCTATCCCACCCACTCCAGGACTTCATGTCCAATGCCAGACTCCCTTAAGATTCCCCCAAATGACAGATGGCTCTCCTGGATGTCCAATTGGCACAGATGTGATCACAGCCTCTAGATAAACAGTAGTCCTTGCTGGCACTCATAGTAACCTAAATTTCTCCAATTATAAATCCAACAAATGCCATAGTCTTGGACAGACCATGATTTCAGGTCCCACGGCCAAGCTAAGGCAGTGCCACATGAAGTAGAAGATGGACTAAGGTGTCCAGAAAGCTGGGGCTCTGATCCATCTCCTCCCTTTAACACTGGAGTGACCTTGGCCCCAGTACCTCCCCTCTCTGAACCTCTGTGTCCTCATCTATGGTGACCATAGCCAGGATGCTTCTTAAAGCCCTATGCCCATGCCGGGCACCAGCCATTTTCAGTTTCCTGTCTCTTGAGAGCTAGCAGAAGTTTGTTTGAATTTTCTTCTATGACCATGAAACACCATTCTCCAAATTTCTGGGGGTCTTGGGAGTGGGGTGGTATCCATTGCCTTCCCTTGCCTCTGAGTTCTGCAACTGGCCACTCTCCTGAGTTCTTTACTCACAGGTTAAGGCTGATGCAGCTCCTTTACTGTTTAGTCCATTTCCACCAGCGAGTGACCACATACACAGAAACCTCCTACAAGAAGGCAAACTTCAAATATTTAAAAGCCTGATGGAGAAAACCTCAAGGTATGATCCAATCCTGGACATCCTGGCACTCGAACTCCATACCAACCAACCTATGTTCCCAGTCTCCTCCCAATTCTCAGTGTTGCTTGAAGGAACTCTGGCTAACATGAGTATGCCAAACATGGCTCTGGCAGGCCTTGGCCTTCTCCCTAGTTCTCTTTGTCTTGCTAAAAAGAAAAAACCTGTTAGATTATATTCCTAAAGCTAGCCACCAAGATCTATTCCCTTATTTGGCTACTTCCTCCTCCTGAGGCTGACTACCAAGATCAAGCTATCAAAGAATTTAAGTCTAACAATCAAAAGCCCCCTTGTCTCACCTAATTAACATGTCCAATTGAAATTAAATCCCTCATCCTAATGCCTGGGTTTCCCTTTTACCATCATCAAGTGCCATTTGCCTATGGGCCTTATCTGTCTTCTCTCTATCCAGGGACAGTCCTTTGTGCCCCTGGCACAAATAACCCCTTCCTCCCTTGTTCCTTTCTGATTTCTCCCTCTTCCTCCATCTCCTTTCTTTGTCTCTTATTTCTTGCCCTTTGTCTGTCTGGGGCAAATATATCTCTTTTGTGCTGAGAATTTGGTCTTGGGGCATCCTGAACGGATATGGGTCCCTTCATTGCTCACAAGCATACACTCCGTTCCTCCTACTCCTATTTGTCAGCTTCTCCCTGTGCCTCTGTGTTCCAATTCTGCTTTCCTTTGAAACCTTATTTTAGAGACTTTATATTTCTACTCTTAGATGATCACAATATGTATTCTCCTCAGTGTGACTAGCTTAAGAGTAATTCAGATGCTGTTAACATGACACACGTGTATACATACACATCCACACAAGCACACACACATCCACACATACACACACACACACACACACACACACACAAACTTAATCCCTCCACGATTTAGAGTCCTCAATATGTATGTTTAACAAGAACTCTTGGAAACCTGCTGTGTTTGGCACAGAACTGCCCACTATGAGGTCTAACAAAAATGATGGATCCAAATTGATGCCTGCCCAGATGGGAAAAGAAGGTTTAAATGTATGGGAAATTGATTATGATTTGACTGTCATGGTACGTCATGACGAACTTAACAACAAGAAGGACCAAGCTGCTACAGAGAGAGGGTACCAGAGTGATGTCACTCACAAATAGGCTGCCCGCACTAGGTAAATGTTTCTAGAAAAAGGACTACTTTTTGATCCTAAGGAGCAGTCAACACCTTTGCAGAGATGAGGTATCATTGACTTAACTCTTCCTGGCTTAAAAAGCTCCATCCCAGCCAGTATGAAATTGATACCTCACAGGTGGCTGCTGACCCTTACCCAGTCCTTCCATAGTCACACTTGCTGGGCACTTACTGCAACATTTATTAGTGGTTCGTATACAAATTCTTATACTTGTGGAGTTCCATTCTAAAGGACTCAGTGATGGTAGAGGCAGGTTTGCATCTAAGTCCTGTCATTCACTGATAATGGACACTTTGAGTCAGGCTGTCGGCCACCGTATTTCCATTGGTGGCACATGCATGTGCAAACATGATGGGGATTGAGTAGGTTAAGGGATGTGGAAAGTGAGACAAATGACCTATCCACACTCAGGGAGGGACCCTGCTCTCACTTGCCCTCTTACTGGTTATTTGCTGAGAGTTTGGTATGTGTCAGGGGAAAGCAAAGTGATTACCCCCAGTTGAGACCCCCATCTCTTTTTTTAATATTTTTTATTACATATTTTCCTCAATTACATTTCCAATGCTATCCCAAAAGTCCCCCATACCACCTCCCACTTCCCTACCCACCCATTCCCATTCTTTTGGCCCTGGCATTCCCCTATATTGGGGCATATAAAGTTTGCAAGTCCAATGGGCCTCTCTTTCCAGTGATGGCCGACTAGGCCATCTTTCGATACATATGCAGCTAGAGACAAGAGCTCCGGGAGACCCCCATCTCTTGTCTTTATAGAACTTATCCACCTTATGGCTGCCTTCAAAGAAATGGGTATGAGAACACCTGGGAAGAAGAAACTGGCCTAGGTCTAAAGGTCATAGGAGAAACTTCAGAGAGGAGGTGATTTCCAAAATGAGTAACATTTTTCTGTGCAGAAATCAGGACCGTGCAACCCTTGAGGACTATAAGTGCTAAAGGATCCAGAACCTCCCAAAAGCAGAAGTTCCAGATGGCTGGTGCAAGTTTATTGAGGTGGAGGAGACAGGAGGCAAGGGAAGAGTTTGAGACCTGAGTAGAGTCTGCGGTTTCACTAAAGCCTTCTGGTTTTTATCACATATGGATGGAATAACCTTTACCCCATGGATTCAAATTCTCCACCTGCCTCTTGGGTAGTCCTGGTCTTGATGTGAAGGGTGAACTAAGCAACAAAAGCCTCCTATATAGAGGGACAGACACAAGAGGTTAATTACCACTGTCCCAGTGCGTATCAGGCTGGACTAAGCTGGCTGGTAGGAGAAATCAGAGGCAGGTTTGCCTTGGTACAACTGATGCTTTATAAAATTCAACACAGGAACAGTTATCAGGCAGGAATGCTGACATCAGTACGCTTTCTGTGTATCAAGAATTGTACCCCCTGATTAACAAGACAGACAGTTGTTTTGTATACATTCCTCAAAGGTGACCTGCAAGGTCTTATTAATGATTGCTGGGGAGTTGCATGCTGGTGTGAGAGCCCCTCTTCTCTTGCAGACATTGCCTGAAGATGTATCTGGTTGCTGGATAGAATGTGCCTCTTTCAGAGTCTCTCCTTAATATGATGAAATCCCCAAGCTCTAGGGGGAAAGTGGGCCATTCCGTGCAGAAGCGATTATAAAAATTGACTTTTAAGTTGCTTGTAGATTCTATAATGTACCTCCCAGCTCATGGTGTATGAAAAGAAAAAATGTGGCAGGTCTCGCCTGCAAGGCAAAGGCTCATCACTAGTTGGCAATCTGGTGCTCTGGCTAAAGATGTCCTCCGGAAACATTGACTGAAGGACATTGAGGCTGGCTCTTTCCTCCCTCCTCTGAAACCTGCTACTCAACAGTTCAATTTTAGCTCCTCTAAGTGGCTCTCTGATTCTATATTGTTAAATGAGAAACTGTTTTGCAAGGGTCTCTAGATTTTGCAGCTGGGTTTTGGGAGGCCATAGAGAAGGAGTCCCATAAACTCCCTCCTAACCTGCAAACACCCATTAAACAGCTCTGCCTGCACCTGGAACGGCAGAAATTGCTTGAAAATCTTCAGTCTGTAGCTGTAATTGCCAGATCAGAGGTAGAAATGTGAAATTTGGGAGTCATTTTGGATGGTTGTGAAATGGCCCCTTTATTGCCCTTTCTTTTGGTAGAGTGTTACTTGGGTAGAGTCATTTTCAACTCATTGGCTATGGCTGTACAGTGTCAAGGTGATCAATTAATGGGGACACAGCTCAACATTTTATTGCTTGTGCTGAAGAAATAGGTAAAATAACAGAAAATGAATGTGGGGGGTATAATAATCTGCTATAAGTTTGGGGAGGGCTATCTACACCATCCTGAACACTTCCATTGGCTCCAGTTGTCATGTATTGAAAACTTCTTACAGTTGGTTAGGAAGACAACTCTTATGAGTATCAGATATTCATTCATTCATTCTCTCTCTCTCTCTTTCGAAAAAGGGTTTCTCTGTGTAGCCTTGGCTGTCCTGAAATTCATTCTGTAGACCAGGCTAGCCTTGAACTCAGAAATCCACCTGCCTTTGCCTCCCAAGTGCTGGGATTAATGGCATGTGCCACCACTGCCCAGCTTCAGATCATCTCTTCAATCCATTTTCATGAAAATTCAGCCCTTTCTAGATAGAGTGGGTATTTAGCTTTTTCAGCTAGGGGTGTCTGACTATTTGGGGTAGGTTTATGATGGTACTGTATTGGCCACAAAATGGATTCATTGACCAATAAGAAAAAAAAAAAAAGGTGTGCTCTATTTTGAGTTAGATTCCAAAAGGAAAATCAAATGGATGTCCCAGGAGTATTAGATACTTTTTCTTATTGTTATGATTCAACAAGTAGCAATGTAAGGAAAGGAGGGTTTATTTTGGTTTACTGTTCAACCATCTTGTCTATCTTAGCTGGAAACCCTGGTGGTAGAAAGAGAGAGGTTGTATTAAATTCACATTCAAAGAACAGAGAATAAACAGGTAATACAAACACAAGGCCTACCTCCAGTGAACTACTTTCTCCAGCAAGGCTCCACCTTTTAAAGGTTCCACAGTCTTCCCAAATAGTACAACCAACTGGTGATCAGGTGTTCAAACACAGGACCTTTGGGCGAGGGAGGGCATCTCACATTCAAACCAGAGCAGCAAGTAATATAGGGGAGTGGCTTCAAACTTTAACATTTCTCTACCATGCATGTTCAGAACTGTTTTCTATGCCTCCTTTGTCTATGGCCAGACAGACTGTCTGGAACTAGCATCCTACCCAGTCTTTATTATACACTCGCTACTGTTCTACTTGTATTACCTGACTCAGTCCTCAAAGTAGTTAGTGCTAGACCCATGTTTTCAGGCAAGAAAACCAAAACGTCAGAGGATCACATGGCAGTCTCAGGAACACACAGCTCTCTGTGTATATTAACCTCACATTGTGAAGCAGGCCATACACCCAAGTGTCCCCCATTTAACCTGACAGTGTCGCCTAAAACCCCTTCGAATGGCCCATCACAGCAAAGTGTCTTTAGACTCACTATGTATACAGTGATGACATTAAACTTTGGAGACTCTTGTTTCCCACCTGGGTGCTGGAATTAATGCCATACACTACCATTCCTGGTTTCATTGGTGCTGGGTATCAAACTCAGGGCTTTGTGTGTGCTAGGCAAGCATCCTACAAACTGACCTGCATTCTGAGCCCATATCATGGACTTTTAACAGATTTTCCCTTTGTTATCTTGAATTTCCATTTAATTCATGTGATTTGTGAATTTTCTTCTCAAACATATTTTAGTCTGGTTAAAGTATCGGCCTTGAACACTTGTGCTGTAGCCTACCAGGGATTCATGAGAGCGAGGTGACACAGAGGAGGGAAGCCTTCTTTCTAGCCACAGGGAATCTGAACTCCTCCTTAGTTCTGAGTCTCTCTGTCTCTCTTTCCACCTTTCTCTGGGTCTCTGTCTGTCTGTCTGTATCTATCTATCTATCTATCTATCTATCTATCTATCTATCTATCTATCATCTATCTATCCATCCATCTCCAGTAAGGACTAGTTGACTCTGCTCTGACACATAGGAAGTTCTGACTGAGAACAGCATCCACCTACCTCTTAGCAGTACCTGGAGCACAAGTGGCAATTTTGTGTGTGTGTGTGTGTGTGTGTGTGTGTGTGTGTGTGTGTGGCTTGAGTTGTGTATGACTCACTCTCCACTGCTGAATGCAGGGTCTTCAGAGATGGGGAGATGGTGCGGCTGAGCAGAAGAGATTTTTTCCCCCTTTCCGGAGATTATACAGAAAAAAATGAAGGCAGAACTTGCAAAGTGGCTTCTGTGTTCCTGGAGTTGTCATTTTTATCACTCTGTTTGGCTGTGAAGCTGATTTTCACACAGGCCTGGCGGTTGTGAAAGTAAACACAAGTATAGCATTAATACCCTGCATATATTTCCGTGGAACTGACACTCAGTTGAAGTCAAGATGTGGTTTGCTTACTCACTGTTCTTGGAAGCTGTACACACTGACTTCATACTTATGTTTCCTCATAGACTTTCCAACTAACAGTCTCTTCTCCTCAACTTCCACAGGGTTCTTTTTTTTAAAAACAAATGTAAGCATATAAAATATGCTCGAAATATCAAGTGAGTAATTTGTAGTCTCTTCACTTTGAGAATCTGCCAGGCCCACTCACAGCAGCCTTCTGAAATATTTTGTGCTTGCAGATTTGGGGTAATTCATTTAGCCCTTTGGGTTTGTAGGGCATGGACTGAACAAAGCTGTCATGTCTTTCTTTGAACGAGTCACCCCTACTTTGTGAGAAGCCTCACCTGACTAGGTGACTGAGCTGATGACCTAGGTTCTCCACCCACCAACCTTGGATGTCTTAGGAATGGGGCAGGAGTGTCTCAGTCATGGCTGCTTTGATTGACAGGTGCTCATACCAGTGCTGTAACTGTGCCTGGCATGCAGACGCCACTCAGTTTTGGTAACACCCAAATTTAACTTCCTCAGCAGTGGGTTAATGACTTTTTTTTTCCTGTAGTAATGACCTACTGATAGCTTTGTAGTCTGAAGCCTCTGTGGATGACTAGTGCACATTTGATATTCGATTGAAAGATACAAAAACCTAATCCTTCACTTTGCAACCTACTTGGGAGGGGACAATGAAAGATCTGACAAAAGACATTAAAAATTCAGATTTTGTGTTATAAAGAGGGTTACAGGGATAGCTCAGTTAGCAAACTGTTTTCCTTGTAATCACAAGGATGTGAATTCGATCTCAAAAAAACATGTTTTATTCTTTTAAAGCCAAGTGTATTAACACATGCTTGGGTTCCTATGCTAGGCAGGCAGATTCAGGGGCATCTTAGTTAGCATGACCTGCTTGGTGAGCTTCAGGCCAGTGAGAAAGAAAAGGTAGACAACACCTGGGGTCTTCTGACCTCCACATGCTTGTGTGCACACACACACACACAAACATGCACACATACAATCACCCTAGCACTCACACATAGACAAACACAGAAAGAGAAAGACACAGAGAGACACATACACACACAGAGGTCAACTTTAAAAAAATCCCCCAAATAGCACAGTGATTATAAATTGCATTTCATTACAGAAACTAAAAAGGGGGCATAACTGATCTGAGTGGTCTGCTTATGTGGCGTCTCCTCTACACCAATCTCCAAGCCGCTTACTCTCTCCTGTCTCATGTTTCAACAGAGCCTGGATCTTTACACGAAACGGGGGTTGCTAATGTTTTTATTGAGGTCGCATTAAGGCCTGTAGTATGTGTTTCTCAAACAGCTTTATCAGCCCGTCCATCTTTCTGCTCACTGAGCTCATCTTTCCTACCACCTGCCAAAGCATATTGCTTTCCTCCACATGTGTCACAGCTCCCGAATGGCTGCTTGCAGGCAGGTTATATGTTCACAGCTATTAAAGATGAAAACATTTTTTCCAAGTGGGTGGTGGTTAAAAGATGTTTGTATATCAATCTTGTAACTGACCCCCATCCGGAAGTCTGTTTCTGTTCTTTTGGTGTATACTGCCCATCTCCATGCAGATGGCAACATATGCATTTTGCTTTTTTCTCAAGTATGTGGTGTGTGTGTGTGTGTGTGTGTGTGTGTGTGTTGGGGGATGTAGGCACTCCTGCTCGAGCATGAATCCATATAATCTCACATGCGTATGTGTTAACCTACAGAGGCAAGAAGGGAGTAACAAGCCTCGTAGAGCTAGAGTTACACATATTTTGGTGTCTCCTGACATGGGTGCTGTGGTCTGAACCATGGTACTCTGATAGATCAGTAAGTTCTTTTAACTATGAAGCTATTTTCTCCAGCTCCTCAAACACTGAATTGTTGAATAATATCTCTCCATTCTCAGGGGATTGTGTCTGTATTCAGGTGTTGCCTATTGGCTTACTGATTGCATCCTAACCCAACTAGCTGTGGAATACAATATGAGTAATTGTTAAAACCCACCCTGCTCTGGGATGCCCTCTACAATGGGTATTAGAAAACCAGGGTGGAAGTCCATTGTGCCTTTCGGTTTTACTCGCTTCTATGTTGATATAGAACTAGCAGTGTGCCATTTGACACTAGGATGCAGATATAATCAAAGCATTAGTTGACTCCACCAGTTCAATATAATGAAACATAAGGGTTTCAGGAAAAAGACTCAGCTTTCATGTGTTTCAAACAATGAATAGAAAATTCTAGAAAGATGGGAAATAACTCAGAGGCTCAGAGGTCTGAAACAAGGTGTTCTGAAAGAATTAGAAGTGACTGCAATGCATAACAAGGAAGATAAGCATAGACAGTCCTACAAAAGAAGCTGGAGCAACTGACATTAACAGACAACAACCCTCAGCAAATGGGTGGATGCTGAGGGCAGTCAGATCCTCCAATGCAGCCATAGCTACCAGGATCACCTGGACTCCAAGAGCCATCAAATTGCCAAGTCTTCTTACATTTTTTTTAATTAGATGTTTTTTTCAATTTTGGTTTCCACAAATTTTGAGTTAGTGGGGAATTATTTGCTGCCTAGCTGGCAATAATTGGTTGGAGAGTTATTTTGGGTTCTCCTAGACACAAACCCAAAGACAAGGATTTGAGCACAAGTAATTTAATTGTGAGGTAATCCCAGGAGAAGGTGAGTAGAGAAAAGAGAGAAAGCCAAGCAGCCAGTGGTATTGCTGCTGTGGTAACTAGAGTCTTCGACTCAGCTGGAGACGATGGAACGGGAATATGATCCTAGGATTCTTGACAGAGTGCTAGGATGGAGAAGCTGGCCAGTCCCTTGCATGTATGACCTGATCTGTGTATAGGCAGAGGGGATGCTGGAGCTCAGAGTTCTTATATGAAGCGATACATGTAGGAGCTTGGGAGGTAGTGCAGTCTATACAGGGCCTGCCATGGAAGCAGGAGCACCTGACTTCAATCTCCAGAACTCATTTCAAAAGTATTCTTGGTGTGCTGGAGTCCTTGTAATCCTAGTTCTTGGGACATGGGGACAGGCAGACCTCTGGTGTTCTTTGGCTAGCCAGCCTATCCTGCTCCATGAGTTCTAAGTCAAGAGAGACCCTGTCTCAAAACAAAACAAACAAACAAACAAACAAAACAACAAACAAAACAAAGCAGACAATGTCTGAGGAATAGCACTCAAGGTTGTCTTCTGGCCTCCACATGCATGCGTGCACACACACACACACACACACACACACTTCTGTACACAACTCTTACACATCTATATACACACACTCCCACAAAAGAGGTGCAGATGGAAGTATGTCCAACAGGCACTAAAAAAGGACTAGGGCACCAGCAGCCTCTGCTATTGACTGGTATTTGCACCCTAGACAATCTTAGAGTACCTACAAAGACTTGCCTATGTAAGTCTTCATTGTCTTCCACAAATACATAGAATGTTAAGGCTATAAAGTATGACTGTCTATCTTGTTCAAAGCTCTCAATGTCATGCTTACAAATGTCACCCCAGCCTTCTTTTAATACCTAGTGACTTGCCATCCCTTCCTTTCTTCTAAAGATACCAATAGCTTCTCTGGATGGCTGATTTAAAATGTATCTGTTGATAGTCTACAGAGATTTGCTCCTATCCATTGGCTCTTGGCTGCCTGCTTACAGCTCCTGAATTCTCATTTCCAAGGGTTTCCAATATGTGTGTCAGAATTACCAAAGGGGCCTTTAAAGTACAAGTAATATAGCAGGGCTTGCTTGGGATTCAAGTCAAGACTTGGAAAGTCATCTCAGGGTTTTCTTATCTGACTGGTCCAGCTCGGGTCTGTAAAGTAGTTTGGGACCAGTGCTCTGTATGACATCCTTTAGCCAAAGCCAAATGTAGGCAGCCATGACATCCGTTCTGTGAAACCCCTATCCCCAGAGCTCTCCTCTGCATAGGCAGGCTTCCCAGTCCCTGCAAACACTGCCAAAGAGTGGATCTGGGTCCCTTCAGCATTCCCTTCTCTCTTCTAAATATAGGTGTGTCTATTTTCACATGGAAATGTAGCACCAAGAACCAAACTGAATTATGATCTGAAAGTGTGGAGCACAGGAAAGTGATCTGCTCTTATTTTCCAAATGCTGAAATTTAGTTAGTGCGATGTCAGGTCATGTGACCAGTGTGAGGCCAGTTGGATTCCTAATGAACTAACCAGTGACAGGAGCTTCAAATCTCCCTGTTCTTATTTTGGAAGTTGGATTTCTACTTTAACCCCTCTTTGAGAGAAGGACTGTATTACATCGTTTACCAGTTTCCTCAATTGTCTGTATGGTCACCCCAACATCTACCACAGGGCAAATGTGTAGAGGGTTAAAGTTGATAAAAATCAGACAAACTGATATGATTAACATGCAAGTTAATGTAGTTTGTAAAGTCTTGTGAAGCTCATGGTCTATTGAAAATAATAAGAGTGCACTTAGGGAGATAGCTCAGTGGGCAAAGCATAAGCTTGAAGACCAGAGTTCAAATCCCTGAAACCCATGTAAAACTAGGTGTGAGAGTAACCTTCCTGTATTTTGGTGGTGGATCACAGGGCCCCCCAATGGAGGAGCTAGAGAAAGTACCCAAGGAGCTAAAGGGAACTGCAACCCTATAGGTGGAACAACAATATGAACTAACCAGTACCCTGGAGCTCTTGTCTCTAGCTGCATATGTATCAGAAGATGGCCTAGTCGGCCATCACTGCAAAGAGAGGCCCATTGGTCGTGCAAACTTTATATGCCTCAGTACAGGGGAACGCCAGGGCCAAGAAGTGGGAGTGGGTGTGTAGGGGAGTGGGGGAGGAGGGTATGGGGGACTTTTGGGATAGCATTGGAAATGTAAATGAGAAAAATACCTAATAAAAATATTTTTAAAAAAGAAGTGGCTGTTGGTTTACTGTTTTGTGATGTCTTTCTATTATGTAGGCCTGGCTGTGCTGGAACTCATTGGAACTCAAGACCAGATTGGACCTGGACCTCACAGAGATCTACCTTTTTCTGCTGGGGGTAAAGATGCACGCACCACACCCTGGGGTCTTCCTGCTTTTAATTACTATAGTCTTTTGTTGAGGTGGGTGGCAGTCACATAAGAGTTCCAAGAAGCTTGAAGGCCTGGCTTATGGAGCAAGATAGGACCTAGTCTCAAACAAGGTAAAGAAGGTGAGAACCATTGCCCAAGGTTGTTTTCTAACCTTTGCATGAGCTCTGTGGACATGTATACCCCTTCCATACACAACACACAACAACAACAACAACAACAACAACAACAGAAGGTAAAGAAGTCAGGTGTGCAATAAGGTGATAGCTTCAGTCTTGCCTTTAGGTTTATCAGGCAAGCATGGAGCTCAGAAAGCACACTAGAGGCATACATAGGGTTGGAGTCTAGTTAAAAGTTGTAGAGATGTTTTTTCTAGGTCGGGTTATTATTCATAGATTGTATGAGTGTGTTGTAGTTACAGGACAGTCATTTGGGAAAACAACAAGCACAATGTAAACTGTGCTTGGCTCTGAAGACTGGCCCTCCAGGTTACCCAGAGACTGTTCTCAGTATATACATCCATTCAGATACTCCTGACAAATTTCAAAATGAAGTTCAGATATGTTGCTTCAGTCGTGTTTTCTTGATGTCATAGATTAGTGACCAGGTAAGGAGCATGATCTAGTCTCAGAAACAAACTATTAGCAAATTATATTTCTGTTTATAATTCTAGTCATCAGATTATTTGGACGCCTTAGTGCCATTTGGTTCCATC
The DNA here is from genome assembly GCF_978045245.1 of Mus caroli. NCBI lineage: Eukaryota > Metazoa > Chordata > Mammalia > Rodentia > Muridae > Mus > Mus caroli. The sequence continues at coordinate 67,063,960 of NW_028227266.1, forward strand.
AGAAGTTTTGCCTGTGACTTATACATACCTCAAGCCTGACTTCCTTTAAGTTTCCATGAATTGTTTGAAGATGTGGATGAATCAACTTAGTTTAGGCTGATCTACCCCCAGGTAGAAACTTTTAGGGAACACACATGCGTGCAGAGTACTTTAATTCAGAAAATAAAAGTAAGGGGCTTACTGGGTGGGAAAGGTACTCAGTCATTAAGAGCACTTACTGCTCTTATAGAGGATGACGGTTTAGTTCCAGCACCCACGCACACAAATACCTGAAAATCCAGTTCATGGGAATCAGAGGTACATATAATGCCTATAAATACATGTAGGTTTATAAGCACTTACACAATAAAGCAAATATAATTTTTGTTTTTAAAAAAGATGAGCTGAGAAGATGGCTTGACAGTTAAGCACACATACTGCTTCTTTGGAAGAGTGGCATTCACTTTTCAGCACCCACACTGGGGAGCCCACAACTGCCTATAACTTCAGCTGCAGGCTATCTGACTCCCTCCCCTTGTCTCCTCAGGCAAGGAATTGTACTTGGGTGCACATATCTCCCCTGGGTCCCCACATGTATATGTATACATAATTAAACATAAAAAGGAATATGATAGTGCAGGGTATGTTCCACTGGAGAAGTCACTCCTGGGATTGTGTTATCCCTTAACACTACTTTCAAACTGAGCTGAGGAAGTCCAGGGTTATCCAGACTTTGGGTGTGTATCTGATCTCTTCTGTAATACGACTTGCTTTTAAAATATTTCTCCCACTCAGGTTTCCCCTCATTATTCTTTGAGCATAAATCTCATCCTCAGATAGCTTATGCATAAAGGAAGCTGATGGAGGAGTAGAACAGACTCACCAAGTGTCTCCTCTTCATTACAAGTGAATAAGTAAACAGAGAAGCATAAATAATCCTATCTATGAAAAGAATAGGGTGGGGTCTTTTTCCTAAATGACGCAAATAATTATTGAGGCATTAGGGGAGTCTTGATATTTGAGACATACAAAACTCAGTACAAATGTCTGGGTAGGTATGATGTCATTATTTCCTACCATATAAAACCTCTTCAAGTTTTATCCCAAGGAAGTGGGATCAGGAGTGGATTCGTCCTGTTGAGATAGTGTGGTCACAATTTTGCCTTAAGATCTAATTTAGGGTCTTGATATAATTTTTGCCTTAAGAGTACTAGTAGCACATGCTCCCATACAGTTTATGATAATCTGAGGAAAATGACCCTCAATGGCTAACACTGATATTCTAGAGCAGCTTTTGACCTGATTAGCACAGCACATAGTTTGATAGATTTTTTTCTATCAAACATTAAAAATCAAATGCCTGATCTGTTGTCTCATTGGACTCCCACACATAGATTGCTCAGTCAGTGTCTCTCAGATGGTAAGACGTGATAGATCCTGATTCCCCCTTTGGCATCAGGGGCTCATTCTAGACAGTGTGTTACGGAGGGTGGAGGAGGAAGCTGGATTGCTTCCCAGTGCAGCAGGTGCTGATGAGATGCTAAATATATATGAATCACGTCTGAAGTTGAGAACTACTTTGGCAGTGGTTATGCCCCTAAATCTCTCTACAAAAATAAAGGGCACCCCTCCTGATACTGTGAGTGCTCCTGACAGGTGCCCTCAGCTGTCAGCCTTCTTAGGGTTGACTGAGCTTCTCAAGACCGTGCCTCTTTGCACAGGAACCCTTCAGCAAATGATTGGTTGAGCCAATGATTTGAAATGCTATGGGCCCCTCCTGAACTCAAGATAATACTAGAAGGGTAGCCTAGCACCCAAGCTCTTCTGAGGTCCTGGAGGACTTTTCCTAGACATCTCCCTCTTTGCAGTTCTGGTTCTTTTTTCTTCTGTAGCTGTCAGTGCCAAGAATTATCTATGACCCAAACCTGTATGCTAGGGTCATGAAGATGGCTTAGTAAGAGAAGTGTTTGCTGTGTAAGTACAAGGACATAAATTCAATTCTCAGAACCCACATGGGTTGGAATGAAGAGATAGATAGCTCAGTGGCTAAGAGCCCTTGATGCTCTTTCCTGAGGTCCTGGGCTTGGTTTCCAGTCTTAACCTCCTGTAGCTCCAGATTCAGGGGATCCAATGTCCTGTTCTAGCCTCTATGGATACATACATATACACAAACTAATTAATGCTGTCTTCTGGTTTCCACATGTGTGTGCAAACAAGTACATGAATATTCTTATGTGTTAGTGAATTTTATGTCAACTTAACACAAGCTATGGCTATTAGAGAGGACAGAGTCTCAATTGAGAAAATGCTTCCACAAGACTGGGCTCTATGTAAGCATATAGGGTATTTTCTTAATTAGTGATTGCTGTGGGAAGGTCTAGCCTATTGTGGGTACCATCAGTTCCTGTCTCCAGGTTCCTGCTCTGTTTGAAGAAATGCAGTTGCTGTCCTGTATTCCTCCAATAATAAACAGTGATATGGAATTATAAACAAAGAAACTCCTTCATCCTCAACTCGCTTTGTTTGGGACATGGAGTTTCATCACAGACATTGTAACCCTAACTAAGACACGTTACATACATGAAAATACAAAACCTGCAATGCTAACCTCCATCTCAGAGCCAGCAAGCCAACTGCCTGGAGAACCCACACTTCGGTGCAAGTAGGTCATCTTGGCTTTATGTTATTGTATTGATTATAGTTCTACTCAACTTTTCACCCTTCCTCCACAAAAGAAGGATGAAGTCAAAATCAACATCTTAGTGTCTTCAGATGCCACTCTGAGAGCAGGGCATTTGACCCATACCTATGTGGCTTTTTCTATCATACGAATGGTAAAGATTTTCCCATAAATGTTCCCAGGCCCTCTTCAATGGGATTCTGAAGTCCTAGGATCCTCATTTGTTTGACACCCCCATGTCCCAGTCTTCTGAAGGGCAGCTCCACAGGAAATTCACCACCCTGAGCCATCTTGACATACTGACTCAGTCCAGAGAGCCCGGGGCTTCATTCCTTCCCCAAACTGACTCCTCCACGGCCGTGACAGGAATGTGACAATTATTAATAAGTTCAAAATGGTCCACTTGTATTTCTTCTTGGCTCCTAGAGAAATGTGTCTCTGGGAATGGTTCCAAGGTGTTGTTAGTTCTGTCCTCTGGCGGATCCACAGGTCCAGCCAAAGAGCGTATGTGCTCCAGACCTGAATGTTCTAACAGCCACAGCTCTGTTCTGGACATGGAGGACAAACTGAGTCCTTCAGCTTTCACTGAGGTCACAGGGCTCAAAGTTGTGTGATCAGTTTTGCCAGAGACTGTGTTCACTGTTACAGTATCTGTATATAAACTCTTACACTGAAGTCTTTCCCAGGCTCCATGTCAAGATGCCGCCGGAAGTCAGCTGGACAAGGTACTAGGTCTTGTTGGCAGGTTTCTCCTAATTTGGGCTTATCTTTTTGGTAAAGAACAGTAAGATGGTCAGCTGTGTCAAATGCTTACATCTTAGTTCTTCTGGAAATGCTATTGATGTGGTGTCTTCTGGGGCTTAACCATCATCTGGGATAGAACATTCTCAACCAGAGAACACCCTATCATAGTTCCTTTACTTTTGCTGTGATAAAATAGACTGACAGTCAACTTATAGAACAATGGGCTTATTTCAGCTTCTAGTTAGTGGGTATAGACGATCGTGGTGAAGAAGTTACAGCTACAGACACTTTTTCAGACAACTGCATCCAGGAAATGGAGCATGGACAGGAAGTAGAGCTGTACTATAGAACCTCAAGGCCTGTCCCCAATCACCCACTTCCTCCAAGGATGCTCCATCTCCTAAAGGTTCCACACCGTTCCCAAACATGTAACCAGCTGAGAAGCAAGTATTCAAAGCCACCTTTAGGGGACATTTCTCACCTAAATCATAAGAGTTCTGCCCTCTCTTACCACCCAATACCATCTCTTCACCTCATGTTCATCTGCAAAAGAATTTTGAATGATTTCCCAGCGTCATCTAATCCATTTGAGGTTAAAATGTTAGTAATGACATTTCTGTCAGGACAGCAGGACACATCTTTGTATACACTATGACTTTTCATCTCTCCCACTATCACAGAAAAAGATACTGCCTCCAAAAGTCCAACACTGAAGCTACCCCAAAGAGGGCAAGTAAGTGTAGAGGAGCCTAAATTGTTCTGGCCACATGATCAGCCAGCAGGCAGTCGCCACACTGGCAGTTGAGCCAGGACCCAGCTGCATTGCTCTGATATCTTTTGCCGCCTTTGTGTCGAAGGCAGGCCTTCCCAGTCAGGCATCCCCCGCCACTGACTGAGTGTGGCAGCAGTGCCAAGACAGGCCCATTCCCAGGAGACACAGGACTCCAGTGACAGCTGACTTGGCTAAAGAATTCTGTAGTGTCCTTGCCTAACCTTTTGTGTCCCGTATGGCAACCTGAGGGCTTCCATCTGACTCCTTCTCTCTCCCTTTTCTGCCCACAGAGATGCAGCTCCCAGGGCAGTGTGACTGCTGTCCAACCTCTTTCTGCTCTGCCCCATTTTTGCCCTCACAGGAAGTTCCCTTGATAAATCCTAGAGCATCAAATCCCTTCTTGGCTTCTGCTTCACAGAATCCAGAATCATAGACTGTGCAAGGATGGGATTTTTATGAATTGGATGTGAAATGCCCCTAAAAGCTCATTTTTCAAATCATCTTAGCTGCCAGCATCTTCTGTTTGCTAATTCCTTCTATAACTGATTCCCATCTCAGATGAGCTAGAAATGGTGGTCTCATAGCCTGGGAGATGGCTCAGTCTATGCAATGCTTGCCCTACAAGCATAAAGACCTGAGTTCAATTCCCAGCACCCATGTAAAAATTCAGGCATGTTAGAATGCTCTTATAATTCCAGTGTTGGGCAGACAGAGACAGGAAGATCCCTGGATCTTACTGGCCAGCCAGCCTAGCTTCATTAGTGTATTGTAAGATACACTAATTGTAAGACAGAGGAAAAAAGGATGTCTTAAAATCAGGGTGGATGGTGCCTGAGGAACAGTATTCAAGTTTGACCTCTAACCTTCGCATGTAAGCACACACACAAGCATTCACACAAACCTGCATAAACAATTATACCAATAAGAATCTCTAAGCACACACATGCATACACACACACAAAACTATTTTTTTAAAAAAAAGGGGGCAAGTGCCAGATAATAGCAATAAAATGGTAAGTCTAATAGATTAAATATTAGTCAGAACATTCCTCTATCTTGTCAGTTTTCCTTTCTGCTCCATGAGATGGGAGCTAAGAAAAGAACAAACTAGTGCACGAGGAGAGCCTAGTACATGCCATGTGTTTGCTGCAAATAACTTTCACAAGAGCATCAACACACATTGACAGGAGAGGCATCTGACGTATGGAAGGGGAATGCCATTAATCCAAGATTACACTGTGATCTAGAGATGAGCCAGTGCACAAAGCTAGGCTTTTAGGACCTCAAAATGCATACCCTGTGCACTTGAAAATTAAGTGACGGTTGCTACATCCACCTTGTGACCAAGGGAAGAGGATGCAAGCCTCAGGGCCATTCCCATGTAACAGTCAGCCAGGGGTGAGTCCTTTCTGCCCTTGTGAACAGCTCAGCACTGTGAAGATTGTTTCTAGGGTCTCTAAACCAGAGGAGTGGCTTGGTCTACCTGTAGAAGGATTTCCAGGACAGCTATCAATGGCATTTATAGCAGGAGGGCCTGGCAGGGCAGGAGCTGGCTCATGTATCTAGGAGGATGAGACCAAGAAACAGACAGTAAAGTCTTCATCTAGAAGTCATAGCTATGCACTTTCTAGTCACTGGAACATCCTTTCACAATCCCCCAGGTCCTCCCCTTGTGTGATTTACTTGGTCCCAATGTCACCAACAGACAGACATGAAGGTGACTGAATGGGTTTGGAGTTGGATAGCACTGCAGAGTGAAGTACAGTTTTCTAGAGAAACAGGCTATAAGAGATAAGGATGAAGCCGATGTGTTGTCAATCATCTGAATCTAATCCAAATACTGAAGAGGCTGTAATACAACCTGCCATTGTATATAAAAGCTATTCAGTACCGAAAGGATCAATCAGGATGTAGAGGTTCTTGAAAAGTTTCTACATATTCTGCTATCACAGAACATTATGCCCATGTCTTTCCCCCCTCTTTGTTTCTTCCAAGTCTCCACCCCTTATATGAAATCCATTTTGAAAGTGAGGCTTCATATGCTTTGAATGAGTATTCCCAATAAGAAACAAATTGAGACCCTAGTTTTGTTTCTTCTGAAAATGTTTATTTATAACTTACATAAATGAGTACTTACCATTTGATAATATTTCAAAGCATTTATGTATTTACGTCATGCTTTTCTTTCTCTCCTCCTTGAAATGGGCTCATTCTCATATCCCAGCCTAGCCTCAAACTGGCTGTGTAGTCAAAGATGATCTTGAACGTATGACCTTCCTACCTCTTACTCCTGAGTGCTGGCATTCCAGACTTGAACAACCATCCACTGTTCATGGAGTGCTGGGGAGTGAACCCGGGCTTCAGGCACTTTGGGCAAACATTCCACCAACTGCTATATTCCTACTCCTTGTACCGGGTTTTATATAGTAGGTGTGACTCTATGTTGATAGATTTTTAATCCAGTCTTTTTAAAAAGCTTTGCCTAATCTCAAAGTAACCGTGTCCCAGCATTTTCTCAGTTTCATTTGTACATCGTATCATTAGTATGATTTATCTTCAGTGAGACGATTTGTCACAGGTCTCTTGTTTTCCTGCCTATTTGGTGATAGAAGGAGGAGGAAGAACAAAGGAGGAGGAGACTAAAAAAGAAAAAATAGGAGGAGATGGAAGGAAAGAAGGAAGGAAGGAGAGGAGGAGGAGGAAGGAGAAGGAGGAGAAAGAGGGAGAGGAGGAAGAGGGAGAGGAGGAAGAAGGAGGAGGAGGAGGAAGAGGAAGAGGAAGAGGAAGAAGAAGAAGAAGAAGAAGAAGAAGAAGAAGAAGAAGAAGAAGAAGAAGAAGAAGAAGAAGAAGAAGAAGAAGAAGAAGAAGAAGAAGAAGAAAGAGCCTTTGACAGCTTCCATGTTTCCATTCTGGACTATATTTTACTTGAAACACAGTGTCTGGCTTCCTCTAGAACAGAGAACAGTGTATTTGCTATCCGATATGATAAGGATGATGTCATCCCTAGAGCTCCAGTTAGCTGGGCTTTCTCATAGGACCATTATAAAAGATTTGGCTTTCACTCACTCAGGGTTTCTCAGCAACAACACAAGCACTGCAAGGCCAGGGTCTTCCTGTGTTCCCACAGTGATTCTGTGAACTTGGAGACAGCTAGCTGGACACACAGGAGGTATCATGCTACTTGCTGCCTGATGTTATACTTTTGTCTCTGACCCAGGGGTCTTTTGTCCTTTGCCAGTGTCCATGTGGTTTGTCAAGTTAGCTTTGTCACAAGGAAGTAATATGAGACCCTGTATGATTTTTGACAGTATCATTTACACATTTTTTGAAGTGGAATATAACACTCTCCTAGATATGTGCTATTTTGTTTAGTTTGGTTTGAACAGTATGACCCTGTCCCATTCATCTAAGTGTAAATACTCACTAATTTGTCTCAACAAACTGGCATAACCTGGGCAAAGACTTGCTGGGCATGTCTTTATTTTCAGGAGCAGAGTCTTTCCCAAAGATGACTTGCTTGGGTCTTGGGTCCCTCGGATAACCTGATACACATCAAGGGATGCCATGACATAATCTTTAGTCCACTTTCTTGGTATTTCTTTTTGCAGAAAGGGTTTCATGTGAGACCTCAGGCTGATCTCCTTGAAATAATTATGCAGCCAAGGATGAGCTTGAACTTCCGGTCCTCCTTCTTCCACCTCTCCAATGCTGGAATTACAGGCATCCACCCCTATGCCTAATGTATGTAATGCTGGGGGTTGAGCCCAAGGCTTCCTGTGTGGACGAATTCTCTTCCAATGGAGCTGAATTCCCCCACTGGTGAAACTAATTTCTCTGCAAAGAAATGATGTCGTCATCTCTTCCCACTCCTGGAATACTTTTGGATACCCCTGCTCTCAATTCTATATATTTACAATGAATGATCTTCTGAAATTCATTGTGTGTTTAGAATGGCATGTCACCCCACTCCATTAAAATGATATCATTTTTGCCTCATACTACATGTGAGCTCCTTTTCTCTGTTTTTGCATTGGAGTTAACTGTGTCCTCTATGGATTAGGTACCTGTTCATATACCCCTGTTATAAAAAAAAGTGGACCCTCCCATTTATACAGTCTCCCTTCCATGACTGCTTCTCTGTTGTATAGATGTCAAGACGGAAACTGGAGTGACAGGTGCTCTGTGCCCCTTCTGTTACCCACTCCTAGGGAAAGTAATACCTTTCTTGATGAAAGAACTTAGACTAAGCCCCCTTAGTTTTTATTATGACTTCAGGTTTGAAAGGGAAATTGAATTTCTTTTTAATGAGTCCTGTCTTGTTCTGAAATAACAATAGTAAAAACTTAAATATAGATTTTGTGTTTTGAATCTGGAATTGAATTTTAAATTCTGGATTTGTGGAGAGAGACGATTGGTAGGTTTGGGGTCAGGAAGGGACTTTAAAAACCAAAAGGCAAAGAAAGCTAGCTAGATGGCTCTGTCCCACTCAGAGGCACACCCATACATGGTCAAGTTTATAGGGATGTGCAGATTAAACCATTAATCTCACTGTTCCCATGGTTAAGATATGACACATGGTCTCTGAAGGGCCAGGTAAGTCAGACTGGAACCCTTGAGTATGGCCACACTTGGTGCCTGCCAGTCTGGAGAGAAACTCATTACCATGATATACTCTGAGATGTCACTGTTATGTTCCCTGACTGTCTGTCTCAAACTCTGCAGCATTGTGCCTTAATAGAACCCAAGTCTGAAGTCTTAGACGGTGACCACCTACCCTTGCAGAGGTGAAAGAGGACCTTGCTTATGTGCACAAGGAAAGGAAAAGTGAAGGATTTGGCAGAGAGAGAGAGAGAGAGAGAGAGAGAGAGAGAGAGAGACAGAGACAGAGACAGAGACAGAGACAGAGACAGAGACAGAGAGAGAAGAGGGAAGGGTGATAGGAAGAAGAGGGAACATGTCCAGCCAGGAGAGGGAGGTAGGGTATGATTACAGATGTAAAATCACTCAGGTCCAGTTAGATGTTCCATTTGTGTTCCATGGTCAAGCTCTATACAGAAATAGTTCTGAGAACTTCTAGATGCATATTGACTGGAGGCTGCAGAGACCCATGACAGGCAGATGCCTGAATGCAGAAACTAGGGTGTGGGCATCAGAGGGCAGACAGGCAGTGGCAATAGTTACAGAATGATGGTGTTTGTGAGCCTTTTATTACTTTTGCATGGTGAGGAAGTCCTGAGACCTATTGTTCACTGTTTCTTCCTCTCTTTAAAATTCCAGGAATGACAATGTCCTTTAGTTATATCTAGTTGCTAATGTGTTATAATATATTGCTCACCTACCTTCAGAACTTTGTCTTTCAGGAGACCAGATATGTGTTTCTAGAGCGTTTGTGGAGGAGACACAGATTTCAAGGAAGCGTGCTGAGGGGAGGTAGCTCCGTGTGTAGTTCTTGCCTAGCATATATGAAGCCCCGGGTTCCATCCCCAGCACAGCATAAGCAAGGCATAGTGGTGCATGCTGATAATCTCTGCATTAGGTAGATGGAAGATGGAGGGTTAGAAATTCAAGGTTATCCTTGGCTACAGAGTTCAAAGCCAGTCAGAGCTATATGAGACCCTGTCTAACGTAGAGGAAAAGAAAAAAACAATTGAGTTGCACAATCATCCTTTGCAACATAAGGACTATGTTTTCTTTACAACTGGTCAGGAGATTTTGAGAATAGAGAGCAAGGACTAATAACTACAAATATTGAAATTCCTTATTAACAGCAAAAAAAAAACAAAAAACAATGAAATTAGGTATTTAGCATCTCTCTGGCTTTAGAATAAAGCCAAGTTTTTCTTGAATTATATATCAAATTTTTTCAAGCTACAAATTAGAAACAAGGATAATGAGATCATAGGATTGGCTTCAGACCCAACCCCTCATTTTCTAGAAGAGGAAAGTCAGTCTTAGAGATGTGAAGAGAATTATCTGAGATCATAAAGCACTTTAGAGCCAAAACCACGTCTAGAACTTGGGATCTGGAGATGTCAGACATTTTTTTTTTATTTTGCTTGTTTGCTTGTTTAATGCAGATATTTTATTGAAGAATCAGAAAGAACTCCCCAAGTTCTCCCTCCACAGATGTTCTCCCTCTGGGAGGGGGAGATGGGAGGTGGGGTTGTAGGGGTGCGAGGAGACAGAGGACACAGAAAACCGCTTCCAGAAACCTGAAAGCACACTTGGTTAATGTTACCCATGACCTTGCCCCTCACACAGTAACAGACCTTAGCTCTTCTGTTCTCATCCCCATCCTGTGCAGACTCCATGGCTCTACCACCATTTGCGGATTAAGTCAGACTCCCTAAGGGCAGCATGCTCCATCTTCCTTTCAACCACATTCTTCATCTGTGGCCACCCCGGCCTGAATTAGGCCATGTGTAGCCAGTCAAAGGGAGCATCCACACACAGTGGATAGAGTATAGAGTGTGCAGTGTAACAAGTATAGAGTGTGCAGGCATGCGCTTAGCATTCTCTTCACCACGTGAAAGCTGGGAAGTCCTCAGGGATTTATCCCACCTCTCTGAGGCTCTGTTCTCTTTGGGGATTGCTTTCAAAATTAAGTGTAATTTTTCTTGTAAGACACTAAATAACATGCAGATAAAAGTCACTGTACATTGGTCATTGTATATGCAAGACCTGCCCCCTTGAATAACCTACCTTGTGAACATCCTGGACAGCTCCAGCCCCAAGCTGAGCTGGGTTGTGCATCCAGTTTCACTAGATGTTAGGATCCTGGACTTGAATCCTCCTGCTCCAGTCTGTGCTTTGTGGGTCAGTATTTCTTGTGGAACCATTTGTGTACATCCAGTAGATGTACACAAATAGACTCCCAGTAGACTGTGACTCCCTCCCACTGTCACCCAGACTGGCTTCATGTTGCTTTGTGTGTTGCCAGCATGAATCTTGGTGGCCATAAAGAAAGGAGAGGAAGGAAAGCTAAGGTGCTGCTTGCTACAGGCTCATGGCCATCATCACCTACAGGGCCAGATGCTGAGACACCTCTGCTCATTGGCTCTCTGGGTAATGCAGCCTGAGCAGGTTTCTATCTTTGGTAAAGGTAGGGCCTGAGATTTTTATGTCTCCTTGATACAGAGTACAAAGCTGGTAAGGCTATATCCATGGTCAGGGTGTGAATGGACTTTATCTTGCTGACAGATTCTAACTTTGACTAAGTAAGTGGCCATGGATTGGATATGATTGTAGCTGCTGACCCACAGTCAGCAAAGGGTTAGATCCTATGGATGGTCAAGCAAGATTGAGGGTGAGGACTTGTCCCCATCTGGCCTTAGAGAAGGCATGGTTTTGACTGACACCATCTCTGCACCCTTGAGAGGACTTTGGGACAGAGGGATGCACACCGCAGCCTGCTCCTTCACTCTCTCCCTCCCTCCCTTCCATTCTCCACTCTTCCCTTCTACTGCCTTCCCCCTTTACTCCTTTCCCCTCCCTCTCCTTATTTCTTCTCTATACTTTACCTTTCTCCTCTTCCTTTCCCCTCCTCTTATTCCCTTCCCTCTTTCCCCCTCCCCTTCTCTCTCCCCTCTCCTTTCTCCCCATTCATATCCCTCTCCATTCCTCTTCCTTCCTCCATCTCCCCTCTCCTCCTTTCTCCTCTTACTTTCATTATCCTCCCACCCTCCATCCCTTCCTTCCTTCCTCCCTCCCCTCCTTCTCTACTTACCTTCTATCCCTTCCTTCCTTCCTTCCTTCCTTCCTTCCTTCCTTCCTTCCTTCCTTCCTTCCTTCCTTCCTTCCTTCCTTCCTTCCTTCCAGAATACTATGGTTTGAACCCAGAGCCTTGTACATGCTAAACACACATTCTACCATTGGGCTATAACTCCAGTCCTGTATCTATACATCTGACCCTCAGAAATTGGGATAATAATCTTGATGCTAGGCTGATAGCTGGGACTTGCAGTGTGTGGATAGTAAGTTGTCATGCCCACAGCTAACAAACAGATTTGCTGAGCATCCACAGGAGGGCAACTTTCCCTCTGAATGGTAGTCCCCTAGACAAGGACTTTCTTTGTGCTGCTCCCTGGGGTAAGAATAATGTCTGTAATAGTGAACAAGAGAGACAGATAGGCAGCTTCCTGCCCTCAGGGTGCCTCTTGTCCAGCTTCAGGTCAGTGCATGAGTGATATTGCCATTACCCTGCTGGCTGCACAGGGAACTTAAGAGAGAGTCTAGGCCTTTCTTCTAAGTGGCCAGTTAAAGCACTAGGGAGAGACAAAGCCCAGAGCCGTCCTAGAAGCTTTGAGCAAGGGAAATCAGATCAGACTGAGGGGGACTTTCAACACAAGCAGATGCACTTAGCGTTTCAGTTTTTCTTTTTAAATGACTCTGCTTTTAAAATCAAGGCAAATGCGCGGCTCCTTCCATGAAATGAGTTTCTGACCTGGAAAGGCATCTGCAACCAAGGCACAAGCTGCTGCTGCCTAGCTCCAGCCAGAAGCCCTTCTGTGTTTTTGAGAGGAAAACGTTGATAACTCTGCAGTGATGGAGATGGCACTAGCTCTGGGCCATAGACAGGCACTGTTATAATCGTCTTCCTTCACACCAGTCTGAGACCACTGTCTGGAGTAAGTTCCACCACCCTTGCCTCTGGGTCCCTTAAATCCCTGTAGCTTTTCACTCCCTGCCTCCTCTAGGTAACTCTCCTTCCCTCTGAGCCCTGCCTTAGTGCACACCCATAGAAGCTCCATCTTTCTCGTGTCTCCTTCATCCATACTCATGGCCACATAGAAGCAGGGAGAGTCTTTAAGAACTCCACCCCATGGGCTGCAGAGATGACTCAGCTCTGAAAGGCAAGACTCACAACCAAAAAGGCAAGTGTTCCAACTTGGGTCCCACCTTCCAGAATCAGGTACAGGCCTCAAGGATACAAGGCTCCTGGACACTCCTGGCAGCAGATATGACAAGGGTAATGTTGAGTGATGGATATGACACGACCCACCCCTTGATATGGTCATTGAACATTTATGCATGTATTGAAATGTCTCACAGTGGATTCAGTAAAGATAATTACATGCCAATTTAAATACATACATAGATTATCTGTCTTCTCTCTCTTTCCACATAAGCATATGTAACCTTAAGAAGCATGTGCATGGGCACACACACACACACACACACGCACACACACTTACACACATGCATACACACATGTACACATACAGCCTTTCTGGGGGTTGATGGGTGGTTGGCTAGTAGGTTTCAGTAAGACAATTTTCTAATCACTAAGTCACCCATCCTCTCTGCCCACTAGGGAAAACCCAAATACCCCTCCCTGGCCTCAACCCCATTAGTTCTTGTTTTCAAGTAAAACTCCACATTCTCTCTCTCTCTCTCTCTTCCCCTCTCTCTCTCCCTCTCTCTGTCCCTCCATCTTTCTGCTTTTCTGTCTCTGTCTAAGAGAGATAACATATATTAGCCTCTCTGTCACCATCTATCCATCCATGGAGCCATCTACATAGAAAGAGTAAGGATAACTAGACAGAACAGTCTACCAGGCTTCAACTCAATCTATTATGCCACTGAAACAGAGACACAGAAAGAGACACAAAGAGGAGGACAGAGACACACAGAGAGAGGCAGGGACAGAAAGAGATATAGAGACAGAAAGAGACAGAGACATGGAGAGTTCTACTCATTTATTGCATTCATAATTCTAGCTGAGAGACTTATAGCTGTGTCTCTTTTGCCAAACTAGTCTCACCGGTCTCTATGACAGCACCATGTCATAGAGATGGCATAAAGGATTGGAGTGATGCCTGGGACCCAGCAAACACTTGCCAGTGCTAGCTACTACTGTTAATGCTGTAAAGAGAGAAAATGTTGCTCTCAATATATTTAGTTTGAGGAGGATGTGGGAATATAAACAAGGCTGGCTTCCTCCCCCCCTCATGGCTTCAGACAGAAGAACAGTTTGTCCTTCAGCCTTTCTCTTGCGTCCTGCCTTCACTCCTGTCGTGAAAACTCCCATTCCTCTGATCCCCATCTTGGCCAAAGACCCTTGGGGCAATGTCTCCACTGGCTCCCTTTTCCAAAGCCTTGGATTTCACTGTCCCACTTCCCCATCTCATCTCTCCTCTCCCATGTCCTTGTCCCTAAGGCTTTTGCTAGCATCTGATCAGCTAATTTGTGCCAAAATGTTAATCATTCTTGGTTTAAATCAATCATCTTCCATTTTTTAATATATGCTCACACCATATATGAAATATATAATCCCCATTAGCAGCACTGCCCTTCACTACCCTATAATTGGAGCTCCCTGTAGGAAGGGGGTAGTACACCCTGGCAAAGCATCCAGTAGACTGCAGGAGGATACTTATCCCACTACCTCAAGCCACTGAGGCTCACAGCAGGTACGGCCCCTGGGATCCACAGCTTTTTACAAATGAAGTGTCAGGCTCTGGATAAGGTTGTTAGGTGGTGGACTTGGGGAAGATATACACCGTGGATCACTTTTTACTTACACCCGTCATCTGTCTTCCCCCATCTGCCTCCAAAAAGCAAACTAGCTGTGGCCTCTTACTCATTTCTCTCTGGCTTTGAAATATAATCTTGTATTAAGCCAGATTCAAGGCCACTGTCAGCTAACATGTTCAGAACTGGCCTTGGGATGAGCATGTGCCTTTGTGAATAAAGAGGAAGGATGCAGAAGTTCTGCAATCTACTTTTCCAAGGCAATGCATTGATGGTTAAGGGGAATCTCCTCAATGGAGGGGCTCTGGCTGATCAGCCTGGACTATAAAACTGGCAGAAAAGCCCCAGTGGGCTCTCTGCTCATTTTTGCTCATCAGCAAAGTCCCCCCACTACACACACTGTGTTGTTTATCTCCTATCCTAGGATGTCCTTCTTTGGATGATCCCAATATGCAAATATCCCATCACTGAGCAGAAATCACGCTTTATCTCATTTTACATGTAATTCTCATGTGCACCCATATGTACACATTTGCCAGTGTGCGTATTCACCTACTCAGAATGTGTGTGGAGACAAGAAGACCTTGAGTGGTGGTTCTCAGGGGCCTTCCACTGTTTTCTTTAAGATGGGGTTTAATGGGGGAACTTCACGATGTAGGCCAGCCTAGCTAACTGGAGCTTCCAAAGGTTCTCTGTGTTTGCTTCCTGCCTCCCAGTTGCTAGGATTAGAGGTGTATACCACTCCACGAGCTTTTTATAGAGATCCTTGGGATACAAACTCAGATCCTTTCAAGGCAAGTGCTTTTCTCAACTGAACTCTCTCTCTAGTCCTCGGGTGCTTTCGGTTCTTGGCAGTGCTTAGTTTTGTTTCCATAAAACCATTGTAGCATAAGAACAAATCTCTTTTGTCCAATATTGTGTGGGTGGTTGTATGAGATTTGCTGTAAGGTAACCTGTTAATAATACAATTAATTGTGTGTATGTGTATATTTAACAACTCCTAGATAGGAGGTTCTCCAGTCAATTAAACTAGGTTCTTGTAAGTGATCGTTTTAATTCTAGCTGATTACAGTGTGCTGCCAACTTGAGAATAGGTTTCTAGAAGAATGAGAATTGAACAAACCAAAACTCAAAAACAAGACAAAGTAGGATTTCAGCCTCAGTGAAGTCTTATTTCGAAGCTTCATGAGCTCTGAGTTTCTATGGTTAAGTAAATATCTGTTTGCTGTACAGGAAGAAAAGGTTCACTGTCCAGACATACTCTTGTCTCTTGAAGTTTTATTTATATATATGAATGATATGCATATATTATATATGTGATATATATACATCGTATATATTATATAATCATTAATCCTGAAAAAGTATCTTTGATTCAGAAAATATAGTCCCTAGACTGGTAACCTTGATGTTTGCCACAAACGAGAGTTCTCCTTTGGGCTGGTCCTTGTCTAGGAGTATACAAACATTTTTAGAAATAAGTTTGCTCTAACATGGGGAAGCAGAGACTCAGAGTTTCAGAATTCATGTGAAAACTATAAGACTACCAGGGTAGAATGCAGCCTCTGCTAACTCAACACTACCACCAGCAGCTCCTCTCCTCCCTCTAGATACTGCCAGGCTCCAGCTGTGAGCTTCCAGCTACCAGACTTCCAGTGCCAGCATCCATTATTCACCTAGGAAGAGAGAAAGAGCAAAGTGGCTGTGGGTGGCTCCAGCTCCTGCTCCCTAATCTCCTGTATGGTAAACAGAGAGTCTGGCTGGAGGCTTGTGCTGGCAAACCGCCACCCCATCCTCAGAAAGGTATAGAAACCCCATTTCTGCCATATGGACTATTTCTTAATGGCACTAATAACTTTTCTAATAAATTATGTATATATTCCCCAGTAATCTGTGTATCTGTGTCAGTGTCCTCTTGGACCCAGTTCCTCTCACCATCCAAAACCTTTAGGAAACTAAACTTCTGGGCTCCTCACTGAGGCTTGCCCATGGTACTCTCAAGGGTTGCAACTCCCCAGGACTCAGCCTCGTCTGCCTGAGACGTCATTAATTTCATTTAAGTGATATGTCTTTGGAATGGGTGGCACCATTGACATCCTTTTCAGAACTCTGATTGCATGTGT
This sequence comes from Mus caroli, assembly GCF_978045245.1. Lineage (NCBI taxonomy): Eukaryota > Metazoa > Chordata > Mammalia > Rodentia > Muridae > Mus > Mus caroli. The sequence continues at coordinate 67,080,731 of NW_028227266.1, forward strand.
GCTTTCCCCCAAGGATACAGCTAAAGGAGTTGGAAGGCTTTTCATCCCAGCTGAGTCCTTATCAAGTCTCCTCACGTCTCAAAGTACCTGTGGTGGCCCTGTTCCCTCTTAATTCATTCTCTTGGCTGCATTCAAGAGTATTTGGAATCTTCACAAGAACAAATAAACCCCTGACTTCTGATACACATGGAATCGTCAAAGGTCCACTCCTCAACTCCAGACTGTCCCCAAACGCCACTGAGACAGCATCAGAGGCCGTATGGATTTCTATAATCCATTTGCCAAAGACTTTGTACCAGACACTGCATTTCCTACTTCAGCAGTAGCTGGAATTACTTTCCTTCCGGTAACCAGCAGTCCTAGGTCAAAGGAGACTCTGCAGGTGACAGATCTGCTCTGTCCCTTCAGCTCCAGGTTCCAGAGCTGATTTTTGTCTTATCCACCTTTTCTTGTCTTCCCTTCCTTTTCTTTGCTTGCACTGTGGCTAAGAGATGAAAGGCTTATCTGGGGATGGTAGCAAAACTGAAACTTCTTTAATCAGCTGTGAGACCTGGAGCCTCAGTATCTCCCTCTGTAAAACAGATAAGCCCTCTCTAAATGCCACTATTTTAATCAACAAACGAGGGAAAAATAGGTTATTTTTTTTATCAACACAGCAGGCACCCTTTTTGCTCAACCCCATTTTGATAGTGGCCCTAATGACCTACAAATAGCTTTCCTAGCTTGAAGGTGGTCTGGGAAGATCAAGAACATTTGAGAGAGAAGCACAAATCGCTCTTCCCACTTCCTCTGCAAACCCCCAGGAGCCAGAAGCGCTGGGGGTGCTGATTCTTCCCATAATTACTTGGGAAGAGACGTTATAGCCTCCAGCATAATTAACAGCATTTTAATTCATTCTCTCTTTTGAGGCTGTTCGCATTCTTGCATTTGCAAGAAGAATGAGCACAGTATTCTGACCTATTACCTTTTGAAAATGAGGACAAAGATGCTCAACTCTGGCCATCCCCATGCGGAACCTGGAGCTCTGTGGAAAGCCAGGTCCAGGGGAGCGTTCTGAGGTCCTGGTGAAATGCAGCAGGTCCAAGATGAGCCTGTGCTCCCAAGGCATACAAATATCATTTAGCTATGTTATCCAGAGAATTGCCCGCTCATTATCTGGCCAGCAGGGAAAGATTCCAACAATAAACCACCCACTGATAAAGATATACAGTTACCCAGGGGACATGGTGAAGGCAGGAGTGTAGGCCCGTCTTCTTCCACTGCAACCTGCTCTTCACTGCAGGCACATCTTAACTCTCATTAACTTCTGTGACATCCTTGCTCAGCCTCTCTGGAGCAGTTTTATAATTAACTTATTTATATGTTTATAAAATATATTAATTTGCATGTGTGTACGCCTGCACACATATCTATACTACATGTGTGTACAGTACCCACAGAGGCCAGAAAAGGATGTGGGATCTCCTGTAGGCGGAGTTACAGGAGGTTGTGAGCCACAATGTGGGTGCTAGGAATCAAACCCTGGACCACTGGAGAAATAGCTTATACTCCTACGTGTCTCTAGCAGCTCTAGAGCAGTTTCTCTTGATGGTCTGGAGCAGTTTCTAATGATGCAGGGAAAAAAAAAACTTGAAATGGGGAGAGATGATTCAGGTAGTAAGCTGCTCATTGTACAACCATAAGGACCCAAGTTCAAATTTCCAGCACTCACATAAAAAGGCAGATGTGGTTGTAAACTTCCATAATTCCAGTGCTGGGAAGGAAGAGTCAGCAGATACAGGAACTTTGCCAATGGACTACTTTAGCCAAATCCTTTTATGTCAGCTTCAGTGAGAGACTCTGTCTCAAGACCAAAATGAAGAATGGTTGAGGAAGACACTTGATATTGGCTTCTGATTTTCATGCACATATATTCCGCACATGCATGTGCAAGTGTACATAATACATATATACATACATACATACAGACAGACAGACAGACATGCACACACAAGGTTCAAATGATACTGCATGTTCACCCGTAAACTAGAATGCATCAAACTCTTTCACTGAAATGGTTTCAACCCATCCCGTATCTTTTCTTCACTTATAACAACACACACACACACACACACACACACACACACGCACGCACGCACGCACACACACGACTTTACAGAAACCACTAGTATTGTCTTTTAATCTCATCCTTGATGCAAACGAGATATTTCAAATAGAAGCAGTAAAATGTGAAGCTGACAGTGGTTGAAATTTAGGGCATCTCACTTCCCTATACATTATTCCTAGCTCCTAAAATATTCATAACCATTTAAAGGTGATTTAGAGATGTATAGAACTCTATCCTGATAATGAGTGCTTTATGCATTTGTATTTCTCAGAATATGAGATGCAGTTGGAAGCTAATGTACAGTAAAATCCTTATGACATACATGTTAATTTTGTAAATTAACATACATATACATATTTACCTGTTCTATATACAGACCTATATATGTATACCATATGTTGGCCAAAGCCCTACAATGAGAGATACCATGTTACAAAGCAGAAACCTGTCAGGAATCTATGAATATAAATAGTTTTTAGCAACAGCATATTATCAAGGCATTCTTAACTACATTTGGCATTTTTGGAGCAAGAAAAATGCTGGGCTTTCATTAAGCTGCAGCACAAAGGAAATGCAGAATTTGGGCCCTATATGGAAAATGTCCTTGAAATGAATAGATTGCATAGAAATGCTGAAAGGTATGTTTATGCAAAATTGACCCCTTTCCAAATTATTTTTAATACCTATTTTTAAGTGCCCACAAATTAACAGAAAGAAATGCAGTAAATAATTAAGAGTATGTTTAAATGTCAAATATAACATTATTCATGATGAAAGTGAAGTTCATAAAAGATTCATTTGTTTTCTTATTCATGTAAAATAACAAGATCAAATAGAGTGAGACCAGTGTCTTTGTGATTTGTCTCAATTGTGCACGCTCCTAACTGATTCTAAGAGTTACCCATAATGCTTGCTGTGAAGAAAAATACTTTTTTCTCTCCCAATGTAAAAGTTGCTAAGGATAAATGAAAAACTGAAGTTATACATGATTTTTTTCTCTGAAATATCTAGGCTGTATTTTCTGCTGCCTTTCCCGGTGCCGTGAGATCAAACACCCCAAGTACCTCATCTAAGCCAACTGGTCTTTGCTGGTCTCAGCAGAGAAGAGGGCAGTTCTGGGAAATCGGCCATTAGAAATTCCAAAGGTCGCCTCTCCCCCTCTTAGGCCACAATGCCAGTTGCTAACAGAGCTCTTTGGCCAGCCGGAGGATGCGGCTCACTCTCTGCTTTGCTATGGGATCAAGGATCAACTTTGAGATGTTCAATGTCCTAAAAAAGGAGTGTTTTGCAAGCTTTCTCAAACTTAGCAGACAGAAAGTAGAATCTGTATTGCTTGGGTGTTTTGTTTTTACTTTTTGAGGTTTTTTGTTTGTTTGTTTGTTTGTTTGTTTGTTTTTGTCCCAGGGAAGGTGCTGGAACCATAGAGTGAGGGAGCACTCACTATTAAGATGCACACACTTGAAAGAATGTGAAATCTGGATGCTTGTAAGGAAGTTTAGGTGAAGAATTTTAGAGATATGGGCAAAGAAACACTGGCTGTGGCATGTGTGTATGTGTGTGTGTGTGTGTGTGTGTGTGTGTGTGTGTGTCTGTGTGAGGTGTGTGTATGCATGTGTACATGTGTGTGAATGAGTGGGTATATGTGTATATGTATATGTGTATGTGTATGTGTACATAGTGTCTGTGTGTATGTAGTTTGTGTGTGAGGGTGCATGTCTTGTGTATGTGTATGCACGTGTGTGTGTATGTGTATGTGTGTGTATATGTGTATGTGTGTGTATGCGTGTGTGTGTGTGTGTGTGTGTGTCTAGCTATGCTGGCCTTGTGCCTGCTGTGTATCCAAGCTTGAATTTCCCGTCCTCCTGCTTACATCTCCCAAATGCTGGGAGTACAGGAACAGGCCACTACACCTCGTTTCATGTAGTATTTGGAACTGAACTAGGGTTTTGCACAGGCTAGGAAAGCACTCAATAACTGAGCTACACTCGCAAGCCTCTGGTGGGGATTTTAACCCCAGCTTTCTTTACCTTCCATATGAAAAGACTTTTCCTGTCGTGGGAAGTGGACTGGGCTGTGTACAGCATCTCCAAGGATGTGGTTCAAAAGTCACTTTTAGGTAGAATCTCCTCAGTTCTGAGGTTGGCGGTGTATTGGATTTAGTTGGGAGCAAACTGGCCATTCGTCTCAATGGCACTGCATGGTAAGCTGCTGGCAGCAAGTCTCAACGACTTCAGCCATGTTGAATCCACAGAACCTAGCTGATATTTGTGAACTATTTTCCCCAAACCTTTGGAACATAAAGTATAACACCTTTCCATTTATGATTATTGAGGCACAGAGTATGATATATAGAGGGAGTTGAGCTGAATGGTTCTAGCAAAATATTCACTTAGACAAGCTCATGGGCAAACGGCAGAGGAAACCACGGGGGACCGGGATCTGCTACCTGGGTAACAGGCACACACTCCCTGCTTGCTGACTCTCACCTTCATGCACTTTGTCACTAGCACTTTTCCTTCCTGGAATAATTCTCCTTGCCCCCTTCACCCCTCTTTTTCTGTCTCTCATGTGTACATATGTATGAATGCTTGCATGTATGTGGGTACATGTGTATGGGAGTATATGTGCATATACGTGCCTGCACATGAGGAGGCCCCAGGTTGATGTTCAGATTTATCCTCTAACACTCTTCCACCTTATTCACAGAGATAGGCTCTCTCAATCAAACTCAGAGCTCACAATATTGCTAATCTCAGTCACCAGCTTGTCCTGGGCATTCTCTGTCTCTACCTTCTAATACTGCAACTTCAGGTGGGCTATTATGTCCACTCACATTGAGTAAGTTCAAGGGATCGGAACCCCAGCCTTCATGATTGTGTGGTAAGGACATACACTGAGCTATCCCTCATGTCTGTCTTGTATCCTTATTCCTTTATAAAACAACACAATTTCATCATTGTAAATACTTATTTGTCATGAGTATCATATGCCAGGCAACATATATGAGCTATCAATAGTGCTTACATACCTCATTCAAGGGAGGCAAAACTCTCCTCTTTATACTGAGAAGAAAATGTCTAAAAGGAGGTAAAGTGTCTTCCTAGGACCACAGAAACCCATCCCAGTCACAGCAGTGACACATATGAGACATTCTAGTAGCAGCAATCAAACCCTCTCCTCACATCCATACTGAGACCGCAAATTTATATCTGTCTGATGCCAGAGTTATATTATGGCCACGCCAAGTAATAATTATTCAAAAAGTAAGATTGTACTCAAGAGATTTAGTCTCCCACAAAGAGACTAAATATAAAAAATAAAATTATATTAATTTTTTTTATTGTTTTTATGTTGAAATGGTAACAGTTTAATTCTATTGGTCCACATCCATTGTTAGAATGACTGTTGCCTTTGTCCTTTCTTTGGCCTTTCTCATGTGATAAATTTCTTTTGAGCATCCAGTCTTCTGGTATCCTTGTGGAAGGATGCGGTGAGAAGCTGGCACTGAGCTCTGGGAAACTTACTCTTTCTACCCCACACTCTCACGCCCTCCAGAGATACACCACCAGTTAACTGTCTCCCACACAAAAAAACACAGAGAGAGTCACAAACATCCTGGAATCCCAAGACTAACAGGAAGCTTACAATTGCATGGCTAAAGCCACCTGACTAGTATGTCATGACCCTTGTCATCACCTGGTCATTGTAATAGCATAGGTCACAGGCTTCCTTGCCCCAAAAGTGTGAAGTGGGCATATGGTTAATGACCATTTCTGGGAGCAAACTCAGTGTCCTACACTTTTTAACTCAGGGCAGGCCATGGAGTTAGCTGTAGCCAACAGAATATGTGCAGAAATATCATTCTGCACACTCTACGAATCCACTCTTGGAGCAGGGGACATAGGGCAGATGATAAAGCACCTGTCTACTAAGCATGAGGACCTGAGCTTGGTCCCCAGAACCCACAGAAGGAATCTGGATGTGGTGGTACACAACGTAGTTCCAGAGAGGCAGAAGCAGGTGTCTCACAGGGTCTCACTGGACAGACAGCTTAGTATTGATGGAACGTTCCAAGCCAAGTGGGGGACTGTTTCAACACAAAACAAAACAAAACAAAACACAAAAAACAAAAACCTGAAGAGTAACAGCAAAGTTGACCTCTGCCATCGTGTATGTGCCTATACATTCATGTGTACCTGTACTGTATGTGTGCCTGTATACACAAATGCCCAGGAGTACACACATGTGCACATGAATCTACCCACTGATAAGCTTTTAGGTCCCTCTTTTTGCTTGGATGTGAGACGTAAGCATACTTCCTGTCTGAGGGCTGCCTCTGTCCACCTGGGCCTCTTGGGAAGACACTGAGAGTTATGACCAAATCGTTACAGATGTGTAACCTGGGGAGCAGATAAACGGCAAATGCTGCAAGTCACTGAGTTTCTGGCAGCTTCTGGTGCTGTGTCATTGCCTAGACACAGAACTGTCTCCACTCGATCATTGCACAATTATATTTGAATTCCTTCAGTGACTAAAATTATTACTCGTGCCTGAGGCAGAACATCCCATCTTTCACTGGCCTTACATGGAAGCTCTTCCCAACATTACATCAAGATCTTTTCCTGGGACAACTCTTACATCCTGAGCCATTTCCCCAGCCCCTTCACTTTGTCTTTATTTATTTATTTATTTATTTATTTATTTATTTATTTATTTATTTATTTATTTTTGAGGCAGGGTCTCTTACCTGCCTGAAGCTCTCCAATTTGGCTAGACTGGTTGATGAACTCCAGGGATCCTTCTGTCTCTGCCTGGGATGGCAAGCACATAGTACCATACCTGTCTTTATTACTATTATTGTTTTTGGTGGTTTTTGTTGATGTTGTCATTCTAACATGGATTCTGGGGCTACTGAGGACCTTGTGTTTATATACTAGTATCTTCCTGACGGAGCTGTCTCCCAGGACCCTGCTGTTATAAAGAACAAATGCAACAGTATACTCTACTATCTTCCACTGGACCTACCCTTCAAACAATGGTACTTACATGTTCTCCTCCAACAAAACCAAAAAGGCAAATAAGAAAGGAGATGGCACACACACCAAGGGCAGCCACTCTGCTTCTCAGGATTCTGTTAGGCTCTTGTGATGATCTGATATCGAAATTTTGCCACAGGATCTCTTTGAAGAGTCATCATCTGTGTGTGTGATTTAGAAGAGGGCTCTGTTGTGGATTTTCTACCCCTGTCCTGTCTCCTTGTTGTATTTCCTTAATGAACTTCTCTCTCTCTCTCTCTCTCTCTCTCTCTCTCTCTCTCTCTGTCAATGCAGAGGATCACCACCTTAGAAGTTTATGGAAAGGAAGGAGAGGAATTCCACAGCCGATTCCATATAAATATGTGAAAGCACAAGAAATGAGAAGGGAGGAAATCACTCACCATTGCCCTGTGCAGTCATGAAGTGTCAGACTCTCTGCAACAAAGCTGGCTCAGCTGTGTAGGTGCCTCGGGAGTTTGTCCCCAGCACCCAAGGCTGTCCATCCCAAGTCACTTTGATTGGCTTAGATCTGCCTCAGACAACTTGGTGTTCTTTAACATCCTCATAGGTCTACTAGTGTCCTACAAGGTATAGAGGAAGACTTTGATTACAAGAAAAGATGCTGAGGGCCTGAGGCTGGATTTACTTAGGATACACAAAGTCCCAGGATTCACCAGATCTGTGTAACTGTGTAAACCAAATAGGGTGGCACATACCTTTATATGGTTCTGTTTTTCATTTCTTCCTTTGGAGATGTCCAGGCGCTGCTGAATACCAGGCAGAAAGAGTTGAGCAGAGCCTAGTTCTGCTAGGCTTCTTCCCTTGGGGAGTCGGGACCCGGATGCACACCAGGTAGGACTGGAAGGGGTGGGTCAGCAGGATCCTGGTCTAGGAGTCAATGCCCTGTCAGGGAAGTCTCTTAGAAAACAGCTCTCTTAGACGAAGGTCAATGAAACAGTTTGTGCTCTTTACTGGGGGGTGAACAAGGACTGTGAGAACCTTGAAAAGTGGGAAGAGGTTCTTCTTAGGGCAAAGTTTCATTGGCTAAGGTTTAAAGTTCTGGGGATACCTCATTTGCATGAAGAGGCAGTCCAGGAAGTAGAACTTATAATTTCATGAAAGATTCCTTGGCACTCCTCAGGTAGAGGGGTTTCCCCAGATAAGGTAGAGAATAGGAAGTCCTCTGGGAAAGGGCGTCCTCCGTTTTGCAACAAGCTCGGGGTGCTATTCAAACTTCAGTCGCAAGGTTTCACAGCAGCTTTAATCCTAGGGTTTGGAAGGTGGACACAGTATAATTAAGAGCTCAAGGTCATCGTTGACCATATAGTGAGTTCAAGGCTAGCCTGAGCCTGAGTTTTGTGAGTTTGTGTCTCAAAAGAAACAAATATAAGCAAACAAACTTTTGGGCAGAGTGTGTGTGGAAAGGGAGGAAGAAGTGAGAGAGAGCAAACAGAGAAAGAGTATCTGTTGTAATTCCCAAAGTCACTATTGGAGGAACTGGAGAGGGGGTGGAGGGGGAGAGGGAGGGGGAGAGGGAGGGGGAGAGGGAGGGGGAGAGGGAGGGGGAGAGGGAGGGGGAGGGGGAGGGGGAGGGGGAGGAGGGAGAGGAGGGAGAGGAGGGAGAGGGATGGGGAGAGGGAGAGGGAGAGGGAGAGGGAGAGCTCTTGCAGAAAGAGAGAGAAAGCAAGGATCCCCCCAACACTGGGAGTGTACAGCCACTTGTAATTCAAGCTCCAGGGGCTCTGACCCCATCTTCTGGCCTCCTCAGACCCTGTACACACATGGAACCTTTATGAAAAACATATCGCAATGTGTTTAAGCTTATTTAAGCTTAGTCCCCTTTGCATGGGATCGACCCCAGCCCTCCGGTCCCCTGAGCCAGCGTCTTGCAAACATTACCCCTCTGTCACTTCAGGCAGCCTTTCCAACCTCTGCCACAGTACTTATGTTTTCCTCAAGACAGTGACCAGCTCTGCCCTGGAGGAAGAGACACGGGGAGGCTTGAGTTTTTTCCTTGCTGACAGTATCTGGAGCCACACGTCCTTCCAGAGTCTAGTGTATACTACACTGTGTGTACTTTATGCCTTCATTAACATGGCACAGATGTAAATAGGGCAAGAGTGGGTCCTGCACTCTGTGACTAAACCGAGGATCTCATGTTTACACAATCCATTTGGTAGTGCATTTCCAGATTTCTAACCCAATTTCAAGTACTCGGCTCTCACCATTTGTTAGCAGAAGTTATTCCCCAATTACATTCTGCTTACCTTCAGGGGGTACAATGAAATAAAGTGCCTGCATTTTTTGTAAAATTAGGGTTTTTAATTCCCTCGTACCTCCTTCAATTAGCCCATTTTCTGTCTGTATTCATTACAGACTTTTCCACTCTGATCCATGGATATTTGAGTGGAAAGAGTTTGAAAATTTACTTAGGACTCTGCATTTCTGAGCCATCATAGTGGCGAATTGGGATGTGCACAGTAAGCCGGCTCCGGGTGTCCCAGTAAAATACTCTCAAAATGCACATTTATTTCATTTATATGATAGAAACCTGTGACAGAATTATCAACTAAATTTGCCATGGCTGGAAAATTGACATTAACTGAATCACTGATTGTAGTATTACCTATCTTCAACCTACACCCCATGCTTAGAATCACAGCTGCACCCATCCTGGGAAGAAGGCTATCTATATTTATGTGCAATGTTCTGGTATTTTGAGCACTGCCGTGCCCAGGAAAGTAGGAAGATGCATCCCAATTAAACACTGACATCCAAGCCCCATTCAGCCCTACCCTATCCCTCAGTAATTTAAAAACAACAACAACATGCACTGTAACCACTGTATTTCAGAACTCTTATTATGCCACAAGCAATAGCTCTATACTTGTCCATGGGAAAAATCTCACAGACAGGGGGAAAAAACAGATTTATGAACGGCGGGTATTGTTTCAAACTGTGACTGATTCTTCAAGTCACGTCAAAAAAGCAAATATCAGACCAGACTGAGACTCAACCAAACACCCTCGGATAGAGAAAGGTTGTCAGTGGGGAGCAGAACGCAGGAACTGCCTATCAAAATGATGTAAGAAGTGGGAGATGCTGGCACCCAGCTGGATGGTCTGAGGTCAGAGGGTGCCCCTGCTTTTTCTGTTGCTGAGACATTAGCTCTGGGGGAACCTTTCCCATCCTTAAGGATGAATAAACAACAGAGAAAGGAAGGAAGCAAGGGAGGGAGGCTGGGAGGCAGCACATAGATCCCATGAATATGCAGAGAGCTCTGTATGTGTGCACAAAGCTATGTTTAACAGATAGATTAAAACGTGAAACAGGGGTGCCTAACCTTTCTGATTTCTCTGGGCCATATTGAATAAAAAAAATTGTCTTGGGCCATATATTAAAGGAATACATTGCCTGTTGGCTTAAAGGAAGAGGTTAGCCTTAAAGATAATTTTCTGAAATTTAAATACAAATCTTACAATTCTGTAAGATTTCCTCAAGAAGGAACTCAAGACTTCTAGGAAACAAGAGTGGGTTACCAGTAAGGAAAACAAGAAGACACAACAAATATATTCACCGGCAGCAAAGGAGATGGCTCTGTGGGTAAGAGCTCTTGCTGTACCAGTATGAGGATCCAAGCTTAAATCCCCAGCACCCACACAAGGAGCTGGGTCAGGTAGTGCATGTGCCTGCAACCCCAAAGCTAGGGCAGGACAGGTAAGAGATTCACTGGGGTGTCTATTGATCATCAACCTAGCTCCAGGTTCAGAGAACCTTCTCAAGGGAACAAGGGAGAGAAGGAGAGATGAGGACACCCCACTTTAGGGATTTTCCAGACTCCCATCTGGCTCTAGGAGAGCTGGGATTACAGATACATGCTATAGCAGCCATGTCTTTACATGTGCTTGACATGTCTTCTTGGGATCTAAATTCGGGTCCTCATGCTTTTCCCACTGTGAGACATCTCCCAACCCAACAGTAACTTTACTTAAAATTTGCCTCTTGGGTCAATTTTTCACCTTGAGGTGAAATCTGTGTGCCTTTTGCTATTTTTGTCTCTTTTGTAAGTTATCTCTCCATTGTTTTCATAACATTTCTATCTAAGACTGTGTACAATGTGTTTCTGACTACTTGGAAAAATTGCATTACACTTAAGAATCTAAATAGTGATCATCGGAGTTGCGGAAGTAGAGCACAGAACATTTACTTTTGCACAGGCTTAAAATGTCTTCTCCCTCCCATTTGTAATTGTGCTTTTAAATCATTCTTGATTCTCTGGGATCATATAGTATTATAAAATAATTTCACAATTTTTCCTAGTACCTGGCATTCATACAGAAAGGAAAACACACACCCTATGGAATAGCCATAAGCAGCACCCATAGGAAAAACACCAAATATGTAAAATATTCTAAGGTAATTAGAAAAAAAAACAATATAAAAAAGCACACATGGCTTTGTCAGGCCATTCCATGTTGAGGAAGCATTGGGTCCCCAGTCAAACATACCAGGGGCCATAGGAATCCAACATAGCAGGGGCCATAGGAATCCAACGTAGCAGGGGCCATAGGAATCCCCACAAGGCCACAGTTGTTACACGTTGCTTATGCAATTTTGAGAACAATCTTTTCAGGGTCTTAGAAGACAATTATGATCCTTTCCATCTGATGTCTCCTTTGTGTCTGTATTTACCAAAGCCGTTCTAGCCGAAGCTTTTCAGACTTGATCTCGGCTTCCTGGTGCTTCCCAAGGTAACTTTTCACCTTTCACCCAGGACTCCATCTTTGAATTGGTTCATGTTCAACTTTTCCCTTTTCAGGAAGTTTACATAGAAGCTCGGGATTATTTATCTTACTGTTTTATTTTTTAATTTTTATTATTTTTATTTCATTTATGTAAGCATTTTGCCTGCCTGTAAGTATGGACAGCATGTTCATGCAGTACCTGTGGGGGCCAGAAGAGGACGTCAGATTTCCCTAGAATTGAAGTTAAAGGTGGTTGCTTAGTAAGACCTGAACCCTGATCTTTTGCAGAGCAGCAAAGGTGCGCAAGCGCTGATCCATAGCGCCAACCCTTTGAGGAATGATTTTAAGACTTGGCACAATATTGAGTCTCCTGAGTCTAAACCAGTTAACCCGCAAGATGTGAATTTGATTTTTAATTATTGTAACTTGATGCAACTCTTGCCATTTTAAGAACCAGGGTATGGGATGACATGAGCCAAAGAATCAGTTAGGAATCACATCGGATTTGTCACCTCCCACGCAGGCAAGCCAGGGTGATCTGCGCAAAGGACCCAGTGAGGCCACCATTGTTGTGTTCAAACTTCAACAGATGCATTGCCATGGGGTCTTCTAATATTTTGCTTCTATTTTCTAAATACCTTAACTATTCATTAATGATAGGACTAACCTTTCAGAAATAGCCAAAGAACCATTTCCTTATGCAAGAGTACAGAAGGAATGACTCAGTCTCTGGTATGAAATGGACATCTTGAATCTTTTTTGTTTTGTCTTGTTTGTTGCAGTCTATTAAATAAAACTAATTCTTTCGAGCGTTCAGTAATGTGCTTGTTCCAAGGTTGGGAACTATCAGGAAATAGATCTTGAGTAAAATAGTAGACGGGGCAGCCTCACATGCTTGCTTCTGTCTTTTTCAGCCTGGCTCTGTAACGCTGAGGTGTGGATGCTTACAGGTGCCTTTGGCCTAAGATTGATTCAGAATTAAAGGTGTTGATTTGCCAATAGAAAGGTTTACAAAGGGACCGAGGAGGGATTTATGTGTGTTGTGTACAAAGTGGAATTTAAAGTTCGAGTCAATAAATCCTTATTTGATAGATTGGATTTTCATCAAGCAGGTGGAAAATGATGCCTGCAAACAACCTTAGTTAGAACTCAGCCCTGACAGGTTTCTCGTCTTCTTTTAAAACAAAGAAAGTGGGGGCTGGAGAGGTGGCTCAGTGGTTAAAAGCAAATACTGCTCTTGCAGAGGGCCTAAGTTTGGTTTCCAGCACCCATATCAGATGTTCACAGACACCTATAACTATAGTTCCAGAAAATTCAATACTCTCTTCTGGCCTGTGGGAATGAATACCTGCTCTCATGTGCACATATGTACGTACCTATCCACTTACCTACCTACCTACCCACCTACCTACCCATCTACCTACTCATCTACCTACCTACCTACTTACCCACCTACCTGCGTACCCAACCATCTACCTATCTATCCACCACCCATCCACATACCTACCTACCCACCAACACACCCTCCTACCTACCCATCCACCCACCTACCCACTGACCCATCTACCTACCTATCTGCCCACCTACCTATCTACCCACCTACACATGCATATACACCACACACACACACACACACACACACACACACACACTTTAAAAATAATAAAAATTGGGGCTGAAGAGCTAGAAAGATGGCTCAGTGGATAAGGTGCACTGCTCTTCCAATTTGCTTCCCAAGTCAAGTGCCTCCCAACCACTGATTGCTACAGTTCTGAGGGATCCCACACCCTCTTCTCCTGTCATGGGTACCTGCACTCCATGTTCATACCACAATCTGGTACACATATTAACTGAGTTGGTAGTTTCCTAGTTAATATTTATGCAGTTAACATTTAAATAAATATTAAAGATCAAAAATAATAAACTAAATCTTAGTAGAAGATGGGAAATTAATTTATTAATTAATTAAACAGGGTGATTCCATTTTATAGACTTTATACTTTTATCTAATCAACTTTCTATGTTTTTAATAGCTCATTTGTAATAATGCTGTTCTTAACATACTAACATAGACTTCTTACCCTTCCTTACTATGGTCACTTTTTTACTGATAGAGGTAAGTTGAAAACTGTTTTACATACTATCTTATAGACACTTCCCCATGAGTACCACACATTTTTCTGTGAGCTGGCTAAGCTTAACTAAACTGGTAAGATGTAAATTGAACACCCCTGGAAAGCATTATAATTTTCTATGCTCGGTCTGCATGTTGTTAATTTGTTTATCAAATGCACAGTGAATTCTTAGATATGTCTGATGTCCTATAAGACATTCGGAATTCAAATATGCAGACAACTGGCCTCCGAAGCTTACAGACTAATGAGGGACCTTGGTGAATGAGCTATGGTGTGGTAAATGCTATCTATCACAGAGAATGTGTAAAGAATAGACCAGAGAGAGGCCAGTCTGCCTGTGGGAGTTGGAGAGCTGTTCCCAGAGATTATCTTTCTGTCTGTCGAGTCTTAAAGAAGGAAAGAGAAAAGACTGGTTTTAGCATTATAATATGGTGCTCAAGGAAGAGAACAGTGTTTAAAATCAGCTAATCTCTCTTTCTTTCTGTCTCTCTGTCTGCTTCTGTCTCTTTGTCTGTCTGTCTCTCTCTGCTCATGGAGGCTTAACATTGATATCAGGTATCCAATTATCTTTCTCAATCACTCTCCAACTTATATTTTTCAGAAGCAGAAACATCTCTGTCTGAGCTTGGAGCTTTCTCATTTGGCTAGGCTGGCTGGCTAGCGATTCCCTTGATTCTCTTGTCTCTTGTCTTCACAGCAATGGGCTATGTGCACCATCACACCAAGCTTTTGCATGGTTGCTGGGGCTCAAACTTAGCTCCTCATGCTTACAGGCTATCTTCCTTGCCCCAAGAAGCAATTAATCTTAAAACACAAGAATAATTTTGAGGAATGGTTTATCTGATTTAAGAAAATAGTGAGTTCATATTTAGAACTGAAAGAAAAATCAAACTGAAAAAGTAGATGGGGGCATATATCAGAATTGGTCAATTTTCTCTATAGAGATAGTATTTCTGGCCTTTGGGAGATTCTGAAAGCAATCAGAGACAGTACCTAAATTAATGAGTGTGCTTGTGTTCCAATAGAATTTTACTGACAAAAGAAGTAAGTGGGCCAGATCTGGCCCACATTGTATAGTTTGCCAACGCCTTGCCTAGAATATGACGGGTCATTAATGTTGAGGATCTAACTCAAGGGAGTGTTCAAGCATGGCACAGGAAACTTGTGTTCTAGGAACTATACTGTTGTGTTGTTATGGAGGCAAAATGGAAGTGGAGATGAATATTAGAATGGGACTAAACCACCAACCACTGAGTACACATGGGGGGTAGGGGGGACCCATGGTTCCAGCTGTATACATAGCAGAGGACTGCCTTATCTAGCATCAGTTGGAGGGGAGTTTCTTGGTACTGTGGAGACTCTAATACTCAGTGTAGGGGAATGCTAGGGTGCTGGCTGAAGCAGGAGTGGGCGAGTAGGTGGGGGAGCACCTTCATAGAGGCAGGGGTTGGAGAGGGAAGGGGATGGGGGTTTGTAGAGGGGAAACTGGGAAGGGGGATAACATTTGAAATGTAAATAAATAAAATAACATATATATATATATATATGAATAACTATTTATATATATATAAAAGAATAACCATCTAAATTCTGATCGGTGGAGGGGAGGGAGGGGAACAATGACCAATGCTTTAAGTGGCTTCAGAATAAGATGGACAGGTGTTAGGACAAAGTAGTAGAGGAAAGCTAAGCTGGTTTTGCTCAGGTGTTCCCCACCCCCACCCCCATGCATCTTGACAGAACACAGACAGGATCGGATATGTCATTCAGTGCCTCATTATCTTGAAGATGGAACCTAAACATCAACCCACAATGCCTGCATCTAAGATAGGAACTATCTGGATTCAGGTTTCAGAGTTCATTCCAATGACTGACCCCTCAGGTCAGAAATTCTACATACTGGAATCAGGCCAGAACAATTCTAAAACCTAAGGATGAGGCCAGTGTCTCTGTCCTGGCCCAACAGTAAACAGTCCTGTTCTCCGAGAAGACCTGGGAACTGATAGGATTAAAAGATGGCATGAAGAAGAAAAACTTCTTTATTTTGTTCTCATTGACACTCTTATCTCACAATCTCTTCATAGATGTTAAGTGTTCTGAAGTATTTTACATTTGAGATATCCAGAGTACACTGAAACTTAAAAAATAAATCACAGGCATGACTGAGAATTAAATTTTCCATATCATAAATTTCTTAGTAATCTGTCCCCAGGTAGCTGGCCTGTCACTCTGTGTAGGTCGTATGATTTACCCACACTTCCTTGGCTCCACCTCTGTCACAGACAGCAGCCAGCTCTTGGAGATAGATCAGTTCATCTGCCATTGATGCTCAGATGCAGCCTAGTGCATAGATCAACTTAGTGCATAGATCAACTTAGAAAGTTCGAGGCCAGCCTGGTGAGTTTCAGTGACTGAGTTTCAGGACAGCCAGGGCTACACAGAGAAACCCTGTCTTGAAAAGCCAAAGAGAGAGAGAGAGAGAGAGAGAGAGAGAGAGAGAGAGAGAGAGAGAGAGAGAGAGAGAGAGAGAGAGAGAGAGAGAGAGAGAGAGAGAGAGAGAGAAGGTTCTCAAAACAATGAGAAGAGTGGAGTTCAACATTTCCTGTCCATTGCTTTCAAAGCATGTTTTCTTGGCAAAGCTAACTGGAAGACATTCCTTGTATCTTTATTATGACTTTCTGCTGGCTTGAACACCTGAGTCCTCTTGTGCTAAGTTCTATTGAGTGGTCTTAAACTCAAGAACTCTGCCTTTTGAAGGTCACCCAGTAACAGTGAGCATCTCAGTGGTCAGGTACATGTTCTACACTAGCTTGACTTGACTCCTTCAAAGCACATATGGCTATGTGCAAAAGATTTTGAAGAGCCACTAATTTAAAAAAAATTAGAATCTAAGAGGAATACATTTTGTTTCACCCAAAATGATGTACTACAGCCAAGTAACTTCATATTTTCAAGACAGTGAGGTTACTATCCCAACGAAATTTGGAAGAGTTTTATTTCTTTGTGTGCTTAATTATAATATCTCTAGAAATTGGAAGCATTCTTAAGTCACCATTAAGCCTGGATGTTTGGCTTAAGACATTTAAAATGAAACTTAATTGATTAATTCAAAATTAGATTCCAGGGTCTGAGAGAATACCTTAGGCCATACACTGTTCGCCTTGAAAGGATGGGGACCTGAGTCTGATCCCTAGAGTCCATGGAAAAAGACAGGTATGTTGGTGTGTGCTTTTTACTAGAAAAACAGACTCCTGAGACTCACTGGCCAGCAAACCTAGCCTGGTCAGTGAGCCTTAGGTCTCAAGGAAAGACCATGTCTTAAAAGAAAAAGTGGATAGCACTCTCAGAATGACATCTGAGGTTGACTTCTGGCCTCCACATGCACACACACACACACACACACACAAACACACTCTCACACTCATATAGTACCAGCATAAACATGTTCATACACCTATATAAACATGCACATATACCTACACATACACATCAATTCATTAAAAAATTAGAATGCCAAATTATTGTACAGTATTTCTATTATATGAATATAGACATTCCTACAAGATGATGCTGGGCAGCAAGAAGAATAGCTAGTGACTCCTCCTGGGTTTTATGAGGGATTACATCATCACTGTCTCCATTCCTTACTGGTGAAGGTACTTAGATCTCAGATAACTAAGGCAGGGGGCAAAATAGTCTGCCCTCTACACAGTGTTCCAGCAGGACCACAGACATGCAGATCACGCTTCAACCCCAGATCATTTCTGGATCCTATTTAAGATCAATAAGCCTACACCAGACCATTTCTAGATTCCATTGTAGATCAATAAGCCTATAATACTAAAAGCAGGCCCTAGGATTTTGTATTTTAAGCCAAAAAATAAAAAGTAAAAAATAAAAAGGTTCTGGTGATATTTTTGGGCAAACTCAAGTTTGGAGAGTCATCAGGTCTGCTGGGAAGGATTAGGTTTATGTAAGTTGCGTGGTTAAGAGCCTTTGTGTGGGAAGCAGGTGTGGCTGCATGGGCCAAGATGGTGCCCTGGTCCATTGCCAGGCCCTGTAAACCCCATGTGTTTACTGCCTTGCCGGAGCATGTGCAGTGAAACTGCCTGAGCGTTCCTTGTGATCCGGATCTGTCAGCCTATCTGTGACCGACCTGAGCTCCTGCCTGGAGCATGTGTGATTCTGATTGGATGAAATGGGGTGGAGCAAGATAAGGTCAGTTGCTGCAAGGATAGGAGAAGAGCCCTTGATGCAAGAGGAAGAAGAAGAAGAAGCTGCTGGGGAAGAGAGCTGTAGGGGAAAAAGCCACAAGTAAAGAAGCTGCTGCGTGAACCTGCCTTGGTGTCCTGTGTTGTTCTTGTCTCTGTGGGTCGGAGACTGCGGCACCTTTGGGTCATCTGGACTCAGCTTAAGCCTAAGAATGAATGAAATCTCAGCCATGTTCAACATCCTTAATCATCAGGGAAATGCAAATCAAAACAACCTTGAGATTCCACCTCACACCAGTCAAAATGGCTAAGATCAAAAATTCAGGTGACAGTAGATGCTGGCGAGGATGTGGAGAAAGAGGAACACTCTTCCATTGCTGGTGGGATTGCAAGCTTGTACAACCACTCTGGAAGTCGGTCTGGAGGTTCCTCAGAAAATTGGACATAATACTACCAGAAGATCTAGCAATACCTCTCCTGGGCATATATCCAGAAGAAGTTCCAACTGGTAATAAGAACACATGCTCCACTATGTTCATAGCAGCCTTATTTATAATAGCCAGAAGCTGGAAAGAACCCAGATGTCCTTCAACAGAAGAATGAATACAGAAAATGTGGTACATTTACACAATGGAGTACTACTCAGCTATTAAAAACAATGAATTTATGAAATTCTTGGACAAATGGATGTATCTGGAGGATATCATCCTTAGTGAGGTAACCCAATCACAAAAGAAGTCATTAGATATGCATCACTGATAAGTGGATATTAGCCAAGAAACATAGAACACCCAAGATACAATTTGCAAAACACAAGAAAATCAAGAAGAGGGAAGACCAATGGGTGGATACTTCATTCCTCCTTAGAATAGGGAACAAAATACCCATGAAAGAAGTTACAGAGACAAAGTTTGGAGCTAAGACGAAAGGATGGACTATCCAGAGACTACCCCACCCAGGGATCCATCCCATAATCAGCCACCAAACCCAGACACTATTGCATATGCCAGCAAGATTTTGCTGAAGGGACCCTGTTATAGCTGTCTCATATGAGGCTATGCCAATGCCTGGCAAATACAGAAGTGGGTGCTCACAGTCATCTATAAGATAGAACACAGGGCCCCCAATGGAGAAGCTAGAGAAAGCACCCAAGGAGCTGAAGGGGTCTGTAATCCTATAGGTGGAACAACAATATGAACTAACTAGTACACCCAGGGCTCATATCTCTAGCTGCATATGTAGCAGAAGATGGCCTAGTCAGCCATCATTGGAAAGAGAGGTCCCTTGGTATTGCAAACTTTATATGCCCCAGTACAGGGGAATGCCAGGGCCAAGAAGCAGGAGTGGGTGGGTAGGGGAGCAGGGCGGGGGGGGTATAGGGAACTTTTGGGATAGCATTTGAAATGTATATAAAGAAAATATCTAATAAAAATATCCAATAACAACAACAACAAAAAAGAATGAATGAAATCTCTATCAGAGGGCTAAGGGGTTTCACCTACCTGAGACAAAAATCAGTATTTTAATACTGAGTACGTGGTCATTGTTAAGGCCACAGGCATTTTCTTTGAATTGTTGAAATATGTGACTCAGTGCTCCATTTTATTTTTTCATGTGAATATTCTCTCTCTCTCTCTCTCTCCCTTCTCTCTCTCTCTCTCTCTCTCTCTCTCTCTCTCTCTCTCTCTCTCTCTCTCTCTCTCTCTCTCTCTCTCTGTTGCATACATTTGAATGTGCAGGAGTGCGTGCTACTGCACAGAGGCCCAAGGAGGATATCAGGTGTCTTTCCCCATGACTGCCTTGAGACAGTCTCTCACTGAACAGGAAGCTTGCTGTTTTAAACTGTGGGTGGGGGTGGTCAGTGAGCTCCTGACATCTTCCTGTCTCTGCCCCAAATGCCAAGATTAGAGGCACATGCACCACATGGCCAACTTTTTCTGGGGGCTCGAGGGGTTCAAACTCAGGACCTCATGTTTACTCAACAAGCCCTCTTACCAACTGAGCCGTTTTCCTACCCCCTCCATTAGCCACTTTATAAATTGAAAAAGAGCAGTGTTGTGTGTATCCTACATCCTATCACTCATCATGACAACTTGCAAAACTCTTTGGCTGTGAGCCTTCCTTCTTCAGGAGTCAGTTTTCTTGCCGGTGTCACAGTATGATGAAATGTGGAAGCAGGTTTCTATTGACTGTCTGCTATCTGTTGTCAGTCTCTGTGTGCTGTCTGTCTGTTGTCTGTCTGTTGTCCGCTGTCTTTCTTTTATCAGCCTGTTGTCTGTTGCTGCAGTGGAGCAGGCGCTCCTCTGTCACGTTGGAAGCCTTTATTTCCCCTTTGGGGTCTAGAACTGAGACAATGGAGATTTGGGGTCTAGAACCAAGAGATTGGAGATTTGGGGTCTAGAACCAAGAGATTGGAGATTTGGGGTCTAGAACTGAGAAAATGGAGACAATGGTGGCTTGGGCTGGTTGCTTTCCTTTTGTTCTTTCTTTTCCCACATCTGGAAGTAAGAGGAAATAGAATCATGAGTCATGCATTAGTCAGAGTTCCCTAAAGGAAGGGAATTAATAAAGTGTGTGTGTACATATTACACATTTGTACATAATATATACTGTAAGTATATTATATATACATTTATATATCACTCATTATATCTATATCAAGAGGGAATTTATTAGGTTGCCTTTGCATGATTTGGGCTGGTGGCAGTGGCAACAGGGGAGGTAGCACTGGATGAATGAATGTATGCACAAGCAAGGAGGGAAAGCAGACAGGAAGCCAGCATGTTCCCCCTCAGTTAACTCATCCTGAAAACTTCCCCACAGACCTCCCTGGGGAAATTTCAGAGTAGATTTCAGATTCAATCAAATTGATGATCAAGATCAGCTATCACAGGGCTGGAGAGATAAATGGCTTAGTCCTTAAAATTTTTGTCATGCAACCAGGAGGACCTTTGTTTAGATTTGTCAAGCCAACCTAAAAAGTCGAGTGTAGCAGTGCCTCTAACCCCCTTGAGGCCCTGGGAGAATTGGGGGTGGGTGGCTTAGGGGTAGAGACAAGCAAATTCCTGAAGCTCATTGGCCAGTCAGCCTAGCCAGGCTCATGAGCCTTAAATTGATGAGAGACTCTGTCTCAAACACTGAAAGTGGAGAACAGTCAAAGAAGAGACCCAGCACCAATGCTGGACCTACCACATGCACATGCACACATGCACACTTCTCAAAAACACATACACTCACAAGTACATAGAACACACACATGTACACACACAAACCACCATGACAAATCTATTCAAGCTTTGAAGTTCAAAGGTTTTGTGTAGCATAGTCTTCCAGAATTAGAGAATTTCACAGCTGGAAGACAGCTTAGAGGTCAGATTGTCAGGTAATATTACTGAAGATGGCTCAGCATAGACAAACTGAGAAAAGCTTGCTGACTCCGGAAAATGACATTATCCTTCTGCACAGACACCTTCCTTCCAATAGATCCCACCTATTGGATCAAAGCAAATGGTGACAGCGTGATTGGAAATGGCTTCTCTGCTGTCACGTTGCAATAGCGGGAAATTCTCTTAGAATAGTTGAGTCTGGAAATCAGATATGTAAGTATACACAGCCTCTTGGGCTGACCTGCCTAATATCAGACTACAGAGGTGTAGCATCTACACTGTCACTGTGTGGCATCAATGGGTGACCTTGTCACTGTGCAGCAGCAATGGGTGGCCTTCATCCTCTCTTCCTCCAGCAGCTCCAGTGGCCCTTCCACCTGTCCTTCAGTTCCCGACAGTCTATCTCATCACTAAATATGTTTTCCCTGGAATTTTAATATTTTTACTAAGAACTCCTGGTATTTTCTTTGTGTTCCTACTTTTCTTAGGTAATCAATTTGCTACTTGAAGTTTTTGTTTGCTTATTTGTATTTTAAGCTAGACAGAGGCTCATGCAGCTCAGGCTGGTTGGTTTTATTTGTTTTGTTTTTTTAAAAGTTCTTCCTATGTAGTCCAGCCTTGCTTGGAACTCAGAGATCCACTGGCCTCTACCTCCTGAATGCTGGGATTTTTAAAAATTATTATTATTTTTATTAGATATCTTCTTTATTTACATTTCAAATGTTATCCCCTTTCCTGGTTTCCCCTCTGAAAACCCCCCTTCCTCTCCCCCTGCTCACCAACCCACCCAGTCCTGCCTCCCTGCCCTGGCATTCCCCTACACTGGGGCATCGAGCCTTCACAGGACCAAGGGCCTCTCCTCCCATTGATGACTGACAAGGCCATCCTCTGATACATATGCAGCTGGAGCCATGGGTCCTTCCATCTGTACTCTTCGGTTGGTGGTTTAGTCCCTGGGAGCTCTGGAGGGTATTGGGTGGTTCATATTGTTGTCCCTCCTATGGGGTTGCAAACCCCTTCAGCTCCTTGGGTCCTTTCTCTAGCTCTTTCATTGGGGACCCTGTGCTCAGTCTAATGGTTGGCTGAGAGCATACACTTCTGTATTTGTCAGGCACTGGCAGAGCCTCTCAGGAGACAGCTGTATCAGGCTCCTGTCAGCAAGCACTTGCTGGCATCCACAATAGTGTCTGGGTTTGGTGACTGTATATGGGATGGATCCCCAGGTGGGGCAGTCTCTGGATGATCTTTCCTTCGGTCTCTGCTCCATACTTTGTCTCTGTATCTCCTCATATGGGTATTTTGTTCTCCTTCTAAGAAGAACAAAAGTATCCATACTTTGGTCTTCCTTCTTGAAATTCATGTGGTCAATGAATTGTATCTTGGGTATTCTGGGATTAAAGGAGTGAACCGCCCCACCCCAGACTGCTCCTAAACTCAAAATGTAGCCAAAGAAGACCTTGAACTTGTGGTTTTCCTGCCTGTTTTTGAATGATAGGTTTAGAGGAAAACCTAGTATATTCAGTCCTAGATTGAACGTGGAGCCTCATGCATGCTAAAAGAACACTCCACCAACTGAACCATGTCCCCAGATTATTCCTAATTTTCAATGAGCTTGACTCTTATCATGTACATATCCTGAATTTTATAAATACATTTTCTATATGTGTTAAAATCTATCTCCTGAGAGGCTTCATCCAGCAGTGGATGCAAACAGATGCAGAGACCTACAGCCAAACACCAGGCAGAACTCAAGGAGTCATGTGGGAGAGTTGGGGATAGGATTGAGAGAGCTGGAGAGGTCAAGGACATCACAAGACGACCTACAGAGTCTGTGGCTCACAGAGACTGAACCACCAACCAAAGAGCATGCATGGGTTGGACCTAGGTCTCCTACACATTTGCAGCAAATATACAGCTTGGTCTTCATGTGGGTCCTCTAACAATTGAAGTAGGGGCTCTCTCTCTCTGACTCTGTTGCTTGCCATTGGATCCCCTTCTCCTAGCTGGACTGACTGGTCAGGCCTCAGTAGTAGAGAATGAGATTAGTCCTACTTCTACTTGTTGTCCCAGGATAGGGTGATACCCAAGGGAATGGGGTAATGGGGGATAGATTTGTGAGAGTGTGACTGGCAGGAGAGAAAAGAGAGGAGGGCTTGAATGGTATGTAATAATATCATAAATAAATGTGAATAAATTAATAAATTAATGAAAAACATGTCCTTTTTGCTCTTTAAAAATGCCAGTGGAAATTAACAGCTCTTCCATTAATATATCGTTGCATTTCCAACACACTACACACCCTTTAAAACATCATAGTATATTATGTATGTGTGCACATACTGTTGTAATTAGGGTCTTTACATTTTGTTTGATATGCATATATCTTTTTTCATAAGTGAATTTAGCCTAGTTTGGAACCAAGATTCTCTATTACAGTCATACAATGGCTTGCTAGTGTTCTCCATCTTTGCTCTTAGCTGGAAATTTAAAAAACAGTATGAGATCATTTGGTTATTTGTTTCCTAAAACTTGCTGTGAATTCTAAAAAGCTTTATGGGGTAAAGCACTGGGTACCTGGAGCTAGAGTTGCAGGTGGCTGCAAACACCACATGGGTTCTAGGAACTGAACTTAGGTTCTCTACAAGAGTAATAAGAGATCTTAACCATGGTGCCATCTCTCTGACCCATAGTCTAAAAGAGTCTTAACACCATCCCACCCACAAAGGCTCTTGGTTCAGGCAGGGCAACACTCATAGCTGTGGGCATGTTCAACTCAGTAACCCTTTCCTTCCATGTTTAATAGATGACACTTGCCCCTGGAGGTTGGCTGGCAGTTAAATTTTGAACACAGGCTCAATTAAAATGTGCTATTATGTGGGCATTTTACACTGTCTTGATTTGAAGTTGTTTGAATTCTGATCAGAATATTTTGTGGAAATACTCATGTGATCTAGAACACTCTTAACATTGTTCATCTGTGTGATGGTGATACACGTGTGTGTGTGTGTGTGTGTGTGTGTGTGTGTGTCATGGTTCTAGTTTACATAGCGATGCTATGATAGACATCATGACCAGTAGTACCTTAGTTTATACTTCCAGATCACAGTCCATTATAGAGAGGAGTCAGGGCAGAAACTGAGGCAGAAAACATGGAGGAATGCTGCTTACTGGCTGAATCTCTAGTTTTGTTTTTGGTTTTTGTTTTGGTTTTTTTCAATCAAGTGACTATGATGTGGAGCCCATTCTCAGTGGATACATCTACAAAACAATCCCAGCCCCTAGGGCTTGGTACATTGTGGAAGAGGGGCCAAAAATACTGTAAGACTCAGAGGACCAGGGAGTTTGTTGTGAGATAGTGTCTCCTAGGAATAGCAGAGGCTACACCCATGAAGTCTCATCAACATATCAACCCAAACATTTTTAAAGGAACAGGAAGCCACATTTTGAGCCTGCCACTTGTCACTGGCTCCTCTGAGATTATACTTTCTTATGCCTGTGAAATATTTTATCCAAAATTCCTGGTTTAGCTTTTTATGATAATAGATCATCATACACCACACTGTGTATTTTATTTATTTGTTACTCTTATTTATCATTTGTCTCCCCAGTGGCATAAAATTCCCCCATGAGCACAGCTTTTTATCCGACAGGATCCCTGCTGACTCTCCCGGGCTCCTGCCAATCAGTAGTGTTTGCTGAAAGAATGCATACTGAGAGTGTCAGCCGCTGTCATAGCTGTTTCCTGTCCCATTGTACATTACTCTCCCTGTTCCCTTAATGTTTCGGTGTGCTTTCCTATTTGTTTTTTTAATTCCAGTTTCTTCAGTGAAATTCTCAAATCATGAATTAAAAAAATAATCTATATTTTTCAATATAAGTATTGAGGAAAAGGAATGTTGGGGTGCTCCCCTGGGAGTTTGTATTTGGGGGTGTGGGCCGTTACTTCTCACCTCTGATGCTATTTGGTTTAGTTTCTTCATGAGTTTTTTTTCTTTTGTTCATGAATAAGTTAGCAATATGTAGGTTATTTTTAAAAAATTTAAAGAACAGAGATCATTTAGTGATTGGTTTATAATTTGATTGCACTTTGGTGCAAAGATAGGCTCTTTGTATTAATTAATTCACTGCGATGTGCTGAGATGCACCTTGTGGTCTAGTAGGATAGAGTTTTTTTATTTTTAAATAAATACAGTGTTAGCTGGGCTATGGTGGCTCAAGCCTTTAATTCCAGCATTCAGGAGGCAGAGGCAGGTGGATCTCTGTGAGTTTGAGGCCAACGTCGTCTGCAGATTGAGTTCCAGGACAACCAGGGTTACACAGAAACCCTGTCTTGAAAAAACAAAAGAAAACAAAGCAACAACAACAACAACACAATAACAAAACAGTCCTCCTCACACATGCACACCATGTCTGCCATGGTATTATGAAACTGGTAGTTTATGACTTTGTTCTCAGGGAACTGTGACATAGTTCCCCTTGTACATCACACCATATTCAGATCCTGAGATCATTCCTTCTTATCTCTTAGTTGCCTCCTTCTCCTCCTCCTTCTCCTCCTCCACTTCCTTCTCCTCCTCTTTCTCCTCCTCCTTCTCCTCCTCTTCCTCCTCCTCCTCCTCCTTCTTAACACCATGGGCATTGTGCTTTGCCTCATCCTTTAATAAAAACATGCAACGTGAATGAGTATTAAATAATAATTGGATGTTGGTTGTGAGGCTGTTGATAGAAATGCTGTAATGCACCCTTGGAAGACTGACAGTCTTTGAAGTCCTGTGAGATGGCTCAATACATACAGACACTTGCCAAGACTGAGTTTGGTGCCCTAAGAAGCGAGACAAGCAAGAACAAGGGAATGGTTTAGTTATGTTGGACACTATTTGGTTTTGGTTATGCACAGCCCTGGTAATAATGCCCCTTGCATCCTAGATCATTCAGTTGCATATACTATGAACATACTCACCTTTTCAAACAATGCAGCTAGCTGTAGTGATACATTTTATTATCCAAATATCTCTTATATTCTAAGAAACTGGAATTTTTGCTGGATTTTTACAACCAAGTTAATAATACACCTTAAGGCTACTTAGACCTAGTTTGATGCTCTGCTGTATGCTCAAGCCTGTTTGTTTGATCTGGCTGCTTTAATAGGACAGTATAGCAACCAACCTACCTGCCTTGGATTTCTTGTGCAACCACCATTCACAATCTAAACTAATGCACAGCTTTAATCTCATGCTGTATAGTCTTCTATGTCCTTGACACAGAGAGCAATAGAATGTGTGTGTGTGTGTGTGTGTGTGTGTGTGTGTGTGTGTGTGTGTGTGTGTGTGTTATGGCAATAATTTATTGAAATGAAGAAACAAATCCAAAGCAACTTTATGAAACAAGCATCCACCATGAGTATTGAACATAGCATGTATTGCTTGACAATAGTATGGTTTATAGTACCATGTGCTTTGGGCTGGCTGGAATAAATAACTTAATCCCTTGTAAATCTCTGTTAAAGATTTCTATAAATCATCCATCATTTCTTTCCCACATGATGATTTTTGTGCTACTCAAGAAATATGGAGCAAATCGACTTGTTAGAGACATACATGGGCAGTAGGAACAGATTATACCTACATAAGACATTATACATACATATATAAGACAGACCACAGAAAAGCCACAATCCACAAACCATAGACATATGGGAGACACAGAGGGAGAAGAGAAGAATTCAAACTTTGGCTCTCTCTTGGTTAACTGAGTTCCAGAGTGCTGAGGTTTCAGCCTTTAAATGTGACTGACACATTTTGGTGCCTCTGAGTTTATCTTTAAAGGGTTTAACCCATGTACCTAGCAATACAAACCTGTCACTTCTCACCTAACCTCTGGCTAATGTAGTACTTCCATCTCTAACCAATAGTATGACTTTTTCTGCCCCTGATAACAATCAAATTTCCATGGTTTCCATGTAAGTATAGTCCCAAATGTATCCAGATATTAAAGTTAGAAGCACTGATCTGGCCTGAACTAGTTTTGGGTATATGCGTAGTAAAGAAAGACTGTCTTCTAGTAATGTTTAGAGAAAATTCTCTATTTACCATCTTATGCCCATACATTATTAGGCATGCTTATAATTAAAATCAGATACATTGTGGTGAGTGACATTTACAACAAAGAGATGATTACATAATCTGTTAAAGCAGAGAACCAACCAAACTCTACCACATCCCATAAAAAGAGACTCCAGGTTATAGCTTAGGCTGCTAGAGTACACTCACTCATGTGGCCAGCTGTCATTCTTTAATGTTTATTATCATTTAGCTTCAAACAAAATGATCTTGTTTCTTTGCGAAACACTGTGAGCTCTTATTTCCAATCCTTTAGGCCCAGAGCATGGGGAACACCTGACCTAGACCTTGACCACAGGTAATGTAACTGGCCCTTGCAAGTTGTCCTCTGACTTTGACATGCGGACCATGGGACATACTTTCATGCACATTACATACATACACACACAGCAAGCATAAGTCAAACAAAATAAATCCCTTAATAATTTTGTATAGTGTGCTCTGAATACCTAAGATGTTCTTGGTTACTGCTCAGAATATTTCTTCTAAATATCATTGCTTCTACTTCATAAAACTGGGGAGTTAAAAATGAAAAGGTTCGGCCGTCTCCATTTAGATATAGTTTCCAGACTTTTAAGGTAGTCTTCTGCATGAAATATACACTTATTTCTGGGTGATAGTTTCATGGTGAAATGAGAAATTTTTAACCCCAAAATACAATGCCTTCAATTAAAAAAATATTTTTTTATTCATCCAGTGAGTCAAAATGAGATGTCCAAAGCATTAAATGTCAAGATATGTCACAGTACCTAGTGACCCAAAATATGTTCACTTAAATATGCATGTTCCTTATTACAATGTGCAGATGTTGCAGGCAAGCCTTAGTTCCCAGACACAAAAATAGGCTCCAGTGGTCTGCAGCACAGTAGGGTCACTGAAGTTAGCAGTGGGGTCTTGCAAACTCCAAACTGCCTAAAAGAGGGTTTTGAATGTTCTCATAAAAATTGATGAATGTTAAGAATGGCTGCCATTCTAACTGTCCTGATTTTATCACTGCATGATATATACATTTACTGAAATCCCGTAAATATGACCCATTTTCTGTCCATCATCTCTTTCTTCATTTAACTTATCTATCTCTCAGTGTTGGGGGGGGGGCAGAACTCAGGGCCATGGATAGGCAAGTGCTCTACTGCTGGGCTATATCCCAACCCCCCTCAAACTTTATATGGACATCTCTTAAATATTAATAAATTTCTTTTATAAGTCAGTTTTTCAAGCATGGTGTCTCTCATGTGGGGTTTAAGAAAGACTGAGACCTTAGACTAGATCAGATCACTACTTAATGCAAGGACAAAAAAAGTATAGTACAATATTACTTAATCACAGATAAAATGATGTGTTAAAATAAGTTGCACTTAGTATTTCCACCTGCAGTGTCAGGTGTCTTCCCACTCACCTTGGAAGGAGAAACTTCCCTGCCTTGGCCCACCTCCGCTGCTAGCT
This sequence comes from Mus caroli, assembly GCF_978045245.1. NCBI lineage: Eukaryota > Metazoa > Chordata > Mammalia > Rodentia > Muridae > Mus > Mus caroli. Next base: position 67,109,916 of record NW_028227266.1, read on the forward strand.
GCTAGTGTTGGATTGTAGAGGGTTTGCAGGGTCTGTGCATTGCTGGGACCTTGGGCTCCCTGCAAGGGAATCAGCCACCTGCCCTAGCCCCAGCCACGATACCCTTCCTTTTTCTTCTTGTGGTCCCACTGCAAGTTCTAACTGAGAGAGCATGGTTCTGGAAACCATGAAAACTGGGGTAGGGGTCCTAACTGGGTTCTCAACACCCTCTCCCTCCCCTAAGAGATCACTTCCCCCAGCTTGTTTTTGTTGGCCTTAGACTGTCATATTTGGAAGCATCAGATTTTAGCTACTCCAGAGCTATGCTCTTGATGGTGGGTCCTGTCCAAAAAGGAGCAGCCAGCCCATGCTTCTACTGGGGTACTGAGATATTTTTGGTTCTCTCATTTTTTGGAAGCAAATTCTCCAAACTATTTTAAATCTAGGTGTAAATAAGGGTCTCTCTCTCTCTCTCTCTCTCTCTCTCTCTCTCTCTCTCTCTCTCACACACACACACACACACACACACACACACACACACACACACACACGAAACGGTCTCATGTATCTATCCCAGGCTAGCTTTGAACTTGCTATGTACCCAAGGATGACCTTGAACTTTGGTCCTCCTATCTCCACTTCTCAAATGCTAAGATCACTGGCAGGGGCAGCACCTGCTTTTTGCAGTGCTGAGGATCAAACCCAGGGCTTGATGAACACTAGGCAAGCACTCTGCAGACTGAGCCTTAGCCCACCCCAACATCACTGATTTTTATATATCCTCGGGAATAAGCCCTGATACACAGTAGTAGTTCTAACAGCCCACAACCCCCATGCTTCTTATAATGGAAACTAGACTACAATTGCTATTACAAATATGGGTATGCTTTTTTTATTTTCTCTGTTGAGCAGTCCAGAGTTAGGCATCTGTCAGTGTTGGTTCAGCTGCTACCCTGTCCTTGGGAGATCAGGATTTTTTTTTTCTCCCTATAGTATGTTAGCTTTTTGTCTTCACAATTCTATCAAAGTTCCTGGCATCACAAAGCACACTGCTAGTTTAATTCCACCCTTGTACCCCTCCTGCCATCCTGCAGAGCCCAACTGATCTCTCTGTTCCAGGTCTTTTACTTTGGGGACATGTCTGTGCAGCATCTGTGTGTACACACAGAGGCCAAAGGTCAGGTTTGCTCCTCAGGACCACTATCCGCCTGGTTTTGTGGAGACAGCATCCCTCATTGACGTGGAGCTCTTCAGTTTGGGGAATCAGGCTGATCAGTTCACCCCAGAGCTCTGCCTGTTTCTGCTTCTCTGGCAGTTGGATTACAAGTGTGTACCAGCATGACTGGTTTCTTTACGTATGGATAGAACTCAGGTCCTTATGCTTGTGTGGACTTAAACTGATCTATACCTAGCCCTCTAATTCCTCAACAACATCACTGTAATCCACCTTCCATATAGAACCAAGGTAATCTTTTCTAGAATACAACGCCAGATATTCTGTTTCTATTGCTTAAAAATCTTCAGTGGACCTCTAGTAGGAGTTAGGAGAGGATATAGACTGTTCTTACCTGCTTCATGTATCCACAGAAGCAGCCACTGTCTCCCCATCATCCACCCTCTATAGTACTCACTGTCTCTCCTTATGTTCTAGTAAACAGCCTCTCCCCTCCCCAGACACGATGTTTATCTTCACATTAGATCCATCATGCCTGCTTTATCCTCTGGTCAAAATCATCCTTTTCCAACAGGGCCTCCTGCTCTCTGCTTCCCTCCTTCCTAACTGTTCCTATTTCTCACATCTCAGTGGTAACTCAATCTCACTCCACCATTCCTATTTGAGTGACCTAGGAAGCTTTTCCAAAATGCCACCTCTAGTCCTTGTTTTATGGAGTCAGACCTGATTGGCCTGTAACAGTCCCCAAGCATTGACATTATATTGCAAGCATTCTACTATGCAGTTTCGACTGGGAGCTCTTAGGCTTCAGGGCTATAGGCAAGGGACCATGAACAATACTTTGAGATAATCCTTTAATGTCGACATTTTCATTGACTCTCTACAACTTAACTTGATGAAGAGGAATTAGGGTGGTACTCATTCCTGCCCTGTATCCCCTATACTGTAAAGAGAGAATTTGTGATGAGTCACGGCTTACAATAAGGAATGACAGAAAATGTTGCAAACTAGAAAGTATGTTCTCTCCATCCCTCCCCCGCTGTGTGTGTGTGTGTGTGTGTGTGTGTGTGTGTGTGTGTGCTTTCGTGCTTGTGTTCCCAGGGAGAACATGGTTTCTCAACTCATCTTGCCCTCTGTCTCCCTCTTCTAGCTGCCTGGGAGTTGTCAGTCAGGTTGGGGAGATCGACTGAAACCTCAGAGGCTCTCAGCAAGCATGGAGCTGGCCCAAGTGGTCTGTGAGATGAACAGGCATGGGTCAGAGGCTGACAGATGGTCTTTCTGCCACACGGACTGCAGGCAGATGGCTCTGACAGTTTGGACAAGGCTGCAACTTTGGGCCGCTGAGGCGGAGCCTTGAAAAGATGCTTCAAGAAGCCGCTAGATAACCCTCCCCTCTCTCCCAGGGAGTAGACATGGATTCAGAAGATTCACAGAAGGCAGGGAGGAGAAGTAGCAGCGGGGGGGGGGGGGGGGGATGGAGGGAGGAGACTGACGTTCATTCTCTTCAGGAAGGCCTGTAACTGTAACTTTCTTGCTGAAGAGTTTGAAGAGCCTCAAACTCACAGGCTGGAAGGCAACTGGGGTGATGCTTAAGCACACAGGAAGTCCTGTGCGAAGCTGCCTGAAATTTCTGCCCTGCTTCTAATTGGGGCACAACTTCTTGTGTGTATGTATGTAGATCTGCATGTACATATGTGTGTGGATGATGAAAGAGGTCAGCCTCGGGTATTGTCCCTTAGGACTCCATTCATCTTTATTTATTTACTTATTTTGAGAGAGAGAGAGAGAGAGAGAGAGAGAGAGAGAGAGAGAGAGAGAGAGAGAGAGAGAGAGAGAGAGAGAGAGAGAGACTCACTTTTACCTGAAGATAGTTGTCAAGCCCCAGGGAGCTGCCTGACTCTATCTCCTGTGTGCGGGGTCAGAAGGATGCACACCACACCTAAATCTTTTACACTGATTCTGGGTGAACTCAGATCTTGACGTTACAAAGTTAGTACTCCCCCACCTGAGCTATTTTCCACCTAGAGAGCATCATTTCCAAGAGCCACCTAACATCTTTCCTCTCCTATTTCCTCTTGACAGTGGACTCTTCCTCTGTGGACAGCTTTGTGGGACCATGTGCAGCCTCAGCATAGGGTCTGGCCTACAATAAATGCTTCTAATATGTGAGATGTGACTTGTGCAGCCTGAAGCTTTAAACCAAGCAAACCAGTCTGTGTCTCCATGATCCAAACTCTTGGCAGATTTGCCTCTGCTGTGCACCAGTCTCTACCTTCCTCCTATATGCTCCGATTTCAATTTACCAGCAGAGGCAGTTTCTACTGGAAGCAAGGAGATGAGGGATAAGGTACAAGGCATAGGCCCTGGGATGAGGTAGCAGTCCAATCCTGTTGTTATCTATTTAAGCAGAAGCCCCAGCCTGGTCCTCAGCCCCCTCTGCTGCTAATGTCTACTTCCAATGAGCTCTGTGGAGGGCCCAGACGAGGGCTATTCTCCCTCTCACACTTTGGTCTGTGGGCATCTGGGGACGGCTGCTGCAGTAAGTACAATTGTCCCCTTGTCCCCACGCACCAGATTTTGCAGGGCCTCTTGGCACATGCCTACAGTCGACATTTAATTAACATAAAACACTATAAAACACTATTAAGACAGGAGATAGATTGGGAAGCTGGCAATTCCCCAGCCCCATGCAGCCAAATCCCCAGACACAGGTATGTCCTTCAACTTGTCTGGATGTTTGGAGACGTGCATGTCCTTTCCCGTTCCAGATCTGTCACCTCGGGAGCCAACCCCCACCAACATCCTCTGGCAGACCCTCTGGGGTGGAGCTTGAGGACAGGACTTGAACATCGCATCCTTGTGTTTACGGCAAGGGCTCATTGTCTCCTTGGCTGACTCTAGAGCATTATGGCTGCATGCCAAACAACTCTGCAATGTGTAGGCCCCACCCAGAACCATGAAGATCACTCTAATCATCTTTCCTTGCTTGTCTGCTGTCTTCTTCCAACCTAGAGTTCTCATTCTCCAGCAGCCACTTTCCTTGTTGATCTGATGACTCCTTGAGAGGACTTCCTGTCAGGTCTCATGTGCCTGCCAGTTGTCTGAATTATCCCAGTGATGGCTGATTCGACACAGAAAACAGAAGTATGTCTATTTAACTGCTCTGCAGACTAAGCCCATGCAGTACCCTTAGCAGCTAAGGACGCACTGGACTATGTAAGATGTGGCTACCGTGTGACTAGGAAGTCTCAGGTTCTAATGAGAGTCTCATACACTGACTTCACTTTAGTGTGATGTGGGGACACATTCAAAGTCCTCTGGAAGCAGAGACAGAACTGGCTGTCCTTCCAGGCAGGAATGACGTGGGACATCAAGAGACCCAAGGACCCTGAGAACAGCACTCCCAGCCAAGGTCTTCTGATAGTCACCTTTTCTTGGCTATGGCTGCAAAATCATGGAGCTGAATGTTGAAGGGGTTCAGAAAGGACCTTTGAGTCATTCCCTTTGTAGCCTAGCCTGCTCTGGGATGTCAACACAGGGTTTTACTGACTTGTTATCCCTTAGGAGACCAAGATTCCCCAATGAAAAAGTTCGAGGACTCTATGAGGTGCTATGTTTTAGGATTAGTGTTCGCCTGTTTCCCTTTGTCGGTTTCTCTCCGACTGTTCCTAACTCCTAGAAGAAACTCCTACTGGAATCCAGAGGTGGGGCATCGAGGTTTACCTGGGGTTAAACTGCCACATGGGCACATTTGCTTTTCTTTTTAATTGAGCCAAGAGAATTATATAATTTTCCACAAGTTACTTTGTTGGAAAACCAGTGACTGGGTGGGGGTGGGAGTGGTGGGTAAGAGAGGAAACAGAGCAGATGGAAGCCCAAATCAACACCAGAAATAGCCTCCACAAAGATACGGCGCAGCGGGGACATGGTGATTATGAGCATTGGCTGTCCTGGGCTAAGGTCTTATCTGGCTACTTCCTAGTTGGCATCTGTGTCTGAGTGTTCATCTCTTTGGTGCTGTCTACCCTTACTTTATGTTTGTTTCTACAGAGCAGATCTTAACCCCTGGTCTGTGAGTGTTTACAGTCTGATTAGATACACGCTCACAGTTTATGTGAATCTAACTTGAGAATCGTGGTCTATGGATATGATCTGGGCTTTACCTGGGAGCTTGCAAGGTTGCTGGCTTGCAGACCCCCCACTCTATAATTAATGAATCTGTATTTCAATCAGGTCACAAGTGATTTTCTTGCACATTAAAATTTAGGAAACTCCACTCACTACTTGCCTCATGTGACTACATAATAGCATCATGTAGTGAACGTCCAAAATTACAAAAGATTGACTGCTCTTCTTGTAGGTATCCTTGTGTCATTGATATGGAGTCAGCCAGGTCAACTGTATGTCTCAAAACTTTAAGGTGAAACAAATCCTGAAATCTATAGTCCTCCTCAATGCTTCTCAACTTTCTGGTACCTGGCTATTCTGTTTCTTCAGTTCCCATTCATCTGGTTACAAATTATGAAAGGGTCATGTGCCATGGATGTAATAACAATGTCAAACTGGTACAAACACTAGTAAATTCTTACCCAACATTTTTTTAACTTGTCACAAATTCTTTACAGAGAGTCTGAAGACCCATAGTGGCCATTGGAGTATACTCTGAACTCAGTATAGACAACCCTCCACCCCAGTTAAAATACTGACAATACTTAACCCCATGCACACCGGTATCCTTCAGGTCAAGGGTTCCAGAGACTATTGGACATAGACTTACAACACATTTTCTGAAAGGTGCTATTCTGATGTTCTCAGTCCTTTAAAGGGTTCCCTAATGACACTAATATGTATATGTATACATATATATACACACACACACATATGTATATATATAATAAATATTATACACACACAAACACACACACACACACACACATTTTTCATTACCCCCTTTATGGGATCTTAATCAGCTACATTGAATGGTTAAGTAACTTACCCAAAGTTGTAGTGGAGGTCAATAGAGGCAGCAGGTTTATCCCTAGATCTCCCAGCTCTTGGGCCTAATTCTGCTGCCCTACCTGTAAGTACTTGTAGTAAAAGCAGGAGACTCCCTCACACACCAGTCTTTCTGTCTTGTCCCTTGGGTTCCTAAATATACTTGATCACACTGTTCCCTCCTCATCTCTTTGGCCTCTTCCACTTCTCTGTCCCCACAAAGGCCCTTGACATCTCTCCCCTGTCCCACAGCAAACCACTCACTTCTCCATTCTCATGCAACTCCCACAATTCCACCTTGGTGAACCTTCTAAACCTCAGAGCTGAGAAGTTTCCAATCTTTTAGCAGCTCTAACTCCATCACCTCCCAGTGAAAGTTTGTACCCTGAATGCCATATACTAGTTATTCTGCAAGAGAGAAAGAAAGCTCTGCTCAGCCGGGGCTAGTCATCCTTCTCCTCGCCTCTCTTTCCATGCTAGGTAGCCATGTAGAACCTCTGGTTGTTGACTATGAACCATCCTTTTATGCCTAAGGACTTTCATGCATATAGTTTCCAGGGTGGAGGGCCTCTCTATAAAGCTAGCTCTTTCTCCTCACTCAGATCTAGCACTGACTCTATCTAAAAGTCTTTCTAGATACGTCCATCCCTCCCTGGGCTTCTCCAGTAGCATCCCAGAGACAGTATCAGAGCTCCCTACTTCTGTACTAGCATCTCCTGTAATGGAGGTAGGTAGCAGCCAAGCTTTCCAAAAATTCCCCAGATAACACAGGTTCAGGACCATGGGAAGGAGAGAAGGGGTTAGCTGTTTTGGGAAGGGTGGGTGCTCAGCAGCAGCAATGTCTTTTGTTCCCCTGTTTCTTTCCTCCCCTGTGTCCTCTCATATGTCCTGCCCCCTCTGAACCTGATCAGGAATGGTTCCATGTCCTTCTCTGGCCACTCTGGACCCAGTCAGGCTTTGCTGGGGACTCTGCCCTTTACTCCTTAGATCAGCTATAGGGCAGCAGGCACTGAACTGTGGTCTAGCTTTCTCTCCCTGCCTCTTTGCTCTGTGTGCCCTGGAGAGAATATTAAACGTGTACACAAAATATATGCTAAAATATTCATGGATATATTCAAAAGCATTTTTCTTTTTTTAAAAAAGTTGCTTAAGCCCTCTTTGTCTGAAATTAGAACAGAAGGAGCAGACAAATGTGAGACACAGAAACATGCAGAACAAAAGACAATAGGTGATTAGTAGCGATTGAACACTTTGCAAAAGGTTATTTAAAGTCCAGTGTCAAATATGGCATTCAAACATACCAAGAGGATGGTGGACTCGTTATTAGAGGAATATCGATTTCTTTAAAACTGTGTTTGTGTGAACATGCATGTGCTGTGCACACATGTAGAGACAAGAGGTTGATATTAGATGACAGCATCAATTTATCTTCACCTTATTTATTTATTTATTTATTTATTTATTTATTTATTTATTTGAGATGAGAGTCTTTCACTGAATCTGGACCTCAGCAAAACCAAGGGATCCTTCTGTTTTCACTTCCCCAATGCTGGGATTATAAGTGAATGCTACAAGTCAGAGTTTTATGCTGTTGTTGTTGTTGCTGCTGCTGCTGTTTTGTTTTGTTTTGTTTTGTTTTGTTTTGTTTTGTTTTAATGTGGATGCTGGGAATGAACTCAGTTCCTCATACTTCTAAGACTGAGCCATACTTTTAAACTGAGCCATCTCCCTAGCCTAGGAATACTCCTCTGCCTTAATAGCTATCTCTTGTCTTGTCTTTATGGTTGAAGGTCACAAGCTTACTCTGTTCTTTCTCTTCACTGTGTGTATGTTTCGTTATTTCTTGAGGCAGCCAAGCTTTAATGAGCACAGAGGATTGGGTCAGAGTAGAGAGCTGGCTGTGCTTAGCTTGCTTGGTGTCATGCATTTGGAAGTTGGGCACAGGGAGTCCTTGAGACAAGCGTCAGGGAAGAGAAGGTGGTTAATCCCATCAGGTACTCTTGGTAGAAGCAGGCCTATCTGGGTGGGGTATGGGGTTTCCTTTTATGGACCGCCCAGGGGTACTCTTCATCCTGCTGTCATCCAGCACGCTACAAGATTTCCTAGCTCCCAATAATTCAATCACCTTCACCATTTTTCCTCCACATCTTCCCTCCCTTCCCCTCCCATCCCCTCCCGTTCCCTCCCGTCCCCTCCCGTCCCCTCCCGTCCCCTCCCGTCCCCTCCTCTCCCCTCCCCTCCCCTCCCCTCCCCTCCCCTCCCCTCCTCTCCTCTCCTCTCCTCTCCTCTCCTCTCCTCTTCCCTTCCCTACCCACTCTTCTGTTTTCTCCTTCTCTCAGTTCCTCCTTCCTTCTCCTCCATTCCTTCCCCTACCTTTCCCCACTCCCATCCTTCTCTTGTTTTGTCCTATATTATAGAAGTAAGTTGGCATAGCAGGATACAGGGAAGAAAGAACAGAGCATGCATGCTTGTGACAGGAACCCCCAAAACATTCTCTTCAACAATGTTAAAGGAAAATATGAAGTTATAAAGGAATTGGTTTTTTTTTAAAGGCCCACATTTTATGTTAGATAGTAATTTCAACCATAGGCAAGAGCAGCCACTAAAGGATGCTGGCTGGGGACAGCATGAAAAGAATGCAGTTTAATAGAACCTGGGGCTAGAAAGAACATGGAGCCGGAGGAAAATGAGTTTGAGGAAGCTATGCTCTGAATGGGATGGGCAAGGGGGCCCCCCCACCTAACAGCTATTTAGGGGATCAACCCAGAGAATGCCAGATTCACAAGGGACTGATCTTGAGTGTTGAAATGTCCTAAGAGGACTCTCTCCTGAGACAGTAAAGGAAAGCCTTTTCTTAGCCCTTGTCAACAGCAACCCTTGAGCTCAGCATACCTAAAGGAATGAGAGTGGCCTTCTCCATGTGGATACCCAGAAACCCAAGGGTAAATTCTTGCTACAAATGACAAAGGAAAAGAAAAATGGCTCTGAGGTCAGTCACCTCTCAGTGTATTGGTTATAGGGACATGATCCTGTTCACAGACTTATTAGTCACGTTTCTCATCCCTGTGAGCAAATAGCTTTCAAGAAGCAACTTAGGAAAGAAAGGGTTGATTCTGGCTTATAGCTTCAGAGTACCGTCTATCGTGGTAGGGATGGCATGGAAGCAGAAACGTGAGGCAGCTTGTCATTTTGCACCTGGAAGCAGGAAGCTAGAGGAGATAAAAGATGCTGCTGGATTCCTGTTTATTGTTCATTCTAAGATAATCCTCCCTCATTCAGGGAAGAAAGAACAGAGCATGCATGCATGTGACAGGAACCCCCAAAACATTCTCTTCAACAATGTTAAAGGAAAATATGAAGTTATAAAGGAATTGTTTTTTTTTTAAAGGCCTTCCTCTTCACTTAAATGTTTCTAAAGACCCCCTCATAGACACACCCATGAATACTTTCTATAGTGATTCTAAATCCAGTCAACTTGACAGTAAAGATTAAGAATTATTAAAAACCTGAGAGGAGTGGGAAGTGGGTGTGCTCAGGGTTCAGGATGTGAAATTCCCAAATAATCAAGGAAAATATCATGAAAAAATCCTGAAGGGTGATTTGGTCTCATTGTTTTTATCAGAACTTGTCTTTCTTAATCTCTAAACACAAAAGTTCCTAGTTGTAGTGGCTATTCCTGTCTGTCAACTTGACTATATCTGGAATAAACTACAATTCAGAATTGGAAGTCTCACCAGTGATCCTAATCTGGAGGCTGGGAGATACAAGTTTCTGACCTGGATCTTGGCATGGAGATCTTGAGGCATAGTGCCTATGAATTACAGAAGAACCTCTAAATTCAAAGTCTCTGTGATTAAAGGCATGGTGGCACACACCTTTAATCTGGGCTACACCTTCTGCTGGAGACCTACATAAGGACATTGGAAGAAGGAAGATTTACACTCTTTCTCTCCTTCACCTGCTTGCCGTGTTGTACTGAGCAACTGCTAGATCCTTGGACTTCCACTCACAACTGCTACTGACCATTGTTGGGAGTTGGACTACAGACTGTAAGTCATCAACAAATTCCTTTACTATATAGAGATTACCCATAAGTTCTGTGACTCTAGAGAACCCTGACTAATACACTAGCAAATGTAAGAAAGGAAAGAAAAGATGAACCCAAGTGTTTTATACGGTAAGGACATCCCCATTTCCAACCAGTGGGCTTAGTCCCTCCCTTTGCCTCCACTGAGATCCTGCTTAGCCTCCAGGTCATGTCATGGTGAAGAAAGGATCTTGGACCACATTTTCTGGGCTGTCGTCCTTTAAATAGTGAAGGCAGAGTTCTTCTTTGGTCTTGCAGGCCCCTCCTCCCAGTAGTTGAATTGCTGAGGACTGAATGTAACCAGCCCCATGTACGTTGTCTCTCCTTTGTCTCCATATACCTTGCTGGGTGAGTAGTGCTACACTTGCCTTCTTTCTCCTTGTTTATTGGCTCATAGAATGTTCACTGGCCCCGTAAGTTTAGATCCAAGGAGATAGGCATAAGGACAGAAATGGAGTGGTTGTCTGTTTTAACCCTGAGCTAAAGCCACGGGTGACAGTAAGGCTTTTAAAATCAACATTTTGGTCCATGAGTTAGATTCTTACATGGCTATACTATTGCCACTTACCTTACACTTGTGTGAACAGCATGCTCAGGATAGGGGAGAGAGAATGAAGGATGGGGAAAAGGGATGCTGTGGTTGGAATATAAAATGGTTTTCTTGGGGTCATGTGTTTGAACACTTGGTCTCCAACTGGTGGTGTTCTTTGGGAAGGCTGTGGAGTCTATTGGAGGTGAGATCTTACCGGAATATGTAGGTCACTGAGGAAGTGGGGAGGGGGGTTTGAGGCTTTATAACTCAGCCCTTCTCTGACTCTGGACTACAGTGTAGATGACTAGATGGCCTCCCATTCTTGCTGCCATGACATCCCCAGCATGATAGATTGCATCTCATTGAATTGTAAGCCAGAATCGACACTTTTTTCCTTATTTTGCTATTTTTCAAATAGCATGTCACAGCAACATGAAAAGTAACTGATTCAGTTATTCCTGGGAAGATTGCAAATATTTCTGAGTCTCTGGTGACACTAACATCAAACTAGCCTAACCTCTACATAAGTCTATAATAGCCATAGATAGGAAATATGAACAACACCATAGGAACTTGACCAGATCCGACTGGTCAAGGCTCTCTGACTTCCCTTACTGATTAGAGGCTCGGCTTGGGCCCTTTCCAATGCACACATTGGACCTTGAAGCTCAGGTAAATATACTACCCAGTCTTATGTTCTGTCATTCTGATCAAAGGAACTGTGGTGGAGGCCTCAATGTGTTGACCAGTCATGATGTCATCAGGCCCTGTTGTTAAAGTTTTTGACTTGCTTCAGGGTTAGGAAGCAGTCTACAGATAAAGGAGGTAGAAGTGGGTTGTCATAGTATGTACCTACTGAGTGCTTGGCATGGTGTTTTTATTTTCCTTACTCTTTCTCCACTAGTAATAGAGTACAGTTTTCAGGTCACAAGGCACCATGACAATGTCAAAGGCTCCAGTTACCCTAGAGGGGAAAGCATGGGTTGGAGGAAAGATTCCAAGTGTATTTCTCAGCTCTGGTCTCATTGGCATGTGAACCTGAACCATTTCTTTATCATTCTGGAATCAGAATGGGTCTAACTATGTGGCATGAGAGATGATCTATAACATTGTCTTCGAAAATAGGATGCATTTCAGACAAAGGCTTTGTTCACTAAGGTCCTCAGTACATATGCATTGAAGGCTTGAGTTTTCTTTCCTTGTGCAGTGACTGGCAATTGCCCAGTGAAAGGACAGATAGGAAAAGACCACTCAAAGCCATTGTATTCATGGGGTCCCCAGAGGACTCTTACTCATTTCCAGCTACAGAAAAGTGTCCTGGCCTCTTGAGATCCAAATTTTGCTAAGTCATTTAGGAGTTACATGCCTGCCAAGGAGGTGCCAGAGGTGCAGAACTCGCTACACGCTCTTGTGAGTGTGAACTACACTTCTCAGGTACGGCGGGGCTGGCAGGACTATTATAATATTTGGTGTGATGTTGCCTCCTGCTATCACCACCTTGCCCTCTCCTCTTTCCCAAGCTGTGAGAACAGGAGAGGTGTTATATGGCTCATATGACTGGGCTGTATTTGGGGGTCTGCAGAAAAGATAGAGACATGCCTTGAATCTTCATCAATCTTCCTTACTGCGGAAAAAGGCTTCTGAAGGGTTTGGTGGTACTGGGACCACCCACCACTAACCACAAAGTGGAATATGTATTTGTTAGTGGAGCTTTTCTCATCTAAAGGCAGTATTATTTTGTCTTCTATAGATATTCAATAATACTGGATAGCTTTTTTCAGTATTGTATTGGATAGTATTTGTCACTCAGCAATCAAAGAGCCATTTAGCTATCTTGGAATTGAATCCCTGTTATAGGAAAACTCCAGCAGGCATGCATGATGTTGGCTGGTGTCAGGTAGAAGTGCCTGAAGCCAGAGGTTCCCAGGTCTGACAGTTCTCTGGGTAGCCTGGAGCACTGAAGACTGTGCAGGCTCCTCCCTCACACATTCAGGTTTGATAACCTAGAGAGGACTCAGGCAATGGCATGTCACAATCTCCGGATGCTACAGGCAGGATTCGGGAATGGCACTTCTCCACCTGCCATTCTATAGTCACGTGGAAAATCTTACACGCTTCCAGTGCTCCCAGTCTCAATGCCAAGGCTTCTGATCTGTTTACCTAGTGTGGCTTGGGAATGGAGGTCTTTAATTTTATTTTCAATTATCACAAGGAGTAGTTTCACAATGCCATTTCCAAGTAAAACATGCTTTCGTTGAGCCCCCCCCCATCCTTTCTTCTCTCCCATTACTCCATCCCATAGTTTATTCTTCCACATCCAGGAACCTCCTATTCTTATGCCTAATTGTTCAATTGCCCCACTACACACACACACACACACACACACACACACACACACACACACACACAACACTGCTGCCTTCCTTAGCATTCCTTTCTCTCTCTTGAGTTTCCTGATCTATACCCACACGTACATCTATGTATATAAGTATATATAGTATATATGCATATATACTGGTATCCACACATTGAGAGAGAATATGTGGTATTTGTCTTTCTGAGTCTGGTGATCTTGATTAATACAGTAAGTTCCAGATCCACCCACTTTTCTACAGATTTTATAATTTTGACTCTGTTTACAGCTGAATAAAGTTGTACTGTGTGTCCACACCAGGTTTTCACAATCCGGTCACTTACTGGTGGGCGTCTAGGCTGGTAGGTGCAGCAAATATAGAATATTAGTATATTTTAATATTTTATTAATTAATTTAATTACTCACTTTAAATTCTGATAGAAGCATCCCTCCCTCCTCTCCTCCTAGTCCCATCCTCTCATCCTCTTTCTCCCACATCCTGTTCTCCTTCTCTAAGGAGAAGGGGTGCCCCCCTACTTCCTGGGTACCAGCCTACCCTGGCGTATCAAGTCTCTTCAGAGTTAAGTGCATCCTCTCCCACTGAGGCCAGACAAGGCAGCCAACTCAGGGGAGAGGGATCCAAAGGCATAGAACAGAATCCAAGTCAGAGATATCCCCTGCTCCAATTGTTGGGGGACCCACATGAAGATTGAGCAGCACATCTACTACACAGGTATGAAGGTAGCATGTTCCTTGGTTAACGGGTCAGTGTCTGTGAGCCCTCATGGTCCTAAGTTAGTTGGCTCTGTAGGACTCCGTGTGATGTCCTTGACCCCTCAATCCTCAATCCTTCCCCTGACTCTTCCTCAATACTCCCTGAGCCCTGCCTAATGCTGGGCTGTGGGTTTCTGCATTTGTCTCCATCAGCTGCTAGATGAAGTCTCTCAGATGACAGTTGTGCTAGGCTCCTGTTTGCAAGCATAGCATATTATCATTAATAGGATCAAGGATTGGCTCTCTCCCATTGGATATGTCTCAAGGTGGGCCAGCTATTGGTTGACCATACCCTCAATCTCTGTTCCATTTTTATCTCTGTACATCTTATAGGCGGGGCAAATTTTGGGCCAAAGGCTGTGTGAGTAATTTGATGTCCCCCTCTCTCTACTGCAAAGCCTGCCTGGCTACAGGAGGTGGCCACATCAAGATCCATATCCTCCCTTCTAGGAGTCTCAGCTAGTGTCATTCCCCCATCCCAATCCAGGAGGCTCCCCTGTCCCAGGTCTCTAGCTTGTCCCAGAGCTGCCCTTAAAATGTATTAGTCATAAAGCACAGAATAGCCATGCTGCAATTCATAGACCCAAAGACACTAAGTAACAAGGAGGACCTAAGGGAAGATGCTAGAGTCTTACTCAGGAGGGGAAACAGCATCATTGGGAGCAGAAGTAGAAAGGGAACTGGGTGGAGGAGGGGTGGGGTGGGCAGAGGGATGTGGTGGGAATGGAGATGGGAACCAGGTATGGGGAGAGTGGGGCTTGGGGATGAGAGGGCTGGGAGAGAGAAGGGAAATCAGTGTTGAGTGGCATCTCTGGGACAGGCATCTTTTAATCTTACTATGTGTTTTCAATGTCAGCCAAATTTGAGAACCAGTGACTTAGCACCTGAGTCTTTCCTTACAAAAGTCCAAGCCCTGGTTAATAGTCAAGTTCAAATGGAAAAATATCAAATGTTACTCCCATAGTGTTCGTTACCCAATGTCTATTCAAGAATAATTATAAAAACTGCCTCTGAGAATTCAGACCTATTGCTGAGATCCCAGTTCCACCTATAACCTTAGACTAAGTGAATTGATTCTTTCTTATCTTAAATCATCATTCAGACTCCAACTGAAGTGACTCATGAGTCTGTACAGTTTGTTATGGACAGTCTCTGGAAATTTATTCTCAACTCCTTTCTCTATCCCACCCCCATTTTTCCTTAACCTACTGTCTCAATTCCATAAGGATTGTGGACCTATTTAGAGCTGTTATAGAGCTGATTATAGAGCTATTAACTGACCTCCAAGCGAACATCAGTTGGGAAGATGAGCTAATCTGACTCCTCAGGGCCCTCTTCTTCCAGGTAACCAGGCCAGCTCCCAGCTACATTCATGTTGATACTAACCTGTTGGGTATGTAGACAGGAGGATAGCCTCTGTGTTTCCTCAGATGCCACCTACCTTAAACAAACAAACAAACAAACAAACAAACAAACAAACATGTTCTCTCACTGGCCTGTATGCAGCTTATCAAGTAGATTAGTCTAGTGAGTCCCAAGAATCCTTCTAGTTCCACCTCCCCAGCATTAAAATTACAAGTGTGTCCCACCACACATGGATTTGGTGAACAAACTCACACTTACAAGTGCTTACCAACTGGGATATATCCTTAAGTTTTGAGTTTAACCCCAAGTCCTGTTTGATTTTGTTTGGGGTCCATGAACTATATAGACAAATTGGTGGCAGGGGGCATGATATGACATATAAAGTCCCACAAAGACCATATACTCTTCTATTTAGGTCTTTAAAATTATTCAATAAAGTTTTAGACTTTTCTCTGAAAGATATTTACTGTTTCTTATTATATACATTCAATGTGTCCCTGAAGAATGTATTTGTTCCTAGTTCACAGACTCTTAATATATGACTTTGGTATATTTATTCTTGTTAGTAAACTTAATATAATTTCGTATTTGTTCAAATAGCACTTCTGTTTATTCTTTGAGGCTTTCAAATATAGAATCCTAAAATCTTTATTTTTTTTCTTTACTCATTACTATGCTTTTGTTTCTGTTTTCTTGCAGGATTATTTAAGATCTCTGATGCCCAACAAAAATTAAACAAAAGTGCTAATAATGAAGTTATGGGATAGATGTGGCATGAAATTGGAAAGCAAGATTATGTGTAGCGAGAAAATAGACTAACAAGAACAGGAAAAGAGAGATAGAGGAGGGGAGTAAAGAGGAGAGGAGAGAGGGGACGGGAGGATAAAAGTATAGGAAGCAAGAGAAGAAAGGAGAGAGGCAGAGGAGGGAAGAGAGGAGAGGAGAGAAGAGGAGAAAAGAGGGTAAAGGAGGCAGAGGAGGAGTGTAGAGAGGTAGAGAAAGGAGGAGAGAAGAGGAAAGGAAAGAAGAGAAGAGAGGGTAGAGGAGGCAGGAGAGAAGTATGGAGAGGTAATGAACAAAGAAATGTCACAACACTTTGTATTCTAACTAAGAAATTTAATGAATTAAAAACCACAATTTGGGAATGGCCTATTTTTAGATATTTAAATGAGTTTAAACTCAAGAGTGGCAGTGGAAAAATCCTTGTTTTCTGCTGAACCACAAGCATTAGCCATTCTAGTATCGGGTCAGATTTTTCTTGTTATTTACTGTAGCTTTTTGCAGGTTTTTTCATTCTCCTCCAATCAGTTATGGCTAGTCCCCTTCAGTTCCTCAGGGATAACTTCCACACTACCCCTAATGTCTCACTCATTCATTATTTGCCTTTTGCCCTATAACATTGCAATTCTCCCCTCCCCATTGCTAAGCTTCCCCCACCTCAACGACATCAAATTTGGTTGGAGACTACACTCTGATATATTATCCTCATGGAACAATTGCATGGCAGGTCCAAGCATTGGCAATATCCCAAGTTTCTACTATCATATCTGTTGCTTCTGCTGCCTCAAGAAAATATGCCCAGAAAAGCATAAAAATCCCAATATGGCCAGCCTTAAATCTGACCCAGAAGTGGAAATCAAGCCTAGGTGAACAAGTATAAGTCAGTCAACCTCCATTACACTTACCGTTTTACTAAGTTGTATTATGGTATTAATAATTCACCAGGGCTCCTAATGTACAGATAGTGTCTTTATTTGTGAATAAATATTGAGTCACATGGAATGCTCTTTCTTCTTCCACTATGGGGATGAGCAAATGCTTATGTCCCTTAATCTGTGATTACATAAAGTTGATGCTTTCCTTAATGCAAATCAGGTTTGCCTTGATGAAAGGAATTTTATTCAGTCACGATGTGTTCTGGTTTCGATGGATTTCTTGATTTGGTTGGCTGATTTTCTTTGGAAATTTTGTTCAATGTGTCCATGTTTATGAATGAGATGTCATGGGATTTATTTCTTTGGAGTTGCCCTTGTCAAACTTGGTAGCAAGGTTAAGGCAGTTGTTTTTGTTTTTGAAGACCCTTTATTAAATTTGTTCCTTGACAATTTCATACATCGACACAAAGTATTCTGATTACTGTCTCCCGAGCCTCTAATCTCCCTCCTATTCATTTCATTTTCTGTCATCTTTACAAACCCTGCTCCCACATTCTTGTCTGTTTTGTTTTGTTTTGTTTTGTTTTGTTTTGTTTTGTTTTGTGACCAACTGAGTTTAACAAGGGTCATCTGGGTAACCAGTGATTTAGACTCTCTGTTGGAGTATGATGACTTCATAAGTAGATATACAACTAAGGACAGTATCTGCCCCCTACCCAAGAATTCACTGAGAGCCAGTACTTAATTGGGAAGGAATAGGGTCAATCCATTATTGACAGTTGACAAGGCCAGGCTTGTAATAGGTCCATAGGAGGCAACAACTTCTGCCATAGTTAGATTTTGAGTGCACTGGCCGTGCCATATCCAGGAGAATATTTCATAATGCTTCTCCTTATGTTCTGACCCTTAAATTTTCCCCACCCCCATCTTCTGAAATATCCCCTGAGCCTTAAAGATGGTGGTGTAGATGTCCTCTGTATGACAAGCACTCTATGGCTGTGCAACATCCCTAAGCCCTCTCTAAATATGTGCTCTGTGTTTGTTTCTGTTTTAGACTTCACCTATGAATAAGTTCATGCAATACTTTTCTTTCTGGGCCTGAGTTCCTTCACACAGCAAATTGGCTTCTGGATTGTGGCAGCTAGCAAGATATCTTTCATGTTTAAGGTTGGATAATCATGCATTATAAACCTGTACCACATTTTCTTCACCCGCTCATCTCTGGATAAATGCTGAGGCTCTGTCTACATCTTGGCCACTGCAAATGATGGTGCAGAGGAGTTGAATGCTGGGTTATGAGCAAAGAAGAGGCTGTCTGTTTCATGTTGGTTGGTGTAGCTCTATTTTCTTTAAAAACACTGGCATTATTTCCCAGAATGGCTGCACACATCTTTATTTCTGCTCTCTTCTTTAATTATCCATTAATGTGTTTATGTGCTTTTATTTGTTATAACAGACATTCTAGGAGGTGTTAAGTCATCTTGGGATGGTCTCTATGTGCCTGATGATCAGTTAAACGCCCACCTATTTTCTATTTGGGAAACTGCTTTTTGATCAAGTATTTTTTGATTTTTAATTATATTTTGCTGTTTAATTGTAAGATTTCGTTATAATATGTGAATAATTTACCTCTTATGACATATGTAGTTTATAAGTACTTTCCATAAGTCTGTGCATTGTCTTTTCATTGTGCTGTGTTGTTGTTGTTGTTGTTTTTGCTTTTGCTGCACAGAAGTGTCTTGGTCAGCTATGGTCCCGTTCACTTCCTTCCCCTTTTGTTGGCTGAGATTTTGGTGATAACCCTCCATCCCCCAAAGTTTTCAAGGCCAGTGTTCCAGAACTTCTGCCATGTTCTTTCACAGAAGTTTGATGGGCTTGGGCCTTGCACTTCTGACTTTAATCTATGTTGTGCACCTCCCGCACCTCACACACACACATAGAACATGGTTACATTCTTTGTGTGAGAGCATCCACACTTTGGCCGTGTTTTCCTCCTTGGAGTCTCCCTGGGGCCCTTTATAAACAGTCGTTTACCACGTAGGTTCAGAGCAGGTGTTAGGCTCTCTATTCTGTTCTGCATATCTGTTTCTATTTTTAAATTTTATGAAAGTATCACATAACTCAGAAAATGTGATACTCCTAGCCTTTAATTTTAAATTGATTATTGCTATGATATTCAAGGTTTTTACGTGTGTGATTTTGTAAAAGTTTTACTACTTGTGGTGGTTTGAATAGAAATATCCCCCATAGGCTCCTATATTTGAAGGCTTGGTCTCAGGTGAGTTGAGCTATTTGACAGGGATTAGGAGGAGTGGCCTTGTTGAAGTAGATGTCACCTTCTTGGAGAAAGTGTGTCACTGGGTGTGGGCTTTGGGGTTTTTAATGCCTCACCCAGGCCCAGTGTCTCTTCCTGCTGCTTACAGATCCAGATGAAGAACTCTCAGCCCCTTTTCCATCACTATGCATGCCTGCGTGCTGCCATGCTTCTGACCATGCTGATAATGAAAGTAACCTCTGAAATTGTAAGCAAGCCATGTTTAAGGGTTACGCATAGCTTGTTTTAGAAGAGTGGATGTGGTCAGGGTGTCTCTTCACAGCAATAGAACACTGACTAAGACAGTACTAATGTTCTATTTCTATAAATAATTTATAAATATAAATATTCAGTCATACTGGGAACCTGAAGAAACTGCTCAGCAGCTAAAAGCACTCCATGCTCTTCAAAAGAATACAAGTTCAGTTCCCAGCACCAGCATCAGGGGGCTCACAGCCACCTGTAACTCCAGCTCCAAGGCATCTCATGTCCTCTAGGGAACGCCATGCTTGTGCACATGAGTGGTACATGAGTGCATGCACCCAAACATAGGCACCTTAAATATATGTAATTACAGAATTAAACATTTTAAAAACAGGTTTTGATAAATCGTTCCTTTTATAGTTTGTAACAGTCTTATAAGTTTTAAAGTGCTTAAGACTTTGGTAGCTTCTTAAATAATCAGACTTGGGTTTCCTGTGATGATCTGTATTTTATTTTAGCTTGATTTAATTTTTTTAATTTCATTTCACCCATATCTTATTATTTCTTTTCTTTGACTAACTCTGAATGATTTTAAAGTAAAATGTATTGCAACTATTCATGTTTGTTATCTTCATATAGAGCAAATAGCTAATGTTCTAACTGTACCTAAAGGTATATATCATGCAGTTATTGCATGCTATATGCAGTGTATGTCAATAAGGTCAACTTTTTGCATCATTGTTTTGATTATTGACCAAACTTTGGTTGGTTAAAATTTCTTTATTTTTCTTGACTCTTACTTTTTTTTGCATTTGCTAAAAGATACCCCTATTTAGGTGTTTCTGGGTTTCTAAGTTATAGTTCTGTCTAGCTTTTACTTTATATAAACACATACAAATTTCCACATGGTCACATGTGACAGTTCCCACATTCGGTCTCTGTGGGCCTGTTTCTGCTGTCTGTTGTTTCTGTCTACAGCAGTGATTCTTTTTTCTTGTGATTCTGTTAATCTGGGATTTGATCACTATTTTCAGAAAAAAAATATTGTGAGATGCCTTTGAGGCTAAGTACAAAACTCCTATCAGCCACAGGGAATCTGCTCTTAGTGGCCAAGAGCCTAAGTACCTTTTAAATAAAATCCACAGCTTAACAGGTTTTAGCCACCTTTACAGTGTTCAGTGGGACTGTAAATGCACATCATGAATGGCTCCTGCACTGATCTGCAACTCTTCTTGTTGATTTGTGGATGGGCTGGATTTATATAGTAATATCATTAATCCCTCCACATAGAGAATGGGTTATTAAACTTAAACTTAGGCTCTCTAGGTTTTAAAAAGTCCCAGGTTGTAGAGTCCTCTGTGCTATGATTGTCTGTATAGATTCACACCCTGTTTTAGACTTTGCCCTTATTTTCAATGCTCTCCAGAGGAGTTTTATTTATTTATTTATTTTTTTCGAGACAGGGTTTCTCTGTGTAGCCCTGGCTGTCCTGGAACTCACTTTGTAGACCAGGCTGGCCTCGAATTCAGAAATCCGCCTGCCTCTGCCTCCCGAGTGCTGGGATTAAAGGCGTGTGCCACCACGCCCGGCTGAGGAGTTTTAAAAACAAGTTTTTAAGTCACCTTTCTTATTGCCTTGTGAGGGTAGGTCTAGTGTACACATCTAGAGCCTGTATCAACAGAAGCAGAGTGTGAACCTAAGGAATATATTGAGAGAACATGCAAGATTTAGAAGATGGTCTGGATTTGTGTGCTGTTGGGGAGGAGACAAAACATGATAGTAACATGAAGAATATTTCAGCAGTTTTTGTCCTGAGCAACTGGGTGACTGGTGGTACCAATGACTGGGTTGAGGGAGACTCAGGGAGGAGGCTAGAGCTTGGAAGGACAGAGGAGGAGAATTATTTATGTATATTGAGTTCTAGTATCTATTAGGCCATCAGCTGATAAAAGATGCAGTTTTATATACAAGCAAGGAAGGGGGAGAGAATTAAGATAGCAATGTTGGGAGATAGATGATGAGACAGGAGAATATTCCAAATATTTCAATAAAAAGTTCCTGAGAACCTTTGAAGAAAACACTTAAAGCTTTGAGAATTAGTCACCAGGTTTGAACAGTAGCAAGGCCTTGGGAAGAGATCAGAGGAATACTACCTCACAAAGTACAAGGGTTGCTGAAGAGGAGATGATAAAACATGCTTACAGAATTTTCCCACAAATAGATGTTGCAAAGAGAGAGACTTTGTGCTGAAAGGGACTTTTGTTTTAAGGTTATAAATGTGAAATAACTTTCATTTTCTTGTCAAATTCCAAATATACACCAAGATCAATATGTAGGAGGCAGGCACTAAAGCAGTATCTTTGAGGTGATGAGTAGACATATGTCTGGACTGGGTACTTGCATTGTGGGTATGTGGAGGAGGGTAACTTTGATTGGCATCCTAAAGAAGGGCTGGGGCAAATAGGTATAAGGTCAGTTATTAAATGTGATGGTTTGTATATGCTTGGGTCAAGGGATAGCGCTTTTAGGAGGTGTGGCCTTTTTGGACTAGGTGTGCCTCTGTGGGCGTGGGATTTAATACCTTTGTCCTAGCTGCCTGGAAGTCAGTATTCTGCTAGCAGCCTTCAGAAAGAGAGGTAGAACTCTAAGCTCCTCCTTCACCATGCCTGCCTGGATGCTGCTATGTTCCTACCTTGATGATAATGGACTAAACTTCTGAACCTGTAAGCTAGCTACAATTAAATGTTGTCCACATGAGAGTTGTCTTGGTTATGGTGCCTGTTCACAACATTAAAACTGTAACTAAGATATTAAGGAAATGTGTAAGAATGCAAACATACATTTCAAGTGCAATAAGTCAGCTGGTTTTTGCCCTATCCCTGCTCATCTTCTCAAGTGCAGATGTTGAGATGGGCGGGTGCTGTTAAACAGATAAGGTTTTCCTTCTTTTTTCTTCCTCCCTCCCTCCCTCCCCCCCTCCCTCCCCCCTCTTTCTTTCTTCCTTTCTTTCTTCTCAGATGGTCTGTTATTGAAACATTTTCTCTTATTGCTTCTTAACTAGCTGGGCATTCCACCACACCACTGTTGACATCATCTATGATTTCCTGAGGGTGATGGACACCCCCATCACAGCCCAGAGACTGAGTAGTATCCAGGATCTCCTTAATAGTTCTAGAAAGTTCTCTGGATAAAGATAGGTGTCGAATCTGCTGGGCAATGTCAACAATCTTGTCAAAAGTGACATTTCCATTGTGTTTAATGATCTGCTGTTACTTTCTGTCTCTTGGCTGCTCCTTGAGGGCTTTGATGGTCTGGTAGAGGCAGAGGACACTACCTCAATCTGAGCCTGTCTCTTCTGGCTGGTCAGTGTCACTGTAATCCTCAGACTTTACTGGTCACAGGTTGCCTTGGCAATGTCATCACTAATGACATTTTTTTTGAGACAGACCTAGGACTGCTCTTGGGGCCTAAGGTAGATGTGGTGTCAACCTTGCCTCTGGTTGTCCTCAAATATCCAACTTTGACCTCACTGGTGTTGAACTTGGATGGGATGGTGGAGGTAGCTGTTGCCAGACAGGTCCTGATTCTTGACTACAAAAGAAAGTTACACTGTAGCCTCCCGGAAGCCAAAAGCCAGAAAACTAGATACGGATTTTCTAAGTTAGCAGATGACAAGAGAGATGGGCAAGAAGGAGGGGAGGATTTTGTAAGAATGACAGCTCATGGCATCAAGATAGTGAGGTTATACAAGAAATAATAAATGATGAAAACAGATCAGAAGGCCAGAGAATCAGGGCCCTACACAGTGCCTGGATTGGGTGTGTAGGACAAGCTGAGCTTTGAGAGCAAAGAAAGGGGTATGAAGCTGAGAGGCAATTGGCAGTGATCAGTCTAGGATCCAACCACAGGAAGTAGTTTGTGAGGGGGATGGATCAGATAACAGGAATTGAGGTCACCAGAATCTAATGGTGATTACAGAATGGTAGAAAACTGATAAGCCTGGAGCTCAGGCAGGAAGTCACTGCAATTGAGCTATCGTGAGAGTTTCCATCTGATGACATGTACTTAGAGTATTTTAAAAGGTTTTAATTTTATTTATGCATGTGCATATATGTATGTGTGTATACATATGTGTGTGCATGTACCACAAAGGCTAGAAGAGCCTGGAGATGGGGTTAACAGTCAGTGAGTACTGGGAACAAATCTGAGGTCCTTAGGAAGGGTAGTATTCCCTAAACCACTGAGCCATCTATCTAGCCCCATACAGTATGCTTTTTACACATGATCTCATCTATATGTGGAATCTAAAGGATGAACTCAGAGTAAAGAAGTACTGAAGACAACTATGGAGACAGGATCTGGAGTGAATGGGGAAGAAATAGATGATGTTGACCAAAGGATACAACATTTAATAAGTTGAAGAGAGCCATTCTACAACAAGATGATTATAGTTAATGGTGATGTGTTATGTTCTGGAAAACTGCTGATAGTGGATTTTAATTATGCTAACTATAAAAAATATTAAAAAATAAGATTAATACATGTTAATTAGCTTGCTTCAGCTATTCCACTATATATATACATATTTCAAAACTTTATAATATATATCATATATAGTTTTTATCAGTTGAATTAATTAATTACTACTGTCTTGAGAATGATCTCATTATGTAGCCCTTGATAGCTTGGAAATAACTGGGCCAACTGGACTTTGATTTACAGAGATCCACCTGCCTCTGCTTCCCAAGTGCTGGGATTCAAGGTGTGAGCCACCATGCCTAACCAACTAATTGATTTGTAAAATAATTTGGAGGCAATTAATTTCTATGTTCAGGCCAGAAATGAAAACAACAATTTTGTGTTTAGTAGTGAGTTAGCTAGAGGAAGCAAGAGTGAGGTGGGGAGACCCTCACACCACTGAACACCAGGAAGTTTATGGACAGAAAGGAAAGATCAACTTCCAGTAGAAGTCTCTGGGAAAAGAGGACCAGATATCAGCACCAAGGTGGACAGGCCATTTAAGATGCATCTGAGAGCTCTTTTCCATGCCAGACTTGGGTCCACAGAGCAGATGTTAGATAAGCTGGGTAACCAAGATTTCGAATGGTCCAGCTGAAGAGGACCCTGAGAATTTTAAGGCAGGAGATATGGTGTTCTACAGTCTGGTGCCTTTGCAGTTGCCTCTTAGGAGGAAGATGAACAGCTTAGTTTACAACTTCAATCTACTAGATGGTGGGTTGTTAGGCAGGCTGCTGGATTGCAGTAGCAATAGGGGAAAATGGATGGAGCAGAAGTTGAGGTTTACGGCTAGGGACACAGAGAGCTCTTTGAGTCCTCATGACTCTCAATTTAAAAAAAATTCTTTTAACCTTATGTGTATGGATGTTTTGCCTTGCATTTAAGTCTGTGTGTCCTGTGTGTGCCTGGTGCCTACAGAGGCTAAAAGAGGGTATTGGCTCCCCTTGAACTGGAGCTACAGATGGTTGTAGCCACCATGTGTATGCTGGGAATTAACCCCTGGTACACAGGAAAGAGCAGCCACTTAACCACTGAGCTATCTCTCTAGGCACAAGTCTTCTTGACTCTTAATTCCAAGGACTACACTTCTTGTTTTTCTCCTCTCCCATGGTATCTAGCAGAGTGTTGCACCTATAACAAGTCCTCATGGTTGGGTAAGGAAATGATTTGCATGTCATGTCAAGGATTATATGGAATAGTGGTTATGATAGATGGCTAATTATGTGGTGATAGTGACAAATGAATTGGAGCTGCAGACATCTGGCATCAAGTCCCTGCCTAGATATAGTCTAGCTTTGTGTCAAGCATGACATTTAACTATGTCCCTCGCTGAAAAGTGAAGAGAACTACTGTCACTGTCTGGCAGGGATTTTGAGCATAAAACTCAGAAAGTGTAGCTGAGAATGCATTAGGTACTTACCACTCATCACGGACCAAATGCTGTATTCTCCCAGGAGCCCATAATTCAGGGGCTAAGTCACTCCAATTTGCACTCAGTGGTGACCACATACTGAGTCCTGTCTCCTCCCAACAGCCTGTGATGGGAGAACTAAGTCATGTCCACTTCACAGAGATGAGGCCATCATCTAAGATGTGTCTGACCACGTCCCCTTTCCCTTTTTAGTCTCCCCCTGAAAGTAGACTCCCTCAGGTTTGTGGCTCCATGAAACTTTTACTGAGCCCTTGGCTATTTTCACCTGTCCCTTTCATATCTAAAGCACACCACCCACATTTGTATGAGCTATCACTCATGGACTTCTGTTTCATGTAAACTAAGGTTGCTAACTGGATGGTCACCTCCCGATAACAGGTCAGCCATGGACATCTTCTACTGAATTTATTATCCTGGACCCATAGCTGAGGATACTCTTTCACTCTGTTGCTGTGACAAAATGATCTGAAGAAATGTGAGGAAACGATCTTTCCCTCTTACAAGTTATAGTCCGGGCTGGTGAGATGGCTCAGTGGGTAAGAGCACCCGACTGCTCTTCCGAAGGTCAGGAGTTCAAATCCCAGCAACCACATGGTGGCTCACAACCATCTGTAATGAGATCTGGCGCCCTCTTCTGGAGTGTCTGAAGACAGCTACAGTGTACTTACATATAATAAATAAATAAATCTTTAAAAAAAAAAAAAAGTTATAGTCCATCCCTGAGGGAAGTCAGAGCAAGAACATGAGCAGGAACTTGAAAGAGGAACCCTTCCTGCTGGCTGGCTTGTTCCCAGGTCCATTCTCAGCTGGCTTTCTTGTAGAGCCCACCTATCTAGGGATAGTGCTGCTTCCAGGGGGATGGACCCTCCCCCATTAGTTAGCACCCAAGGAAATTTCTCATGGACACACTCACAGGCCAATCTTCTAATTGTGACTGTTCTCAGGTGACTCTGAAGCCATGTTGGTAAAATTCAACCAGAACAAATGTTATACATATCAAGGTCCTAATGCCTGATGTTGATGCTTGAGGCTTTAAAAAAATCCTTAATTCTCTGATTTTATGCATGCATGTGTGTATGTGTGTGTGGTGTCTGTGTGTGTGTGCATGGGTGTGCATGCACATATTGATGGAGGCCTCACCTGATGTTCCATGGTCACTATTGATCTTGATTATTTGAGAAGAGTCTCTCACTGGCTTGGGGTTTGTCAATTTGACTAGTCTGGAGAAACCTTAGGATCCTCATGACTATACCTTCTCAGCACTGGGATTATAAGTGTGCACCTCCACACCTGGCTTTTTACTGGGTGCTAGGGAAATAACTCAGGTCTTCGTGCATACTAGGCAAGCACTTCCATGCCTCCCCAGCCCAGTCCTTAATAGTTCTTGTCAGGTACCTCTGTGAATATAGATGCTTCATATCTAAACTCTGTGCTGATTGGTGGATATGTATGTGCATCTTTGAATACAAGATTTACACAGTGCCCAGGTGGCTACATACACAATGGACTAGAATGAAATCCATTCATTATCTAATTACATATTTTTAGATTTCAGTTTCCTGGGTCTCACCTTTAAGCTATAATATCAGATGTCTGAACTCAATTCTGTAAGTTTCCTTTAACTATAACTTCTCCAAACTTCTGGAATACAGGGATATGACCAATAAAGGAGGTCCTCTTTATGTGTGCCCAGATAAATTCCCAATTAATTCAATTGGTTCTCAAAATGAGACTAGGTAATTAAGTGGTATTATCCTCATTTGTGGGTGAAGAAACTAGGGCTCAGAGCAGTTAAGCAACCTGCCTCTGGTCACACAGTTACTAAGGGAAAGAATAGAGAGGCTTACCAGGGTCCTGCTGAAACCAGTGCATACAACTCTCCTCCATGACTATCACTCTGTCCCCTCAAACATCTGCCTTAGCAGTAATGAAAGATATATATATATATATATATATATATATATATATATATATATATATTTGTTTTATAAGATTTCTTATCCTGCCTCTTCACTAAATGGACTGTCTCAGGCTTAACCATGTCAGAAAAAAAAATCCCAAGGCTATTTGATCTGAAATCTGTCTCCAGCAGCCCTTCCTTTGGTAGGCCCATGTTTGGCTGACTTTAATTTGTCATTCATTAAGCCTGGAGGAATGGGAGGGGAGACATCCTTGACTTTGCAGGATCCAGAAGAACAAAGTTATTGCCCATCCTCAGTGTAAGCAGTTGGGCTGTGCTTGGGTTTGAGAGTCTGGCAAGGGTTCAGAGCTTTACATTTTCTGTGAAGCCATTGCCCATTCCTGTCAGGAGATCAGTAAATTTTGAAAGAGATTCCAGAACTGATGGGTGAGTCACAGACGCCTGGACTCCACAGAGCCTTGCTTGCACAATGCACTGTCCAGATGAAACCCTGTGTTCTTTGTGTTGTGTGGATGCTTGCCATCAGCCCTGTAGGAGTGGGTGTGGAATGCTGATAGACAGGAACACAGAAAGTAATAGAAAGGTCATTTAGAGGTGTCTTCAGAAGGTTTCCTGAGGTGGGTGTGACTTCCTTCAAGTGAGAATCAAATGCCTGCTGGGACAGAGTTCAAATACCTGCTTTATTGAGGTACACACGGGATGCCATGCTGCCTCCCTTCACTGACCTTCATTTGAGTTTTCTTACAAGGCAAACCTCAATAGGTCAGGCTATAGTGGAATGAGCTACTGTCATGCAAATAGCAGACACATCATATATGATAGGATTTGTGAGTGTATGCATGTGCACGTTCATTTGTATGAGTACAAGTACATGGATGTACGCATACATGTTTACATGTATATCTCTGCATGTGGAATCTAGAGGTCCACACGGAGCTTCCTCATAGATTGTTTTCTCCCTCATTGTCTTTAAACAGGGACTCTCACAGATCATGAAGCTCACTGACTCTGCTATATTGTCTAGTGATTGAACCCCAGGGATCCTTCTTCCTGACTCTACCTCCTAGCATGGGGATTGCAAACATATATGTGGCATTAAAGCAAAACAAAACCCACCTCAGGAAACCTTCTGAAGGTTTGGTTGTTTGCATTGGAATAGGCCCCATGGGCTCATATGTTTGAATGCTTGGTCACCAGTTGGTGGAACTGTTTGGGAAGGATTGGGAGGTGTGGCCTTGTGAGAGGAGGTTTGTCACTGGAGGTGAACTTTGAGGTTTCAAAAGCCCACTCAATTCTGCTGTCTGACTTGTAGTTGTTGCCTTAACATGTAAGCAAACACTCAGATATTGCTCCATCCCCAGCCTGCCTGCTGCCATGCTTTCTCTATGATGTTCATGGACTCACCCTCTGAAACTGTAAGCAAATCCCCAGTTACATGATTCCCTTTATACACTATTTTGGTCATGGGTTCTCTTTACCTCAATAGAAAAGTAACTAAGACACATGGCTTCTAGGTATTGAACTTGGGTCTTCACGGTTACATGACAAGCACTTCACTAAGTACAAGAAGTTTAAATGCCAGACTATTGTGCTATGACTCTTCAAGATAATAATCTTGTCATTTTTTTGGAGAGCTGTGAACACACCAAAGGCAACACAGATGGAATAAAGCCACCACTCCTTTTCTGACCACTGATGACAGAAACAGGATGAGACCTTAAGTCAGTGGTTTTCAGCCTTCCCAGTGCTGTGGCCCTTTAATACAGTCCTTCATGTTGTGGTGAGCCCCATCCATAAAAATTATTTCCTTAATACTTTATAGCTATAATTATTCTACTGCTATGAATTGTAATATAAGTATTTGATATGCAGGATATTTGATATGAGACCCCAAAAGGGTCACAGCACACAGGTTGAGAACCACTTTTCTAGCTTATGGCTTGTATTTTAGATTCAGTTTGATGGTTGGTGTCAGTTGTATAGATCTCTGTGAGGGTTTGTGTGTATAGTCTCAACTTGTCTACAGATGTGTGTGTCGGGGGGGGGTGAGAGAGGGAGAGAAGGAGAGAGAGAGAGCTCCAGACTACAACCATGTTCTTTTATAAATATATATTAGCAGTACTATATAAGACTCTGTTCTATCTAGTCTGTTATTGCTTGTTTTATAAAAAATAATGTCCTCGAAATTTCTCCAACACCAATTGGCAGGAGAGTTTTGGAAGACTATTAATTTCTTTTTTAAAAAAAATATGTGTGTGTGTGTGTGTGTGTGTCATGCTCTTAATTACTGAGCAGTCTTTCAGCCCCTAAGCTCTTTTTAAATAAACTGTATAAGGAGATTCTCTCCTGAGAATTAGTGTTTTTATTTATTAGAAAATGTTCTGTGAAATGACAAGGTCATTATGTCCAAAGCTCAGGCTTCCTTGTAAAGAGAAATATAAGGGAATAAACTATGTTTATTTGTGTGGCAAGGATTTGATTTCTGGTGGTTGCCAAAACTCATGTGTTCAGGATATGCTGTGTGATAGCCATCAGTGCCTGTGAAGTCATTTATTTCCCTCTTTCCATCCTTCTTTCCTCCCTCCCTCATTTCCTCCCTCCCTCCCTCCTTCCCTCCCTCCCTCCCTCCCTCCCTCCCTCCCTCCTTCCTTCCTTCCTTCCTTCCTTCCTTCCTTCCTTCCTTCCTTCCTTCCTTCCTTCCTTTTCCTCCTCCCTCTCTCCCTGTCTGTCTGTTTGCCTTCTTGCCCTCCTTCCCTTTATTCTTTAATGAGTGGGACTAAAATTTTTACATTGAAAAATAAATTAGCTTCTTTTTAAATAAAAAGGTATTTCCATGCTCAATAAATTTTAAACATTATTTAAAATGCAAAAATGTCAAACATTCTGAGCTTTATAAAGAACTGTGGTAGAAAAGAGAAACAGAAACTATGTAAATGATACAAGCTTATCACAATATTATCACAATGCTTAAAGGGGGCTTATTTTTATCTTTAGGTGAGTGTGTGTGTGTGTGTGTGTGTGTGTGTGTGTGTGTGTGTGTGTGCGTCCCTTACCTGGGGAGGTAGAAGGTGGTGTTTGGATCCCCTGGAGCTGGAGTTATAAGTGGTTATGATCTGTCTAATGTGGGTACTGGGAATTGAACTCACATCCTCTGGAAGAGCAGCAAACATTCTGAACCACAGAGCCATTTCTCCACAATGTATACTTTACTGACATAGTCATTAATGAATTTATTGAATTCCTTTTTATCTGAGAAGCAATGTGCTTTGTTCTTTGGATTCATCCATTCACTTGACTTCTATGATCTCACAGTGAGGTAGATAATGTTCCAAGTCCTTCTTAGGTGAGGAAAGATTGGACAGAGAAGGTGACAATTAACTCAGTGTTAGCCAAGTGACAATGCCAGACTGTCTGTCTCCAGAGTCTGCTTTTTCTGCCACAGTAAATACGGAACAAAAGACCATGGGTCTTGGAGACAGAACACCGCAGGGTTAGAATCCTGACTCTGCCACTTACTGGCTGTATGACCTTGGGCCACACTACATATTCAGTGTTGCTCTGTTGCAGACTACTTGGCCGGTAGACAACTCTATATTGATTAGGAAAGATGCCAACTGAGTAATGATGCCAACTGAGTCACTGCATGGTACTGCATAAAGAGATCTGTATTAACTCATCAATGAGAACAGAAATGTATTGGTAAATGTGAACAAAGGACCCTGGAGTTTGGGAAGGGGGGGGGGATGTTCCAGATTTATATATAGTGTCCACTGATTTTTGTGTCATACATGCTACCTCCGTAGTGTAATGTAGCTTAATGTCTAGTTGTAATGAGAGGCATGGATATCAACTTACAAATGACAGAAGCTTACTCCCATTACCACTGAATGATTTCAAACTCTACACCAAGTATGGACTTTAGTTTCCAGAGATCATCGGCAATCAGGCAAGTTGTTGGATCTTCATGATGTAGTAGACTAATGTGCACACAGGGATATTCATTACTGTTCAATATGTAAAAACATGGGAACAACTTAGTGACCTACAGTGAAGGACTGGGAGATATAACAGCATAATTTAAAAGGATTCACATCATTCACCACAGAGTGTTGCCAGCTTTGAATCAATATGTCAAACAAAATATCTTTTTGTGGTCACATACTGTCCAGGGCACATTCAACAGATAGAACATTGCATTGAATGGGCCTCAGAAAATAAGAGCAGACAGATACAAAATGTACAGAGAAGTGGTGTATTTGTCAAGTCAATGCCAAAGAAAATTTCAACTTTATGTTAAAAATTACAATTTGGCCTATTGATGATTCAAAGTATATGGTCACAGCAAGTAATATGAAAATGGAACGGATGATACATGAAAAGCTCTTAGCAGTGTCTGACACACAGTCAGTGTTAACCTAGCTATAGTTATCATTGTGAATATCTGAGGTGTAATCTAAGGGGGACTGTGGTCATTAGACTTTGTAGATATTACATTGATTTGGTAAGATACACACAGTGCAGTGCAAAGTAGACTTAGTATGGATAATGACTCCATTTTAAAGAAGAAAACGTAACTCCGTTTTGGTAATAAAAATTATATGAAATATATAGCAAATATGTCTTTATGGATGGCAGGATATTAGAGAATTCCAGGGTTTTTGTGGTGGTGGTGGTATTTATAAGTACATGCTAAGTTATTTCCTTAAAAACTTAGATCTCTCTATCTGTCTCTGTCTCTGTCTGTCTCTGTCTGTCTATGTCTCTCTCTCTCTCTCTCTCTCTCTCTCTCTCTCTCTCTCTCTCTCTCTCTCTGTGTGTGTGTGTGTGTGTGTGTATGTGTGTGCATGCTCATATAACTGCTGGTATCCTCAGAATCCAACAGAGGGCACTGGATTTCCTGATGTAGAATTACAGGTAGTAGAAGCTATTTGCTGTTGGTGCTGGAGACCAGACAAAGGTCCTCTGCATGGGCACTGTGTGTTCTTAAATTCTGAGCCAATTCTCTAGCTCCAGAAGTGGTTCACTTTAGCATTAAAATATTTTATTTAAACTTAAACAAACCTATATAAATATTTGTTTTCTTGTTTCCCTAAAAGGAAAGTTGTATCTGTTGAAGTGATTCAAAAAGCCACGGATGTTGAGTCTGTTCTTCATTCACTTTGCTAATAAGTAGATCAGTTAATAATAAGACATGGAGCCTGGACTTTATTTAGAGTGCTTTTTATCCTTTCTTAAATTGCACAGCTGAAAAACAGAACAAAATAAATGAAGCCAGGAAAAAGGGAACTATACAGAATTACTTAATATCATTTTTGGCATCTTTTACTTTTAAACTTAGTATGTTTAAAGCATGTTTCCTCATACTGTCACATGGAGCTTTGATTTTCTCAGATCTGATAATCTCTGTCTTTCTGCTGGGGTATTTGCAGCATTTATATCTAATACAATTTATGAGTATGTTCAAGTTCATCTTACTGTGTGTTTCCCGTTTGACTCATTTGTTCTTTTCTTGTTTACAATTATTCATTTACTTTTGGGGTGTTCCGTGTTCTGAAGTGTGTATGTGGTGGACAGAGAATAACTTTGGGAATTAATTTTCTCCTTTTACCATGTGGGCTTCTGATTTTGGTCTCAAGTTATCAGGCTCGCAGGCAAGGTTTTCATTCTCAGAGCCACCTCATCCATCAATCTCTGTCCATTTCTTTCTTCCCTCTCAGAGTGACTACATAGTTTAATGATTTTGTCACTTGCATTGTTAACTAAGCAGCCCTTGTTCCTTATTCTCATCTTTCATGGTTACTTTAGCATCGATAAAATACATTTTCACCTTACTGTGGTCTTTTCTGTGCATCATTGTTCTTGGTGTTTGCTTACTTTTGGAATATAGACATCATAAGGCAAATAGGTATATACATCAATTTAAATTAGTGAATAAGACACAACAAAAAAGCAAGGAAGCCATTAGCTAGGATGGATTACTTTTCCCTGTGGAAATATCTGCACCTGTCTCTGCATCAATTCTCAGCACATTTTATTACAATTAATTTTTATAATTTATTTTTCTTCATCTTCCTTTTGCTCCACTGTCTTAGAGAAATCCCCCATATAGCAGAAAAGCATGTTCTTCAGAACAAGGCCACTGCAGGTGGTCTGGGTTGCTACTTTCAGTTGCAACCTAGAATTTGCTAGCCTCAGTTTCTCCCTCTATAAAGGGAGGGTATCACCATTTACATCTAAGGAATTTTATAAGGCTAAATTGTATCATATATATATAAATGTTCTAGCAACAGAGAGTGCCTATTTTGTCATTTACAGCCTCTCTCATCTGTCTTTAGTAACCTGTAGATAGCTTCTTTCTGTCAAATTTATCTTGGATGGACTGGAGGGAAAGGCTCACTGATTAAGAGCATGTACCCCTCTTGCAGAGAACCTTAGTTTTGTTCCAAGCACTTCCATTGGGCCTCTCTAAACTTCCTGTAACTCTACCTCTGTGGAATCTATCACTCTCTTATAGCCTTCATGGGTACCTGTACCCATGTGTGCATGCACACATACATAAAACTAAAAATAACATTTTAAATAATTTATGATGGTGGTAAACAAATTTTGATTATTTTCCACCTATCTTTCCCCTGTGGTGCCTTACTTTATTAGAACAAAACAACAATAGCAACAACAATAAAAAAAGAGTCAGGATTTCCATCCTGTCTTCTGGCAACTACAGATGCATTCCATAGGTTGTTGGGCCTTAGTTTCCTCAATGAAATTGAGATAATTTTGTTAAAACTTTCAAAGAGTACCTGAGAGAAGGTAGTAAAATTCATGTTTCAAAATGGCTCTAGACAGCAGTATAATCATTATTCAAATGTGTGTGTTTACATGCTGTGTGCATACATACAGGTAGACATATGTGCACTTGGAGGGCAATACCTTGGGTATTGTTCTTCCAGATATTATTCATCTTGTTTATTTTTTTTTTGAGACAGTGTCTCTCTTTGGCTTAGGACTCACTGGTTCAGCTAGGCCTGCTGGGCATCGAGTCCTTTGGGCCTTCTTGTCTCTGCTTCTCCAGAATTTACATTATAAGCACATGTTTGATGCTTGCCTTCTTATGTGGCTTCTGGGGACAGATCTTAGGTCCTCATGCTTCCACGGCAACTGCTTTACTGATGGAATCATCTTGCCAGTCCCAAATATAAGTTAATGACATTGGTGATGGTGGTAAACATTGGAGTTTGCTGTCATGGACTTATCCATCCAGCAGATACATAGATTCTCTCCTTAGGATATTTGCAGTGTACTGGAAGGAAATGGGTGAAAACATCTGGTGTCATACCTGCTGACAGTACACTGGATAAGATTACCTCAGATTGCACTAAGCTGTTTGGGAAAAGAAAGAGGCTTCTGGACTAAAGGATTCAAAAAGGCTTCTACCTCTGTTTTAGAGAAATGCAAGGGTTTTACAGACACATTAGAGCCATGCAAGTAAAGGTGCAGGAAGGAGGGAACAAGGTGGGAGAGATGGAGGTAAAGTAGCAGTTAGCAGTGAGCTGCAGAAGCTTGAAGTGCTAGCACCCAAAGAACCTACCATGAGAGCTGGGACAGGGTCTTCTAGTAGGAAAAAGGAGAAGGGAGGTGAACCAATGCCTTGGGTTCCTTAATGAGAATATTTCCCAGCATGCTAAGTGTAGTGACATGGAAGTAGAATACAGAGGGTACTAGGCACCAAAGGAGGGAAGTGGGCAAATGGTGTTCTGCACACACACACATGCACACACATGCACACACACATATGTATACATGAAAATGGGAAGTAGACTATACTATAGTATATTTAGGAAGCAGAAAGGAAATAGGAGGAAGGACATGAAGGGACATGCAGGATGAATATAGCTAAAATTTGTTACATAATTCATCAAATTCAAATATGTATTTGGTCAATGCTTTGGTAATATGTACGGTAATATGTATGCATATGTACAGTCATATGTATATGTGACACGTATACATATGTACTGTTTTCTTCATTTTCTTTTCTCTCTCTCTCTCTCTCTCTCTCTCTCTCTCTCTCTCTCTCTCTCTCTCTGTATTCTCAGTATGTGTGAGTACAGATGTGTGAACAACACAGCAGATGTAGAGGTCAGAGGCTGCCTTGTATGTCAATTCTTGCCCATCACCAACACGAAGCAGCCCATGTAAGGGATCTTTCTTCTTTCAAGAATATTGACGGGGTTGGGATTTAGCTCAGAGGTAGAGCACTTGCCTAGCAAGCACAAGGCCCTGGGCTTGGTCCTCTGCCCTGGGAAATAAAAATATTGACAGCATTTTTGTTTAACCTCTCTATTTAGATAGTATCTAACTAAGTGTACTTTATACAGAAGGACAATGTGCAGTAGGAAACTGGCTCTCAACAGAGTTTCTTCTGCTCCGTTGGAAGTAGTCTCTAAGTGCCATGTACTCTTGGTGGCTCTGTTGTTGGGGACAGTGACACCTATTCCCCAGGATGCTTTGCAGTAAGTGGTTGGAAATACAATTTAAGACAGCCTGTGGGACTGAGGAGATGGAGCAGAGTTTAAAGGGCATGTGATGTAATCAAGAAGATGGGATTGTGAATTCTCAGAACTATAGTGTAGCTGTGACAGCCCACCTATGATTCTAGCCTTAAAGGACAGAGATGAGGGATCCCTGGAGCAAGATGGCTGCAGAGACTAACTGTATCCAGGATCTCAAAGTTTGAGTGAGAGATGCTGCCTTTAAGATACTTATTGAGGAAGACACCTGATGCCAGACTCAGGGCTTCCCACCCATGTGCACACATGTGCCCATATATGCACCCACAGACAAGAGAACATACATAGACATATGTACACACACCACATACACATTCTCAAAAATAAGAAAACGAAAAGAAAAAGACTGCCCGAGGCATTTCTCTGACCTTTCCTCTCCATAGCCTCTCTGCCCATCTTTATTGACCTGGTTCCTGTCATAAGGGAAAAGAGGCAGCAAAGTTTCACAGTGAAGTCAAAGCTATTTTGAGTTCTCCTTTTTAAACAAGCTACTTGGGAAAATTGCATTTCATTTACCATATGTCATAATGGCTCTCGACAGAATAGGGAACTATTAGATCCAAGTAACTTGGAGATCCAGGCAGGTGATATAAACTTCATGAACTCAGAACTCTCCAACAGCTGGGCGATGACCCAGTGGATAAAGTGCTTGCCGCACAAGCAGGAGGGCCTGAATTCAGGTCTTCAGAACTCACAAACAAAAGCTGGGTGTGGTGGGACACACCCGGAGTCCTATGGCTAGGGAGGCAGAAATGAGGACTACTAATGTGTACTACTCACTAATGTGTCTCACTGGCCAGTCAGCCTAGCTGAGAAAGGTGACTTTCAGAGTACATGAGACACCCTAGCTCAAGAAGTAAGGTGGAGAGAAATTGAGAAAGACACTCACCACTGACCTCTTGTCTTCATGCATGTCTGCATAGTTGAGTGTGCTGTCTATATGGGAACACACTTATTGCACACACTCACCCACACATATGCACACACAAAACAGAATTCAAAAATAATGACAGTAGAATACTTTACTTAACCTACAGCTAGTTTGGTTAAGTTGTCAGGCATGAGTTCAGTTCACCTGAGAAAAACCTGGGCTAGGCATAGTGGCACACTCCTTTAATCCCAGCACTCTGGAGGCAGGCCAATCTCTGAGTTCAATCTCTTTCAACCTGGTCTATATAGTGAGTTCTGGGATAGCCAGAACTGTCAAGAAAAAAAGGAAGGAAGAAGGACAGAGGGAGGGAGGGAGGGAGGGAGGGAGGAGAGAGGAGAGAGAGAGAGAGAGAGAGAGAGAGAGAGAGAGAGAGAGAGAGAGAGAGAGAGAGAGAGAGAGAGAGAGTTCTAACAGAAATTTTAAATCAACTCTCGGTGTGAAATGACCAGTCTGTTGAATCAATCAGTACCTGAGGTGGTTGTGCATGTAGGTTGAACAGTGGACATCTAGACATTCTCTCTTTACTATTATTCTTTCCCATTTATTTATTCATGTGTGTGTGTGTGTGTGTGTGCATGTATGTATGTATGTGCACTTGTGTGTGCACACAGCAGAGGACAACCTGCAAGGTGGGTTTCTCCTTCCATAATGTGGACTCCAGGGAATGAGCTCAGGTTGTCAGGCTTGGCGGGATGCTCTTCTGCCCAGTGAGGCATCCATCCCATGAGGCCCTGCCTGGTTATTCTTTATCAAGCAGACTGAGAAGTTGAAGAGTTTTGTGAAAGTCAGTGAATATCACAGTTCCTGCCCCAGGATTAGCATGCAGCTACCTCTCTCAGAGCACAGACGATCCATTAAGTGTGTATACCAGATTCTGGTTCAAATCCAAGCCTATCCCAAGGGCTTCCTGGCATCTCCTGTGTCATTTCTGTCCACATCCTTGAACAGCCAAAATGGGTTTAAGATGCCCTGTTTCTGTACATGTCCTGACAACTTGTTTATTTCGCCAAGGACAATGTTTGCTGATGTGTGTGTGTGGGGGGTGGGGGGTGGGGTGGGATCAGATAACTGCAACATGGCTGACAATGCACCAAATTAATTTTTGTCTGGAATGTGTATTTTAAGTTTTTAGGAAGAGGAAAGACAGGCAGGAGGAAAGGAGAGAGAAAAGGAGAGAAGGAATCAATTTTTGCATATCAGAGAAAACATTATATGCAATCACCACTTATAAAATTAAATGAGAAAATGTATTTATATTTCATCATAAAATAAGTAGAAATTGAACCAAACCAAATTATACAACTTTAATTTCCTCCTAATCCAAAGAACCTTTTCTTTTAAAAAAAATAATAATTTCTTAGCATTATTTTTCATCTTTTTGCAGCTTCCATCAGGATGTTAAAGTGGCCCATTGTCTAGCAGAGGACAGCTTTGTAGGGACTGGAGTTTGTGCTGCTGCTGTGTCCAGAACCCTCACAAATAGGAGTTCCATGCCGTGCTCTCTTTGGGGAAACAGGTTCAGTGGATGAGTTTTTATTGCAGAGAAAAGTTAAAGTTTGCAGATTTCATAGCAGTCAAGCTCCCCTCTGAAGAGCCTTTGAGGTGAGTGAAATGAGTCAGAAGCACGTGGATTACTTTCTGCTCCAAGTGCCTCAGGGCTCAGAATGTTGGGCTAAGTATGTTTTAGGTTATTCCTAGTACAGAAATGGGGGGGGGGGGGTCCTGCTGTTGCCTGAAGCACTTTCCCAAGCTCAACCTGTACTAGATCCAGCTGCTAGACCTTCTCCCCTTCTTCCCTCAGAGATGCAAATGAGCCCAGAGCTTCAGCCTACCCTAAGGGAGTAGATGTCAGTTCTGTGCCAGGGAGCTTCACAGATGACATCACTATGAGAAGGGAGGGAGGAAGGAGGGGAAAGAGGAAGGAAGAGAGAGAGAGGGAAGGAGGAAGAGTAACAAGGAGGAATGAAGTAAGTTAAGAAGGAAGGAAGACCTGGAAGGAAGGAGAGAGGAAGGAAGGAAGGAAGGAAGGAAGGAAGGAAGGAAGGAAGGAAGGAAGGAAGGAAGGAAGGAAGGAAGGAAGGAAGGAAGGACAGGTGAAAGAAAGGCTTCAGACATCCTAGCATTGTCCCTGGTGCTAGTGAAGTCACTAGCTCAGTGCTCAGTGTGTGGAAACTCACCAAGTTAAGTGTTTGTGGTATGCGGGCTTTTCTAGTCTATCTTACAGGACCAGGTTTTAACACTTTGTGAAGGACTAATATGTGCATATGTGATAAACATCACAGCCAGAAGCAGCTTAAAGGAACAAGTTTGCCTTGGCTCACAGTTCCAGTGGTCTAGAGTCTGCTGTAGTGGGGATGGCACAGTAGCAGATGCCAGCTGGTAGCATTTCATCTGCACACAGGAAGCAGAGCATGAACTGGAAGTGGGAGGAGGTTGTAGACCCTCAAAGCCAGTGCCCAGGAACATGCTTTCTCCAGCAAGGCTCCAGGTCCCTAAAAGCTCCAGAATTTCACCAAACAGCAGCACCCACGGGGAACCAAGGGTTTAGCTGCATGAGTCTGTTGGTATGGGGAACATAGCTACCTCATGCACACTATAGCACCTGCACATGTATGAAGGCTTCCCCTCGTTTCTACCTTCAGTGTCTTTGTACTTGTTCTACAGTGCTATGCCTTTCACTTTTATTTTAAAACTGACTAAGGACATTTGGTACCTATTTTCTAAATACCTATTTCTCTCTTTCTCTCTCCCTCCCTCTTTCTCTCCCTTTATCTCTTCCCCCCTTCCTCCCTCTCTTTGCCTCTCTCTGTCTCTGTCTCTCTCCCTCTCTCTCCTTCTGTGTGTGTGTTAGTGTGTGTGTGTGTGCACATGAGTGCAGTGCAGAAACCCTCAGATGCAAGAAGAGAACATAAAGTTCCCTGAACCTATAGTAACCTGGCAATTGTGATTCTCTCAGTGTGGGAGCTGGGAACCAAACCCAGATGCTCTGAAAGACTAGGAATGCTCTTCACCACTGAGCCATGGCCACAGCTCTCTGCATTTTTCTAAGAAGGCATAGAAATTATGCATTCTGCTATATGTTTACATGATAACGGATTTATCTAGCTCATAGCTACTCAAAGCAATTTGTTCAGGAGTATCTATAAAGTTATTGCATATCTTATGGCTATAGTATATAAATGACATACATGCATCAATATACACTTGTATCAACTTGTGGAATGGCCTGAGAAAATGCTAAATTGGTTACTAATTTTGGCATGTGTTGACAGATACATGTGTTAACACAATTTGTCTTTTTGTTTCCTACCAATGTAGAATGAATGATCTGTTCTTCCATGACTTTTTCTCTTTTATGAGCAGGATATATATTCTTAGCCTTTTTCAGTATATCTGATATAACATGTTAAAATCTATCACCTATTAATTTAATCTATATTAACTACTTTATTAACTTAATTATTAGGTAAAGCTTATTCCATGAGTTTATGTATGTTGTTATTTGGGTTTTATGGTTTTTCAAGTCATTGCTTGCTTAGTTTTTTTTTGAAATTTTAAGAATTAATTTATGTTTAAATGTGTATGTATGTGTGTGTGCCTGCTTGTGTGTAAGCGTACCACATTCATGCACTGCCTGCAGAGGCCAGAAGAGGAAGTCAGATCTCCAGGATCTGCAGTTACAGGTGGTTATAAGCAACCTAATATGGGTACTGGGGATTGAACCAGGGTCCTCTACAAGAACAGCAAGTCAAGTGCTCTTAACCGCTGAGTCATGCACACTACTTGCTTCTTTTAAAAATTATGATGTAATGTACGTTAAGATAAAAGTTTCTCTTTTAGCCAATTTTAAATGCATAAGTCACCAGCCTTGGGTGTGTTCTCTTGGCTGAGGACCAGCAGAAGCAACCGTTTCCAGAACTTATCCTCCAAATGGAAACTCTACACCCATTAAACACCAACTCTTCATCTCCTTATTAGTTTTATGAGCTTTCTATACATTAGGATAATTTATGGTTTGCTGTGTAAATCCTCACAATCGTTCTCTGAAGTAGACAACGGTTTTTATGGTTCACTTTCGACAGACCTTCCCCCAGCGTTTAACTCAATGGCTCGTACCAAGGTCATTGGTGACCTCTATATTCTACAATCCAATTAGTGAGTTGAGTTCTCACCTTACTGGCTGGATCAGCAGAATTTGACACAATTGGTCACATCCTTCATTTTAGTTACACTCCCCCTGCCCCACTTAGAATCCAGGCTTCCAGGAAGCCCGTGATATTTGTTTAGCAGTACGTCACATCACACGAGTCTCCTCTCTCAACTCTGTTCCAGCTCTTCCAAACCTCAGAGACGCCCCACCCATCTCCGAGTCTCAGGTCTCGCATGGTCTTTCTTTGCCTGTGCTTACTCCCAGGGAGCTCTGTTTTATCTCTGGCTTTCAATGGCATCTATATGCTGGTACAGGTTCTCTTGTGGATCTCATCTCCATTACCATATATGTACATTCAACATCTCCACATATATACATTTGACATCTCCACATTTATGTACACTCAACTGCCTTACCCACCTAGTATTTTCACAAGAATGTTTAATCAATTTATCAAGACTAATTTCTGTTTCCGATCATAGTAGAAAAATGTATTAAACTGCCTTCTCCACAGAGAGCAATTTAAATAACAGGAATATGGGATGGATCGATGGCTCAGGGGTTTAGAGCACTTGCTGATATTTCTAAGGACATGAGCTCAGTTTCCAGCACCCATGATACTTGGCTCAAAAGTACCTTTACTCCAGCTCCAGGGGCTCTGATGTCCTCTTGTGTCCTCCATGGGTACCTGCACACATGTGTTATACAAACACTGACACACACAAATAAAAAGTAAAATTATAAATAATATTTTTAAAACATGCTTGAACCAACACATTGGAGGATACCAAATAAGGAACTGTAAAGAAACTAAAGTTTCAAAGCTGTGGTCTCTCTCTTTCTCTGTCTCTGTCTGTGTCTCTCTGTCTCTCTCTCTGTCTCTCTCTCTGTCTCTCTCTGTGTCTCTCTCTCTCTGTCTCTCTCTCTCTGTCTCTCTCTCTGTCTCTCTCTCTGTCTCTCTCTCTCTCTCTCTCTCTCTCTCTCTCTCTCTCTCTCTCTCTCTCTCTCTCTCGTGTGTGTGTATGTGCGTGCCACACAAGGCAGAATGGGATAAAGCCATAGATTTGCTGGATTGAAGTATCAGAGGGCAGAGTTTGGGGACTGGTAAAATGTCTAGAAGATTAAGGAGAGAAAATATCCAAAAGGAGGGAATTGGAGCCAAAGCATGCAAATCTGAACTCTTCTAAACATTGAGTAATCACTGAACTGTCCATGCAAATGGGCAAAGCCCAGTGCTCTGTGTCAACAGCCAAGGGAGCATGGAGAACTAGGGAGGACTTAGCTTCTTGATATTGCAGGTCAGACAGGTTCAATCCATGTTCTTTATTGCAAGATAACAGACTCTGAAATAGATTGCCATGAGTTTCCAATGAAATAATTACTAGACAAAGGAAGAAGCAGAAATGAGACCCAATTCTAGAAAAAGTCTCATCCACCTGGATGGTTTTCAGACTCCGTGGCAAGTACCTTTACCTGCTGAGCCATCTCCCAGACCTCTACTTCAGGCTCTTAAACACTGCGCACTCTGTATCAGGGTAGACCTGATTCCATATCTCTAAATTCAGCACTAATCTCTGAATCCCTGAAGAGGGACTCTGACTGATTTCCAGTTAAGCTCACTCAAAGTGACTTTACTCAAAGGACATTTATCCTAGATCAGCAGTTCTCAACCTGTGAGTCTCAACCCTTTTGGGGTCCAAGGACCCTTTGACGAGTGTCAGTCCTCTAAGACCACTGGAACAGACACAGATATTTATATTACTATTCATAACAGTAACAAAGATTACAGTTATGAAGTAGCAAAGAAAGTAATTTTATGGTTGGAGTCACCAAAACACGAGGAACTGTATTTAAAGGAGATAGTGTTAGGAAGGTGCAACTCAGTCATTCTAGATGTTTGTTTTCAAGTGAAAATGGCTAAGTATTAGAGACTGGCATATTTACATCTGCCAAAAAATCACAGCCCTGCTGTGGCTTCTCTGGTCCTTGGACCTATTTGGCTGCAGTATAAGTTTTCACATGGCCAAAAGAAAACTTTTCACCAGGGGTCAGAGGAAGGGAAAGGAAGAAGGAAGCTACACAACAAGCATGTCCAAAATGTAGCCCACAGGCCACACACGTCTCAGGAGAGTTTGAGATGTGACCAGATACATTTGTACAGTACAGTACTATGTCACAATGTCAAAAGGGTGAACACCCTTTGTTCTAGAAATAGAACAACAAGAAATAACATCAGGAGAAACAACTATGTTTGACAACTGATGACAGATTTTAAGAAAAATAATTCTATGACAGTTAGGAGCCCAAAGGACAATTGTACAAAAGACAAGAAGGACTAGGTTCCCCCTTTGAAGAACCACAAAACCAGGGGCAACCAACACTAGCTAAAACAACCAAAGAGAAAAATCTATGTCCAGACATTCAGCTTAAGACAATTGTGGGTTGGAAGATAGAAATAGGATCCAGCCATTTAGATGTCATGGAAGTCTTTCTGGTTGCAAAGAAAATTCCATTATTCATGTCACAGGATAAAGATCTGGACAAAGAAACGTAACAGGATAGAAGCAACACTACTCAGATATCATCCTTAGATGGCACTGAGTGGGAGGTATCCAGAGAATTATGGGAGATTCAAGATTCTGCCAGAGCTAGAGGTGCCTCGTCCAGCCCCCTCCTCCCCCATAACTGTGGGCTTCAAAGAATACACAGCTACAGAGAGGGAGGAAGTGCTGAAGCTAAAGGTAGAAAATCTAGCCTAAAGTAGAGAGACTGCGCAATGGGGTGGATAAGCCTGTAAGCTTTGGTTGTTTGAGCTAATGAGTCAGCACATTGACTGTAAACAGAAGGAATGACGGGCTGCTCTGTTGAGTAGGGAAGATGTCAAGTTGAACAACAGAAGGTAGTTCTGAAAAACTGAGTGAGAAACACACATACTCACACACACACACACACACACACACACACACACACACACACACACTATACACCTTCTATTGAACCCAGGGAAACCTGGTGTATTTTTCCCTTTAGAGATCATAATTGCTAGCATTAAGTGAGTGATTGGTCTTTGCATGGTTTTCTGTAGTTAATATGGACTTTTGTTTTTATAATATTCCTCTAAGGTAGTACCCCAATATTCCCACCTTTTGAAGATGAGGGAAAAACTGTAAAGAACTTAACCCCATGGGAGTTGAAAATATACAGTATGCAATGATAGATGCTGGAATTCCAAAAATCTATAATACCCCACACTATGGTTTAGTAAAGTTCAAAAGATCTTTTTCACTGGGCCATTATTGAAAATTTATTAATTCATGAGAGATAGAAATAAAAAACAGGAGGAGGGCCTTCCTTCTTTTTAAACTTCTTATGATCTGTGGATTGTGTCATGGTTATTCTGCATATTTTGGCTAATATCTACTTATCAATGAATACATACTATGCATATCCTTTTGCATCTAGGTTGCCTCACTTGGGATGATATTTTCTAGTTCTACCTATTTGCCTGCAGAATACATGATATCCTCATTTTAAATAGCTGAGTAGTATTCCACTGTACAAATGAACCACATTTCCTGTGTCTATTTTTGGTTGAGGAACATCTGGGCTGCTTCCAGTTTCTGGCTATTATGAATAAGGCTGCTATGAACATAGTAGAGCACATATCCTTGTGGTATGGTGGACGGTGTTTTGGATATATGCCCAGGAGCAATATAGCAGGGTCTTCAGGTAGAACTATTTTCAATTTTCGGAGGAACCACCAGATTGATTTCCAGAGTGGTTTTACCAGTTTGC
This sequence comes from Mus caroli, assembly GCF_978045245.1. Lineage (NCBI taxonomy): Eukaryota > Metazoa > Chordata > Mammalia > Rodentia > Muridae > Mus > Mus caroli. Next base: position 67,154,666 of record NW_028227266.1, read on the forward strand.
AACAGCAACACCAATGGAGAAGTGTTCCTCTTTCTCCACATCCTTGCCAGAATGTGTTGTCACTTGAGTTTTTGGTCTTAGCCATTCTGATGAGTGTAAGGTGCAATCTTGGGGTCATTTTGATTTGCATTTTCTAGATGATGAAGGATGTTGAACATTTCTTTAAGTGTTACAGAATTGTTTCTGTCTAAAAGAAATGAAGAGACAAAAATGGAGCAGAGACTGCAGGAAAGGCCATCTAGTGGCCAGCCCAACCTGGGATCCATCCCATAGGTGGGCACCGAGCCCTGACACTATTACTGATGCTATGTTGTGCTTGCAGACAGGAGCCTAGCATGTGAGAGAGGCTCTACCACCTGGTGACTGAGACAGATGCAGATAGAGTTAACCATTGGACAGAAGTTGGGACCCCTACATCAGTAGGGTTAGGAGAAGGATTGAAGGAGTTGAAGGGTGTGATGGTTTGTATATTCTTGGGCCGTTTAGAGGTGTGACCTGGTTGGAGTAGGTGTGTCACTGTGGGTGTGGGCATAAGATCCTCACTCTAGCTGCCTGGAAGTCAGTCTTCCACTAGCAGCCTTTGGATGAAGATGTAGAACTCTCAGCTCTGCCTGTGCCATGCCTGCCTGGTTACTGCCAAGCTCCCACCTTGATGGTAATGTACTCAACCTCTGAATCGGTAAGCCAGCCCCAATTAAATGTTGTTTTTTATAAGACTTGCCTTGAAGTGTCTATTCACAGCAGTAAAACCCGAACTAAGACAAAGGGGATGGCAACCCCATAGGAAGACCTACAGTATCAAATAACCCAGACTTCTGGGAGCTTCCTGAGAGTTAGGCCACCAACCAAAGAGCATACATGGGCTGTTCTGAGGCCTCCAGCAGAGAGCTGCCTTGTCTGGCCTCAATAATTAATTTAAAAATTAATTAAAAAAAAAAGGCAGGAGGAAGAAATCCCAGGCTGTCAAACTACCAGAACAGGTACCAGGAAAAGAGGTGAGAGTAAAGTAAATATTCCTAAGAGAATTTCACAGACGTTAGAATGCTTGGCGTGTCTTTATCAATAGCTGCTGAGTAGACATGGGAAGGTTAGAGGACCTATTATGGAGATGGTAGAAAGTCAAAACAAGCCCACCATGAACTTCAGAGCAAGGAGGGATGATCTCAAAGTGGATATATGGATTCTGCAGACCCTTCTCTGGAGTGGGAAGCTGAACCATAGATTGACTGCACTGACATTTGAGGTCCCCAGCATGGCAGAATCCAGTTCTGCTACGCACCAAGCATACTGGCTATAAGGAGACTTCCTAGATGCAGTCTTCACTTGTGTAACCTTGAAGAAGTTATGCAAACCTTGTTTCTCATTTTCCTCATCTGTAAAATGTGAGGATGTTTGGGTGCTATATCATCTGAACATTATAACAGCAAGGATCCGCATTCACTACAAAAAACAATCATGCCTAGCAAAGAATAAGCAGTCACTTAAAGTAGGCAGTTATGAGCTCTGGAGGAAAAATACATTGGAAGAGGAAGCAGAGAGAAAACCAAGGGAGGACCTTTTTCCTTTTAGTTCCTAAGAACAGGAGGAAGCCCAGTGGGACCCTCTCAGGATGCTCTGAAAGGCAAATGATGTTGGTGCAAAGTCTTAGCAGGTATCTACCATCCCCTAGAGTGCACATTCAAATGTTAGATATTGCCACTATCTATCCTGGCTCATTATTTAAAATGGAGGAAAATTGATATCACATTTGTAAAAGAAAAAATAATAAAAACAGAACAAGACTAGAATTCACTTAATCACCTGCTACATCAAAGAGAAGAAAACAGGTGTGACTTATTCCCAGAACAAAAATGTCACAGTGTTTCTTTGAAATGTCGTCCAGTAGATGCCCCAGGACAGGAAGAAGTTCCATTGGTAGACCTTTCATCATGTAGAGAATGTTACCCGAGTTCCTGCCTGACTTCCTTTGATGATGGAATAAACTGAATCAACCCTCTGCACCGAGGTGGTGTTGACCAGAAAGCAAACTAAACACAACAACAGCAACAGAGGCCTGGCTTGGTGGCACACACCTTTAATCCCAGCACTTGGGAGGCAGAGGCAGGCAGATTTCTGAGTTTGAGGCCAGCCTGGTCTACAAAGTGAGTTCCAGGACAGCCAAGGCTATACAGAGAAACACTGTCTTGAAACCCCCACCTAAAAAAAACAAAAAAACATTAAAACAAAACAAAACAACAACAATAACAACAAAACAGCAACAGAGAGCAAACTAGAATGGCAAGAGTCACAAACCGAGTGCTTTGAGATGATTTTAAGCATCATTTAACATTTCTAGAATTTTCCAAGAAACTGAAGAGCAATTATTCACAAGTATGACTGACTAGACAATATGGCAGTAGACAGAATCTTCAGTTGTAACCATACTTGTCTAATACCCCAGGAGGATAGAAATTTGGATTGACATTTGACATAATGATGAATTTGTATGTATTGCATATTGTTTCAATATCCTTAAGTCTTCTTTATTTGTGAGTGCATGTGTGTGCCTGGGTGAGTTTATATGCACTGTGTGCATGCAGCTGCCCTCAGAGGCCAGAAGAAAGTGTCAGATCCCTAGAACAGGAGTTATAGGTGGTTGTAAGTTACTTAAGGTAGGTGCTGGGCACCAAACACAAGGGCTCTGCAAGAACAGTGAAGTCCTAATACCCACGGATCCATCTCTCCAGCTACTTTTGCTGTAACAGGCTCAGTGATAGCAATTGAAAGTGTGTAAACAATGCTTTCTTTCAATGAAAGGTCCTAAATAAATATTGAATAGCTATCTTCCCAGCTGTTGGCACATTGCCTTCCAGCTGTGGCTTCTGCTGCCACTGAAGTTGATATCCCAAACAGAAATTGTATACAGGTATGACATTTGTTTTCTGTGTAGCCAAAGTTGAAAGAAGGTTTACAGGCTACCATTCATGAGGAAATATTCAGAATACTATGTTAGGGGGCTGGAGAGAGGACTCAGTAACGAGGAGCACATAGTACCAGCATTTATGACATAGGTCATCAACTGGACCCTGCTGATGATAGCTGGGTGGTATTATTACTCATGAATCCTGGCTCAACTTCATTTGTAAAGGATTTATGGCAAAGCCTTCTATGGGGGAATACCGCTGCCAAGCCTGGGTGATCACAACTTTTATTTTCTCTTCCTTACCTCCAAAATAGTCTCTTCTTACCTAGATATGGACCAGTTTCACAGATTTACATTTCAATTCTAGCATCTCTTTCATCACTTGGTTCCTTTTGAATATTTGGGTTAACTATTTTCTCTCTGCTTGAAGCACAACTTTTAGAGCTTTAATATGTAAAGATTTGTTGTTGGTAAACTCAAATTTTACCCCAAAATATTTTTTCTTCATCCTCCTCACAGAAACTATCATGTGAGTATATAGTTATTTTTTCTTAGTGTTGAAAAAATATATTTTAATATATCTTGGTACCTATATTGTGTTAGCAATTTTATGATTCCATTTGTAGTTGAATTGGAGGTGTTTTGTTTTGTAAGGGAGACATTTGGCTCATAGTTTCAGAATAGTGTCCATGATTGTGAGCATGTCAAGGTAGCATGAAGAAAGAAACTTGTCACAATCCACCCACAGTTGATAGCAGAGAGCAATGAATTAATGCATACATGATAGTGCCCAGCTCACCATGTTCTCTACTCCAGTAGTGTTCCAGATACCCTGCTTAGGGAATGGTGCCACACACAGTGAGAATTGTCTTCCTACTCCAAATAACACAATGAAGATATGCCCCCACAGACTTGCCCATGGGCCAGCCTAATCTAGACCACCTTTTGTTCATACTCCTTGTCCAGGTCATTCTAGTTTGTGCCCATTGATAACTAAATATACCACAGATGCTCAGTCTGTACTTTGATGTAGCAGCCTAAGCAGCAAGGATACATGCTAAGATAACCATTCAATAATCTTTCTAAAAGCTGCTTTTGATGATATACTATTTATAGATATAGATTTTGGGGGGTTAGTATTTGTTTTCATTAATTACTGAATCTGAGAATTTTTATCAATGCTGAAATTCTTACTACCATTCATATACAACCTTCTTCTTTCTTACTGTTTCCTTCTGTAACTTTTACTTCACATTCTAAACTTTCACTTCTGACCTGTTTCATAAAATTATCATCTTACACTTGCTTTCCCCATAAGCAGAAAGCAATAGCTTTAGAATGTAGTATATGGTAAATAATTGACTCACATCTGTATTCCAGTTCACTAATTCTCTCTTTACTGCTGTCTAGTCTGTTCTTCAATCTGTTACTAATTTTAAAGGAGTTGTTATTAGAGGCTTGATTTTTCAGGATTGGTATTACTTTCATATTACATTGCTCTTTGATTATATTTTGAATTCCTTTTATCTCTATCCCCTTAAAATATCTTAACTGTATAGTTCCCCCCCCCAGTGGTTGTTATTTAAATTAGTGGGCATTTAAATCTTTTTTCTGTGGCTTTGCAATATCTAGTTCATTTTGGCTAGCTTTTCTGAGGTTGTGACTTTGCCTCCTCCTCTCTTACACATTTCAGTTATAAAGAATTTGGCTAAATCGGAGTTGAAGTTAATTCTTTATAGAACTGGGTTTTGTTTCTGCCCTGAGTCTCTGCTGTAGCCATGGTCAGTGGGTAGTCATGATGTAGTTTCCTGGATCTCCTGGGTTCTGCACAAGTGAGCCTAGAATCCATGTGAGTCCATACCTGTGGTCACGAATTCTATAGAGAGACTCTGACAGTACTTTATACCCAGATTAATAAGCTTAATTTCTTCCCATAGACTAATGATTTCTAACCCATACTTTCATCTATGTTAAATGCATGTCCTTGTTTCATTTATGTTGCTGTGATAAAATACTATGACAAAAAAAGCAATTTAGGGGAGAAAAGAATTTATTTCATCTCACAATTTCAGGTGAGAGTCTCTAATGGTGGGGTGGTCACAGCAGGAACTTTAAACAGATGCTCACATCACAACCACAGTCAAGAGCATGTGTGTGCACTTGTTTACTTGCATTCTTGGACTCAGCTTCCTTTTCCCACTCTCATATAGCCCAGTGTACCTTGCAGAGGGAAAAGTCCTATCCATAGTGACTTGAGTCTTTTCACATCAGTTACCTTAACTAACACAGCCCCCCTCAGATATGCCTGCAAGCCAACATAATATTAGATAATCCTCACTTGTTAACACAAGATGACAATCAAAACTGAGCATCACAAGTCCTTTTAATAGTCCTGACTCTGGAGTCTGGCTTCTGTTCTAGACTATGAGTAGCGTCAAAGTTTCCTCCCGGGTGCACATGCAGCTAATGAATACTACTAGGTCACAGGGATGAGAAGAAATTCCAAGAGCATCCAGAACCTCAGCAGACCATCTCTTCTTAGTCTTTGCCCTGTGGAGATTATTTCAGCTCAGGGTTAGCTTGATTTCTGAAACTTCTGTGAAATGTTTGAGGGAGGCCAGATCCTGTTTTCCCTTTTATTCTTATAGTATCAGAACTCTTTTTAAATTTGTATTGCATTTATTTTATTAATTCATTTGTGTGTATGCACATGTACGTGTGTGCAATGCAATTGTTCGTGTGTTTTTGACTTGCTTTTGCTAATATAACCTGTGTATGGAGGTCCGAAGGCAACTTTTGAGAGTCAGTTCTCCCCTTCCAGCATGAGGATCCTGGAGTTTGAACTCAGGTAATTAGACTTGCCTGAGAACCCATTTACCTGCTGAGCTAGCTCATTGATTTCCTCCATTAACACTGTCTGCTTCTTCCTAAGATTCAAAATTAACTTAATCAATGTAGAAAATGCACCAAAAGTGAATATTCATTGAAAAAATCTAATCTTGTATGATAAAAATTAACTTTTAATAAAATATAAATCGAGAAAGAGCACAACGTTGTAAATTACGTTATGAACAGTGAGAAAAACGAAAGAAAGCGCATGTCATTAATGAGGGACTCCAGCAGATACTAAATTTCTTGAGAGTAGATCATCAGTGAGTTATTACTATGTTTCCATAGCACTTCATAGCTTGTAATGTGATTCTTATGTTATCACATTTATTGTTCAGATTAAAGGGGGGTATTTATTAACACCAGTTCCATTGCATAACTGACACATTCATGTCTGGTTCTTTTAACTCAAGTCCTACTTCTTGCATTGGGATTACACATATAAATGGTGTTAATTCAGCATAATTCATGCTATAGTAGTTGTTTGTGAACTAGTGGAATGAATGATCCTAGGAGAAGATAATTTGTAACTTTAACTTTTTTCAAATACTTTTTTTTGATGATGATTCTTAAATGCTTTAACCTTCCTTTTAACTCACTACCCACCAGAAGTAGTAGAAAAGAAAGGATATGGAGGAAGTAGACCTGTTTAGAAATAGTTCGTTGGAGCAAATCCCATGTGCTGTCTGGAAATTGGCAGTTCAGTTCACAGGTCAACAGCAGCAGCATGGATGTTACCAGCAGTCCTGTTCAGTTTAGTCACAAATCAGCAGCATTGGCATGACCTAGCAGAGAGTCAGGCCTCAGCCTTAGCACTAATAAGCAGGAGAGAGCAGGGCCAACAGGAATGCCAGGAAAAGTTCTTGGCTGTGCCTTTCTCAGCAAAGTGAAGATCAGCGAAGACTCAAGACCGACAAGCATTGTACAGCCATCTCTACCAGCAACTCAGGCTCTGCCGCCATCATTTATAATCTTTCCAAACATCATGTGTCCTCCACAGGTCTTGACTCATTACATGTCTTGCTTTAGAATGTGCATCTGTCTCAGCTGACATTATTCTGCCAATCAGCCTTAGTCCAAGGGAGTGACAAGAAGCCACAAACACATCACCAGAAGTCGTTTTTCCTGTTTTTCTCAATGGGGTCCTGACAAATGGAGCTCAACTACACAATGAGAGGCAGGCCAATACATGAATCTCATTACCAAAGAATCCTTTGTCACATGCCCTTTCACGTTGTCATAGTCAGGGTTTCTATTCCTGCACAAACATCATGACCGAGGCAAGTTGGGGAGGAAAGGGTTTATTCAGCTTACACTTCCATACTGCTGTTCATCACCAACAGTGATGGTGATGAACCAGTGCCCTGGAACTCAAGCAGGGCAGGAAGCAGGAGCTGATGCAGAGGCCATGGAGGGATGTTCTTTACTGGCTTGCTTCTCCTGGCTTGCTCAGCTGCTCTCTTATAGAACCCAAGACTACCAGCCCAGGGATGGTCCCACCCACAAGGGGCCCTTCTCCCTTGATTACTAATTGAGAAAATGCCCCACAGCTGGATCTCATGGAGGCACTTCCCCAACTGAAGCTCCTTTCTCTGAGATAATTCCAGCTTGTGTTAAGTTGACACACAAAACCAGCCAGTACACACGTGTTTGCTTTAGCAGCTCATCCTTTCTTCTGTGCCTGCTTCAGCAAAAGATTTCCTCACCTGTGTCCACTTCAGAAAAACACTTCTTCCTGTGTTTGCCCCAGCGAAACACCATCCAACACAACTGAATTTCCAAATAACCCTTAAGTTTCCACTTCAATAATTTCTTCTTAACTTTTAAAATTTAAATATTATTTTATTATCTCATAAATAAGAACATCTTGAAACTGTTTTATGAAAACCATTCAAACACTCATCATAACCCCGTACTTCATATTTCTATACAGTTACAATGGACATTCTGAAACCATGGAGCTCCATTTAGGGTTTCACACTGAAAATCTAATGTCTTAGGGTTTCTATTACTATGAAGAAATATGACCAAAGAAAATCTTATAAGGGACAACATTTAATTGGGGCTTGCTTAGTTTCAGAGGTTGAGTCTATTACTATTACCATCATGGCAGGAAACACGGCAGCATCCAGGTAGACATGGTGCTGGAGACGGAGCTGAGAGCTCCGCATCTCAATCTGACTGCAACCAGAAGAGAGGCTGTCTTGGGGGCAGCTAGGAGGAGGTTCTCTTCCCCACTGGACAGATCCTGAGCATAGGACCTCAAAGCTTTTCTACACAGTAACATATTTCATTCAATAAAGCCACACCTATTTTAACAAGGCTATACCTCATAATAGTGCCATTTCCCATCTGTCAAGGTTATTCACACCACCACATTCCACTCCCTGGGCCCCATAAATTTGTTCAAACATATGAGTATATTGGAGCCATACCTAGCCAAAGCATAATGCAAAATGCATTTAGTCCACCTTCAAAAGTTCCCACAGTCTATAGCAGTCTCAACAATGTCCAAAGTCCAAAGTTTCTGAAATTCATCCAATCACTTAACTGTAATCCCCCATAAAATCAAAACCAGAAAGCAGATCATGTACCTCCAACATCCAAAACATAATAGTAAGAAAATACTGGGCCCAAACAAGACTCTAAACACTGCATCTCCATGTCTGATGTCAAAAAGCTCTTCAGATCTCCAACTCCTTTCATCCTGTCACCAGCTTTCTGTTTTCCAACTCCATCACTGCCTAAGGTTGGCAGTCCTGGAACCTGCTCTTTAGATTATCCTTGAACTCAGAGATCTGCATGCCTCTGTCTCCTGAATGCCAGGATTAAAGGTATGTACCACCATGCCTGGACTTAAGCCTTTCTTTTGATGGAACTTGCTCTATACCAGGCTGGCCTTGAACTCAGAGATATATTTGCCTTTGTCTCTTGAATGCTGGGATTAAAGGCATGTACCACCATCCTTGAGCCTCTATGCTTTTCAGGGCCTCTATTCCTCAAGATTCAGATCAAAAGCCTGTGTCTTCCAGCCTCAAGATCTGGATCACAGGTGTGCCCTCAATTTCTGGACTGGAGCTCATTCCAGATTAAAAGTCCAAACTATTCATTGTTTAACTGCAAACACAAACAATAAGCTTAGCCAGGTGGGATCTTGCCCTGAGATCACTGCTCTCTTAATCTCTTTGTCCTCTTGAACACAGGATTCAGCTCTATTCCACTTTCTGGTGCCCCTTTCTTATTACTTGAACCATACATTTTGTATTTTTTCTTTTTAAGCTTGCTGTGCTTGATCAGAATGTTCTTCATGAGATTAATCGAGAGAACAAAGTCTCCATTGGGCTTTTTTGAGACTTCCTTTGTCCAGTGCAATTAATATAAATCTCTTTAATTTAGCTTCAGGTAGACTCTTCAGACAAGGGCAAAAAGGAGCCATGTTCTTTGTCAAAAACACCACAAAAATAGTCTCTAAGCCATGTACTGAAATTCTTCTCCACTGAAACCTCTTGAGCCAGATCTGCACATTTCAAGTCACTCTTCACATAGCCCAAGCTGCAAGGCATTGGTCCTGTGGCCACAATTCTGTATCACAGTTACAGAAAGAAAACTGGAATCCAGACCAGCCTCATTGTTTTCTTCTCAGTCGAACTTAAGTCTGTATACTATGAGGTAGGAACTGAGTCCAATTTCCTGTGAGTCTATCCTTTAAAATAAATTTTGAAACCAAATCTAAGTTACCCAGGCTGTTTGAAACTCATTTTACATCCAAGATAGGCCTTGAACTTGTCCTGGGATCTTCATGCTTAAGCCTCTCAGGTAGCTATAATTACAAGCCTGTGCCACCAAACCTCATCCATATCCCCAGTTTTGAAAATATTTTCCTTCCTCTTTTTATTCTGTACTAAACAATATTCAGCAACCTATGTAGTTTCCTTCTAGTTCCATTCCCCCACTTTCTTATCCAAGCCAAAATCCCTGTCTTAATTATGGCAGCATTAGAGGTAATTTTGAAGTCAGGTTACATATGCCTTGCAGCTTGGTCCTTTTATTCACTTTTATGCAACAGGTCCATCCATCCAGTTATTTCTTCATCATAATGAAAACACCATTTTCACAGGATCTCATTCATTCCTATATTTTTCATTCTTTTACAAGATAATGTGAATGCCAGGCCTGTGGCAACTAAAGTTGGTACAGAAAATGGCAAATATGTAAAGCACACTCCCTATCTTGAGCTTCTACCATAGTGCAAGAAAGAGAGAAACAAATATTCCACAGTGCACCAAAAGCAAAAGCTCAGTCAATAAATATTTAGTGAGCGCACGCCATCAGCTTGGCACTGTGGAGTACTGAACTTGTGTCAAGTCTCAGCTTTGCCAATGCAAGTGTGAGCTCTCTTCCCAGCCTGATGTCGCCCACGTAATATCTCTTCCAAGCTGCACATTTACTGCTAACAACTTGGAGACTCCTCTTATGAACATTTTCTATGACAAAAATCACAATGATGTGACTAGGAATATTTTCTTATCACCGTGGTACTTTCACCTTTTCAAAGTATATGTTAGATCCATTATTTTGATTTTTCTTTTCAGGGTTCTCTGATGAGTTACTATTTTGCTTTTTATTATCTATGGTTATTTTATGTGTATGCATGTTGGCCACATGCATGCAGCACCCAGAGTTGCCTGAAGAGGGCGTTGGATCTCCTGAAACTGGGATCGGATGGTTGTGAGCCACTGTATGGGTTCTGGGAACGGAACCCTGGCCCTCTGCAAGAACAGCTCCTAACATTTACTATTATTTGTATTTGACAGAGGAAAGTAGATCACAGAAAACTTAAAAGATTTGTCCATTAACCTTCAGTGAAGGCGAGAAACCATTCCCTTTCTTACTCTGCCTTGTCTCTTTTCACATTCCTCTCATTAGCATCTTATCAGCACGTACCTTGTAGGAAAGGCTTCCCATTTTGGGTATCACTTTTGAGCTCCAAGGGAAGCTGCCACAACGGCACTGCCTGTGGGAAGACGACGGCGATGGATTGACAGCGTTATCTTTAAGTGCTGATGGAGATTTATGAATGGGGGTGGGGAAAAGAATCAAGATCATTTTCACTACTATAACTGCCTGCAGAAGATTCATAGTGTTTCTGACATGTTCTTCATCGTTTTTCCCAGACTTCTACTGGCAGGCAAAGGTCGTTCCTTCCCATCCAGCTCTGGAGTGAGGTGATAAATGTATTGGGAAGCTCACACAGTACAGTCTTCTGAGTTATAAACAGTTTTAATTGATACAAATCTTTAAACTTGGCTTTCTTTTCTAAGCCTCTATCAGGGTGCTTGCAAAACAGCAGTGTCCCTGATAAATATCATCCCCATTGTGAGACTTTTAAGGATATGGGCTTTAAAAACATATGAAGAGGCCTAAGTGGCTGGGTATCTTTACTTAAACCATGTGTTTACTTTTACTTTATATACACGAATGTTTGGCCATGTGTATGTTGACAACTGAACTTGGGCCCTCAGAGAAATAGCAAACACTCTTAACTGCTGAGCTGTCTCTCATGCCTCTAATGTTTTAGTTTTGCATGCCTTTAAGATTGTATGCATGGGCTGGTGTCTCTTAGTATTCAGTATGGATGACACAGAACTGGCCAATGAGAACTTAAAGGAATAATTTTACTTTTTCTTTGCCATGGAAATTCCCCCCCCCCCATAGGTCAGTAAATGTAGCAGCTGAATTATGAAGATGTGCTCCTTTGCCTAGGTATAGGGAGTGATAAAACATTGTCCCCAAAGCAAGCATTTGTTGGGGAAAGGAGCCAAGCCTGCCAGAAACTTCCACTGTGGTATTAACATTAGAGCACATAATCATAGCTGGGAAATGCACCCACAAAATAACAGGTGAGGAAATAGTGATGCTATGTGTGTGCGTGGGCTAATAGAGATGTGTGCATTTCACACCTTTATCCAGTGAGAGGACCAAGGAGAGAGGATACCCCAGGAGCACTGAACACATCTTGTACTAAGGTTTTGAGTCCTCCATAACACTTGCTAGTAAAATGGAAGTGAAGCTCTTGGGGGTGGTGGTGGAGGTGACTGGTTATAAGACTAAAGGAAGAAGAGCACAAGGTGGAAATAGAGCATTTGCAGAACCACAGAATAGATGTTCAAACAGCAAAACAAACCAACAAACCAAAAAAACCCCAAACCAACCAACTGACAAAAAACAAAAAAAGACAAAAGCAAAAAACCAACCAAACCAAACAACAACAACAACCAACCAAACAACAACAACAAAACCCCAAAGAACAAGGATGAAGGCATCTCATAAGGGCACAGGGATTCTCTGTGGCCAAACCTGGGTGAACAGAGCAGCAAAAGAGAAAGGGATCATTGGGTCATGGTTCACGGAATTAAATAAACATTAATTAAATAAATTAACTAAATAAATCAGCTCCTCACGGATTAAAAAGTTTGAGAAAATGTGTCTGTGGAGAAGGACAGCCTTTTCCTTACAGATATGCAGTTAATCACTGCACAGGGAATTTTAAAAACACGAGCTAGCAAGAGATGACCACAGTGAAAAAATGTTGTGGGCTGGTGACGTGGCTCCGTGGGACAAAGCACTTGTGGCCAAGCCCCGATAACCTGAGTTCAATCCCTGGAACTCACATAGTGGAAAGAGTGAATCGATGCCAACAAGTTACCCTCTGACCTCCACACCTATACCCTGCCATGTGTGCACGCATGTGTGTGCACACGATAGATAAATGAATTAATGAATGAAGACAGGAAAGATCCATGGAGAGATGTTAAAAAGCCATAGTTATAAGTTTAAGGAAAAGCAGGATACACAGAAGTACCTCTCATGGTATTTATTTATTTATGTATCTAGTAGATATAGTAAAGGGAAGAAGAGGAATTGCACAGAGGCAGAGACTGGCAGACTGGCAGACACTTCCTCTCCTCACAAATGGATTAAGGTGAGTTGACATCATGTCACCCCTGGTGCAAAACATGTTGGTGTACTTGCCCACAGAGCAAATTGAAGTACAACTTGTCAAAAGTGTGTAACCTCAGTCTAACAAAGAAACACCCAATACACCCACAGGGAGCAGTGATGTGGTCAGCCAGGCCTTTGTTAAAAAAAAAAAAAAAGGAAGGCAAGTTAGTCCACTGTCACACCACTGAGAGAGAGGTTGGGAAGGCATGGCAGTTCAGGGCTGTGTGGGGTCCTGCATTGGACTCTGAAGTAGGAAAGTGCTGTTAGAAGAAAGAGTGCTGAAATCCAGATGAAGGCAGGGCTTAGCCAACAGTATCCCACAACGTTAAGTTCTAAGCTTTCATCATCGTACATCTACATACGACGTCATATCGCAGCACCACTCTGCGAAGGATGTGTAGATGTGCTCCGCTCTGAAGGGTGTGTGGATGTCCACTGTGGCAACTGAAAATGTTATGCAAATATAAATTCCTTTCAGAGGTGAGCGGCATATTGAGTTACAGCATTTTCTTTCCTCTGAGTGCTGTGTGTGTGCACATGTGCATATGTACATGTGCGTGCACACATGCAGATGCACACATGCAGGTGCACACATGCGCGCTCATGTAGAGGGAAGACAAGGGTGTTGAGCTTCCCTTTCCCGTCAGTCTCTATCTTATTCCCTTGAAACAGGGTTTCTCACTGAATTGAAACTCACTTTTTCCTCTAGGCTGTCTGTCCTGTGAGCCACCCCCCCCCCCACCACTCATCTCAGCCCCACCACGCCACAAGTGGCCACATCCCACCATGCTGGGGTTACAGTAGCTGTATGTGGCCAAACCCAGATTTATTTTTTAATGTGTATACTGGGATTCAGACTCAGGATCTCAGGCTTGCATGGCAAGTGCTCTTATCCCCTGAGCCATCTCCCCAGCCCTAGTACTGCTTCCTTTCTCTTTCTCTTCCTTTTTTTTTTTTTTTTTTTGAATGATTTCATTAATTGGAACCCAGCTGTCTGGAGGTTTAAACTTCTCTATACTGCTGCCTTGAGCTGAGCTGATAAATATGATATTATCTAGAACTTATTCATAGAATTCACTTGCAGAAGAAACCCTGGGGTTAGTGCAGATCCAGGAGAGAGGAAGTTCTGAGCTCCTAGGATCTGGGCTAACCTCCATTTCTACTCTTTTCTGTCCTGCTTAGCCCCAATCTCTGAGTAGTCTCAATACCCCTAAATTTGTCCACAGTGCTTCCTCAGCCAGAGTTACATTTCCCTTTAAGCCACCCACATGCCTTTTCTATGAGTTAGACCTCAGTTTGAGTGATGGACCTGCCAAAATTAGTCATGGGCATGGCAATGATGTAATGTAACTCTCTGACTTGATTTCCTGGGCTGCAGAGCCCAGGCAGGAGCTTTTACTTGATAGACTTTTAGATGTTCAGCCTCATAATCCGTGTCACCAGAACATCACAATTTCTGTAACTTTCCCTAATTCTCTTGGTCTGATATTGCTTGTTCTGTGGGCCAGGTTAGCTTTGAACACTTAGTCTCCCAAGTAGCTGGGGGCACAGGGTGCTCCCCACCAGGTCCACCAGTCCTTTATGTTAAGTGTGAATGATGGAAGGCTCAGTGACACCACCCTTTTCCAGGGTTCATTCACAATGTTCTCATTAAACAAAACTCTCTAACGTCTGCTTTCTGCCTGGCCTTCTGTGTTGGCCTGTGCTTAGAAGCCTTGGTGATAAGCAGTCAGCAGTGTGGAGATCCTGGGAACAGCTGCCTAAGTCTAAGAGATTGAAACAAACACACACTCCCAGTATAAGCTGTGCTGGAAGAGGAGTGGTGTTGGTTTCCAACCCTGCTGGGATCTCAGGATAGAGTTAACTACTCTACCTCTGCTCTCAGACAGATAGACTCTTTTATTCACTGTATTCTTCTATAAGAGCAGGAGCAAAGAGAGACAAAATTGAGGCCTATTGTTTACAGTTAAAATAAAAACAGTTTTCTGAAGTTCTAAAAACTTCTAAGCTTAAAAAAAAATCAACAGTATTCACCAGGTGCATCATGAGCTGGGAATTAACTTCCATTTCCTGACAAGCTCTTATACTGCCCAGCTGGCCTTGAACTCACTATTGCTGGCTTCTGATGCCCCCGTCTCCACATCCCCAATGCTGGGATTACAAGTATGCACCATCTCATCCAGTATCTGCAGGATTAGACAGAACCCAGAGCTTCCGGAGTACTGGGCAAATGTTATACCCACTGGCCTATGTTACCAGCCCCCACCCCTGCCCACTCCGCAACTTGTATTCTTTACCGATTTTTGCACGTAGGCATTCGGCTACTTTGAGCTATGAATGGTTATCTTCATTGCAGTGGTGGAAAAGGCACTGACCTCAGTGAGTGGTCCAGTAGTAGACACTGAGGTGCACACAAGCTACAAACCAATGTGGCCAATTAAAGCCCATCCAGGTCTGCAGAGTGGAGAGGGCAGGGGAACCTAGCATAGGCATTACCAATCTGGCTCTAGGGGGAAACTGGGCTGCTCTCTAGGAAAGCGCCAGGGTGTCCTCAAGGAGAAGAGAAGAGCAGGCACTACGGAGTAATGTGTCCAGATCAATAGCTATGTTTTACAGCTGTGAGGCAGAGACTGGTCAAGGAAAGGGAATGAGGCCTTGCTGGTATATATTGATGCCAACCTGAATGCCATATCTGGGATGTAAGATATTGGTGTTAGCTTTTGTCAAGGTTGCTATTCTTCTAGATGGTTCCATGCTTTGTTCTAATGCTACACCTGTTTCCACTAGGCTTGCATCTGAGTTGCCCCAGGCTGTATCTGTACATGGTTGTGCATGCTGCTCAGATCTCTTCCAGTCAGCAGCTAATGCCTCCATGTCTCTCGGATCCTTCTCTGCTCCAGGTCACCTCTACAGCCCTGGGGTCCTGTCTTTGCCTACAAATGTATCCTCGGGCAGGTCGGAAGTGCCAGCATAGGGTAACACTATCTTACCTTCAAGGCTGCTTGCCAGAGGTTCCATGAACTTGGCTTCCCAGAGTCAGCCAGTGCCAGTTAAAGAGGCATAAACAGAGTCTGGGAGTGTTGTCAGCATCCATATTAAAAATAATGTGTGTGCAGTTGGGCAGCTATGGTTGAGGTACTAGAAAAAGATGTGTTAGTCTCAGGACTCCACTGTCCTCTGCCTCCCCAGCCAGGCATTTGTGGTGCTCCCACTACTATTTCCTGGACTTCTGATTCTAAAGTCACTCCTAGGGTACTAAACTCAGTTAAATATTTTACCAACTGAGCCATCTCCTCACCCCCTAGAGAAAGCTGTAAATCAGGATCCAGGTGATCTGGATTCTCTGCAGTTCTACCTTTCCCAGCCACTGCAGTAAGCTACACTCTCTCCTAACATCAGGACCCACTTCTGTCAGCTGAGATAGGTACTAATTGAATATAGCTGTCTTCTCTTGAGAGCCAGAAGTGATAATGAACATGAAAGCACTCTGTAACTTCAAAGAACCTGTGCAAATTGAGCAAGGTTCTGTTCGTTTATATGATAACCTTAAATAATCACGACTATAATTGAATGAGTCTTTGTTGACATTCTGAGATTTTAAAATTAATCCCGGATGTTTTCCTAGACAGATCATTACCATCATCATGTGTTATGGAAAGAAGGAGGCTCTAATTTAGCTGAACATTTCTTGAATGTTTATTTCATGTTGATTTTGTCAGATAGTTCCTAAGTCCACCTCAGCGGCAGAATTTTAGCAAAAGCTGATAGCACTTGGACAAAATCCTTCCATATTTGGCCTCTGAAGCCAGGGAGATAATAATACTGAGACAGCACATCTGGAGCTGCAGAGGTGGTTCAGCAGTTTAAAGCAGGCACTGCTCTTGCAAAGGACCTGAGTTCAGTTCCTAGCATACATCAAGCAGTTCACAACTGCCTGTGACTACAGTTTCAGGGGATTCAACACCCTCTTCTGGATTCCACAGGCATCTCCACTGACAGTGAATTCCCCCAACATACATCTATACACACACATGAAAATAAAGTAAACCTAGCACACACATATAAGCACACACACACATGTGTGCACACGCATACGCATGAACACACATGCACATGCAGTGCACACACACATGCACATGCATTAATGTATGCACACACACACACACACAGAGTGAAAGCAAGTGTGGTATTAAGTGCTAAAGGTAGTGAGGCCAGGCAGAGGAACTGGCTGCAGATGGCTTCACCTCCTTTGACTTCTTTGATCTCTAACTTTGAATGGGAACACTCAGAACTTCTTAAAGACTTTGACTGAATACATGGTACAGGGATAAGCATAGAATATTCTTTGTAGGTAGCTCAGTGCTTCAGATAGATTTTTAGCTACTGTCATTAGGAGAGAGACATTTCTCTTTAGATTGACAGAACTCAATCATATTCCTGGGTGTTGGTATGTGTCTGACAATGCTCTGCAGATGAACACGTTATAACACAATAGAAAATGCCCTGAAGGCACAGGTGAGAGGGCTCAGATGTTTCAGCACGTGAAGGTACTTGCTGTGCAAGCCTGATGGCCTGAGTTCAATACTGGAACTCAAGTAAAGGTGAAGGACAGAGGGGACTTCTGCAAGGTGATCCCCTGACTTCCACGTATGTACTGTGGTATGCACACAGCTCACACAATACATCACATGCAAACACATATAATATACATCATGCATACCCCATGCATATGCATAGCATATACACATCATGGGTACCCCATACACATGTATCACACTCCTCACCATCACTCTATCACACACACACACACCATGCACATCCTATCCATATCTCTCTCTCTCTCTCTCTCTCTCTCTCTCTCTCTCTCTCTCACACACACACACACACACACACACACACATACACATCCCCCACACACATTTGCACACACATACATTTTGCACAACCCCATATACAAGCATAACACACATGAGTCTGCACGTGCATACACACACAATTTTTTTTCAAGAAAAAAACCCATGTAATAAAGCCATATCTGCAGAGTTCAAATCCTTCCTGGCTCCACACTGGCCATCTAATAGCTTGAGGTAAATCACCTTGCCTGTCTTCCTTCTAAACACAAAGTGAACTTTATTCTTATTGCTCATGATGAAGGCCTGGTATGTCTTTCCATCTAACACTAAGTACTGGTGTCTATGGTGTTCTTTCTTTAATGCACAAAGTGAGGACTGGTCAGGAAAACCTTCCAGCGCCATCCACAGAGGAGACACTGTATCTCAGACAGTGTTTTCTTCCCAGCACCAGGTATCCAGAAGCAGATTTTCCACTGGAGACTCGGGACTTGCCCTCCTCTCTCATCCCACACCATTTCTGACTACAGCATCCAGTGGCAGGTTGGATTGGCACTGTAGAGTCATTTCAGCCCCTGACAACCAGCTTCCTCCTGGTGGAAGAGGAGGCACTCACTAAGAAGTGCTTTCTTAATGTGTGTTTTATAGTGAAGACTCTTTGTTCCGTTCTAAAACCATAAAAAAGGGTGGTAAAAGTATTTGATAAGTTGTTGAGGATTATTGTTTCTTGGTTATTTGCGGGAGAAATTAAAAGTGATAATCCTTTATTGCTAAAGACACATTTTTTGTGTGAGACAGATTCTCATGTAGCCCAGGCTAGCCTTGAACTCTCGATTCCTCCTGCCTCTGACTCTAGAGTACTGGTGTTACAGATATGTGCTACCATGCCTAGCTAGATCTTTAAATCCAAATTTGAAAAACAACAGCATGGATCAGAAATGGAGCTGGTTTGAGCAGCTCAGGACTGACTGCTTGGTAACTGAGCCCTCATCTTCCCCAAGCCCACTGGAAGAGGTCACATTCTGGCTTCATTTTGTCATGCTTCATGAGGAAGGTCTAGATCAGTTGTTCTCCATCTTCTAGCGCTATAATGCTTTAATACAGTTCTTCATGCCATGGTGACCTCAAAGCATAAAATTATTTTGTTGCTACGTCATAACTATAATTTTGCTGCTATTGTGAATAGTAATATAATGTGAATATCTGATTTGCAGGATATCTGATACACAACCCCTCAAAGGGGTCACAGGACCCACAGGTTGAGAACCATTGGTCTAGATTCTCCTGTTTCAGGATTAGCATTTTCTAGGATCCCAGTGGGAAAATATAAAATGTTTACCCATAGAATGGATTATTCATCTTCATTTTTCAGTCTCCCCAGTCATGACAATTCATCTTCTCTTTCTCTAGTTTTGAGAAGCAGAGACTGTGTCTGATTCCTTGGTAGGTGGTTGGTGATTATGATTATAAGTGTTTAACAAGTAAATGAAGTGTGTGTATGTGTGTGTGTGTGTGTGTGTGTGTGAGCATGCATGCACTGAGATGAGCTTCCTTCCAGCTTGTACATTCTGACTTAGACCAAAATATTGACTAATAATTTTTGAAAATTTAATGATTCATTTTTTCATCATTTTAGCATGTTCTTCTGGCTTTTGGGAACATTGTTATAGTATAATTATTAAAAATATAATCATGCTCTTCCTTTTTACTGTATTCCTCCCCTTAGTATGCCACAGCCACTGGTTAAGCATGTATGAGTCCTAGAGACAACATTCCTGCCTTCGCTGATCTTAATATACAGAAAATGGATCGAAAATAGCCTGTAGGAGGCTAAGGAGGTAGTTCAGTGGGTAAAGTGCCTGCTACCAAAAAAAAACCCATGAGTGTCCCTAGGACCCATGTAAAAAGACGTATGTGTGCACTTATAATTTCAGCAAGGAAGGATGGAGACAGGCAGATGCCTGGAATTTGCCAGGTTAGCCAGCCTATCGTAATCAGTAATCCCTTGGCCCATGGGTGATCCTGTCTCAAAAAAACACTGTGAATGCACCTGAGGAAAAATTTGGAATGTTCTCTAGCCTCTGCATACATGAGCACGCATGTGCGATTGCACGCGCTCAGGAATTGGTAAGAGTATGAAAGGGACATTGTGTGCGGCAGAGGGAAAATGATGCTTCCCTAACTGGAAAATTCTAAACACCCAGCTGAGACAAGTCCAAGAGTTAAAGCACAGTACATTAAAGACTGAGGGAAGTGTCCCTCCTGAGACCATCCCTACTCAAATTCATTTCTGCCAATCATAATGTCCTACTTACTGGATCTGCCTCAGCCACTGCCTTCTCCCCTCTCCTACCTGAGCCGCCCTGACTGCTCTGCTAATGGACTGAGCTTCCCTCCCTATCTGACACAGCATCACATTAACTACTTCTCCTACCACCTGTCCCTCTCCCTCTTCCTGCGTCCTGGTGTTGACACTTCTGCTCTGCACCGCCTGTCTACCCTACACCCCATCAGCTAATGAGAGCCAACAGATCGTGAGGAAAAGACCCGGAGCTTTGAAGAAGGATGGACTTAAGTACAAAGTCCAGCTTCACTAATGAACAGTTTTGTGACCCGGAGCAAGCAGATTGTTGTTCCAAATGACCAGAGAGGCCAAATAAAAGGAGAAATTTGTGTTTCAGGGGAAAGAAATTGAGAATTATTTTTATCCAATCTTGATGGCCACCATAGTAACCAGGAAGGAAAGGGGGAAGAGGAGTGACGGGAAAAAGAGGGAAGAATAGGAGAAGAGAGGGAAGGATGGAAGGAAAGTAGGAAAGAGAGAAGGAGGGGAAGAGAGAGTGTGAGTGTGGGGTGTGAGGGGGGGGAGAGAGAGAGAGAGGAGAGAGAGAAGTACATTAAAGAGGAGAGAGGGTAGAGGGAAGGAGAGAGAGAGAGAGAGAGACAGAAAGATTGTGCCTATAATGCCTATATTAGCTGGCTTTCTCTTCGAGGTAATATCACCCACATTCATTGAAAGATTTCTGCCTTTTCGCAGTCCCCTCAGGGAAAGCTCTCATAGAACACACCCAGCCCACCAGCCTGATGCAGTTGATACTCAAAGCTAACCGTGACGTTTCCTGATTCTTTCAGCAGTAAGTTATAATAACGTACACTCTGTGAACTCCTCACACGTGTTTCCTCATAAGCCCTCTGGCACCACAGTGACAATCCTTAGCCCATTTCACCCCCATGTGGCATGGGAGACCTGGGATGGCCCATAGAAGTAGCCTGTGCCTCGGGTTTCAAAAGTTCCGGCCAGCAGCATCCAGACTTAAGCATCTTTCCACTGTGACAAAGCAATGGCATGTTTCCGATGGTATGTTTTACTTTCTTCACATGTAAATGTGAGTCACATGTAAATGATTAGCCTCCTATCCATCGGGGAATTGTTGGAATTAAATAAGATAATACATAGGAATTCCTGTCCCTCCCGGAAGCTCTGCCTGCTACCTTTCTGACTAAAAGCAGAGTTGCTGGAAGGAGGGTACAGTACAGTCCTTTCAGCAAGCAGAGGCCAAGCAACTGTAGTTCAATCCTGAAGAAACCACGAGGCTCGCCAAGCAGCCTGAGGCAAGGCTACAGCAGGTCAAGTGCTGGAGGAACCTCAAGAGCAGTTCTTGGGGGAGTTTCTCTCAATGTCGGAGTTATCACAGGTTGAGCTCAACAAGGCTATGTAAGGCAAACTAATACATGCGTGTCTTTAGCAAAGAACGGTGAGGTGGAACAAACCAAGCCAAAGCTCAGTGTGTGTCTTCCACTGTCTGTGGGGTCAGATTGGCATTCCGTCATCAAGAGTCCTTTCACGTGTCTGCTACATCCAAACACCCTCCCACCTGTGTCTGCTTCAGGAAGACAGTCTTTCATGTGCTTGCTTCAGTGAGACATCTTTTCACCTGTGTGCCCCGGCAAACCATCATTTGGCATAACTAACTTTCCAAAGAACTAGAAGTTCCCACTTCACACAAGTGCTTTTCTGAGACAGGCTACGGAGAGGGCTTTTGAGGCTTTCCATGTCTGAGAACAGTTATTCGGGTCTGAGGATGGTAACTTAGGTGTAAATTCCCTCCTCACTTCCAAGGTTTTGTTCAGTTACCTTCTCTGTTCACACGCAGCCGCTAACTACCCGTGTGCCTTCCAATTCCTGTCATTTTGCCCATGCACACGCAACACCCCATCCTCAAACCTTTCAGGACTTTCTCATCCTTCTAGCTTTCTGGAAATTCAGGTCAATGCATGCCTGGGTTTAAAAAATTAATTGCATTAGGTACTGAGGGGAGCTAGCAGCCTGGCCACTCTGGTCCTTCAGCTGGAGCTGAACACGACTGAACTGAAGCCCAACCAATATGAAGCTGGAGCCAACAACTCACAGACTAGTGGGGAGGAAATGAATCCCTCCATATGCTGCTGGGATTTGCGCGTTGTTTGTTGTGATCGAGAACCTGATAAATACTCATTGACTGTCAATCTGTATTTTGGGAGCGAAGCATTCAAACACGGGTTTGACGTTCTGCCTGCGTGTGTTTATCTTTGTGATGTGCATGTGTATGTATTTACGCAGGGTGTGTTCAGTTAGGGCCTGGTCACTATGGGACAGCCTTCAGAGAGGTTAAGGAGCATCTGACAACATCCTTGGAGTACTCTTAAATGTCATCTGATCTTGGAGAGCTCCCAGGAAAACCCCTTGATCCCTTCCTAGGTGGTCATCTGAAGCTGACGTGAAGCTACTCAGTGGGATTAGGGAGTTGACTTTACCTGACTGCAGCTTTCAAGCTGATGTCTTACCCCTGCCTGCTTCTACCTCCAAGGGTCAACCTGAACTTCCTGTATCTATTGTATACATAGAACAAACGCCTGGCTCCTCACTGGGGTGAGAGGCTTAGAGAATAGGCTAGATGGCTCAGAGGGGTGACTAGGATTTCCTAGGTGACTGGTTTCCAACTAGAAGGCATTTTATTTGTAGGGAGGGTATTGGTGATGTGGGGAGACCTTTTAGCACCCAGTAAGTAGAACCCTTGGCTTCTTACAGAATAGACTGCAACCAAAACAAAGGACCATTC
The DNA here is from genome assembly GCF_978045245.1 of Mus caroli. Classification (NCBI taxonomy): domain Eukaryota; kingdom Metazoa; phylum Chordata; class Mammalia; order Rodentia; family Muridae; genus Mus; species Mus caroli. The sequence continues at coordinate 67,177,408 of NW_028227266.1, forward strand.
GTGCCCGGACACCAGAGGTGCGGGGCTGAGAAGTAACCTCAGACAGGTTCCAGTGTTCGCCTGTTCTCAGCTCTTCTGCTGCCTGTGTGTAGGAGCCTGGAGGCTCTGGTCCCTAAGCGCTTTCCCCTGAGGCTAAGGCATGAGTCAGCTGCTGTTCTCAGAGCTCTCTGGGCAGGGACAAATGCTCCAAGGATTCTCCACCCAGCAGACTTCCACCTCTAAAATGCTCTGGTGAGATCTCTGGCCCACTCTCGCCATGCTCCTGTTTCATGTCTTTATATTTGTTTGCAAGAGAGATAATATAAATGCCCTTGATGAGTCAGACTTGACTGGGAGGCTACATCCCTCCTAAAACCTTAAAGAACTATTTTCCATGACTTAAACATTATTTAAATTTTTTTCATACAATGTATTTGATCATAGTCTTTCCTCTCCCCCAGCTCCTCCCTGATCCTCCCCACCTCCCTAAGACTGTAAAAGCCAGAGTCAGCAAGTGATTCTAAGGAAACAGCCTCATCCAGACACAACAGGGCTGATAGACATAGAAACCACAGAGACTGTGACAGCATGAACAAGTCCAAACCAGACCAAGTCGTAGTACTGAGAAGGGGAGGTGGACACCAACTCCTACCCTCTCCAAGAAGGAATTTGCAATTGATTCCTGCTGGGAGAGGAACAACCAGTTTTCTTCAGTGGAGTGTCACTGGGTATATTGACCAGCGCATACATTACACATTTATTCTCTCTTTCTCTCTCTCTCTCTCTCTCTCTCTCTCTCTCTCTCTCTCTCTCTCTCTCTCTCTCTCTCTCCCTTGTCTGTCTTTCTCCTAGGAGCTGTAGAGTAAAGTAACTTATCCAGAAAGAAGGGGGCATTGGGAGTTTTTACTCTTCTCAAAACTGCACTGTGGCATGAATAGACGCAGCAGCCAATAGGCATAGGAGGTGAGATGGATGAGCTGTTCGAGCCCATAAAAGCCATTGCGGGTCATGGGACTCAGTTGTCCGCATGTGGCTTGTTGCGGTGGTGTGGAATCTGAACACTTTCTCACCAGCAAGACAATGGAGGAGGCAGTAGAACCATTAAGAGGTGAGACAGTGGGTTTTCATATTGGATATTTTGGTATATGGGGGCCTTGTCTCTTTATATGGCCCTTGCATTTTTTATTGCTTTTCTTTCTTCTCCCCTACTCCTCTCAGAAGGCATGACGCTGCTGTTACCACCCCTCCTCTTCCTCTCCCCACCCCTGCAAAACATCTCAGGAACATGTCTTTGTAGCTTCCCACCACCAACCCTTTCCTTTGAGCTGTTTTTGGACTGTTTGGTTTTGGGGATTTTTGTTTTGTTTTGTTTTTCTGGTTCAGGATTATGTTTTTCTTTTTAAAATATGTTTTAGATACTCTTTTACAACATTATCCACACTTTACTGAAAGGCAGCTTATTAATGTTTAAAAGCCGCTCCGAAGCTTGCACCTTCATTGCAGCTGAACAACAACAACAAAAAATACATAATGCAAAAAAAAAAAAAACCTGAGAATTCTACTTTTATTAATTAAACGGCAGTATAACAGGTTCCTTTGCTTCCAGTTGCGGTTTTAACCAGACAGATTTAGAAGTGGATATTGGGCAGTTATGAGGCTATAAATAATTTTAGACTTGGAGTTTTAAGACAAATAAAGCAAGGAATGCATGCAGCAGGCAAAATTAATTCAGCCCAGCTAGTCTACAACCGCGATTCTCCCAGAGAAATCAGAACTAAGGAAGAGAAGCAGTTCCCACTATCTCACTGCACACACTCTGGTCCCCCGACTCTTACAGTCTCTCCTCTTTTCTGTCATGTTCTCCATGCCTTAGATGTAGGGGTTGGGATTTATGCATATTGATTCTTGCCTGCATGGAACTCCATATGTGTGCCTGGTACCCACAGAAGCCAGAAGAAGGTGTCAGATCTTCAGGAACTAGAGGTGAACTACGATGTGGGTTCTGGGAACTGCCCTGGACCCTCTGTAAGAGTAGCAAGTGTCCTAACCTTTGAGCATCTCTATAACTCTATAGTAGAGCTTTTGATAAACATCTGATGATAAGGTACATGAGTGCCAGTTAACTGGTAGCTAGGGGAAAGGAGTAGCCATGTCTGGGAGACTGTAGGGAAGATGGATGCTGGCAGAACCCCTGGGTGGATCTAGGACAGGAGACAGTACATCAATCTTCCTACTGACAACAGAAATCCATAGGGAAAGGATGGCTCATGATGGCTAGTCTACATAGCCTCAATGTTAGAGTGAGAAGGTTGGCATAGCTCTCCATTTATAAACATGGCAGGGTCACTAAGGACCACCAGACAGTGATGTAACCCAGCAACAAGAAGGTCAGCCTTCACAAGTCAGCCAAAGATAAAGATACAATCTTCATGACAACAAATATTGGTGAGGATGCAAACTAAAAGGAGTCATTACGCATGGCTATGGGACTGTAAACTATCCCAGAGGCAGTGAAAGTCAGCACAGAGGCTCTTAAAATACTAAAAATAGATCTACCCTGTGCCGGACTGTACCACTCCTGGGTATGATACTGTTCGCCAACAGGATCTCGCTGAAACCCCTCCATAGTTTCAGGATGGATCTGCAAGGATCACATATCAGCTTTGTAAGGATCTCTAGATGCCTTAGTGACACTGAACCCAGGGATCTAAGAGAAGGCCTCTGGCAATCTCTAAAGGGATGAGGATATGCAGATAAATGAGAGAAGGAAAGAAGCTTGATGAACCAGATGCCTCCCATTCATACTAAACCTGCATGCTTACATTCCATATCCATCAAGTGAATATAAGAAACAGTCAGAAAATAAGCATTCAAAAAACTCTCAAAGTATAATATCACAAAATTAGTCATATCATTCCCAAATAAGAATGTTTTAACCTGGTGAGAAGGCTCAGTGGATAAATGCTTACCATGTAGCATGAGTCTTGAGTTCAGATCCCCAGCACCCATGTAATGTGTTGGGCCCGGTAGCACATACCTGCAATCCTAGTGTTAGAGGGACAGCGGCAGGTGAATCCCTAGGGATGGCTGAATTGATGAGTTCTAGGTTCAGAAAGAGACCCTGTTTTATAAGGAACAAAATTCAGAGAAACTGAGAAGTATACAGAAGATTCACTTCAGGCTATCATATGCATACATATCTGCACAGACAAGCAAGTCCCCCAAATACACACACACACACACATGCATACACCACACACACACATGCACAGGTGAAAATGAATAATAAAATGAGAATATTTACAATGTCCAAAGATAAAGCAGAGATAAGAATACATAATCTTGGAAGTAAAATGCATGGAGACTTAAAATGCTGTGAGTGACATATGCGGTAGATGAGATACGATTTATGAAATCATTAATACAAATAAAAACTGAAAAATGCAAAGGTTTTCATTTCCCTTCCCACCCCCCGCCCCCATTTACCAGGGATTTGCAAATGAAAACAACAGGATACCACTTCACAATCATTTCCTTAACCAAAATTTTAAAGCCTTAAAATATTAGTGTGTATAGGTATGGATATAAATATAAAATCCCACGTACCGCAGAAGCATATAAGTTTTCACCACTTTGTTATTAAATATTTAGCAAGACCCATACACAGCAAGTTGCTTATAATTTACAGATCAGCCAGACAACTGCTCAGTATCCCAGAGGGATTTTCACACTTGCTATGTGGGGATATATGAAAGGACCATCATAATAGTAAGCAAAACTTACAGCCAACCTTGCTTTTTCCACTGTGTGTGTGTGTGTGTGTGTGTGTGTGTGTGTGTGTGTGCCTGCATGCATGCTGTTTGCGGTTTTTTATTCTTTGGAAAATTCATCCATGTGTGCCAGGCATCTTGATCATACACTTCCTACCTCAAACTCTCTCTGTGATACCCAAACTCATCTCTTTCCTAACTCTGTGCCCTCTTTATTTTTATTTGTTTGTTTGTTTGTTTGTTTAACCCACTGAATCACACGTTCACATGTGTAGGCACATATGTGTATGAACGTGTATGATTGCTCTTGGCATCATCCTCAGTCACTTCCTTACTTTATTCACTGGGGCGACATCTCTCAGTCAAATCTCGAGCTCACCGATACAGCTAGTCTTGAACATTTTATATCACTTAAAAATAATGAACTGTAATTATCCATGTGTCAACATGAATAAGTCTCAAAAATTCTGTGTAAAATGTGTGATATGTTATTTATATACATTTAGGAAAGTGTGAAGGGTAATTATATGTTGTTTAAGACACGTGTGTGTAGTAACACTATAATTAGATGTCTAATAATATGAAAATTATGGGCGGGGTAGAAGCAGCAAATTCAAAACACCAGTTACTTTGGGGAGGGAAGAATGGGTGAGATTAGAAGGGTGGGAAAGAAAACCATAGTAATATCTCCAGTTTTTTAAAAAAGAGATCTCAGGAAGTTATAAATAAATGTGAAAGGGGAAAATATGTAAAATAAGTTACTTGTCTGATACCGAGTATCAGCAATTAATATTTTGCTGATCTAATTTTATAGGTATTTCTTCTTCATATATTCACATATTTCTCTAGAAATTTTAAAACAAATATCAGACATCTACCTTATGCTACTTTGAAATTATCTGTGAGAACTGAGATAATTCATTTTACTTTCACTATGATTTTAGATTTTTCTTATTTTATGATTATACTATATTTATTTATCATTTGAGAATTTCACACATGCATGCAATGTATTTCAATCATATTCACCCCCTTTCCTCTTCTAACTTCCTCAAGACCCACTCCCACCCCCTTCCGTCCTCTTGCCCCTTTTTAAAATGTATAATCTACCAAGTCCAGTTTGTGCTGTCTGTGTCCTTGCAAATGTGGGACCAGCCAGTGGAGCATGGTGGACCTAGCAGGGGCCACAGTCTCAAATAAAAAAGATTCTCCCTTCCTTAGAAGCCATCTTCTGTCCATCACTGCAGCTCCTCACTGAGGACTGCAGCTCATGGCTGTTGCTAGAATACTGCCTTACATGAACACATGCAAACAACCACAGCTGCTGCGAGTTCTTGAAAGCAGAGGTCCTGACATGTCTAGAGGATACTCTTCCATTTCAGCCCTTTGCCACCATTGGCTCTTACACTATTTTTACTCCCGCCCCCATGATGCTCCCTGAGCCTTCATGAGGAGGAAATGTAGAGACCATTTATTATGAAAGGGACAGTATTCCAGAAAGTGGGAATAGTTTAGTGAGTTGGGAAAAGGCATTTGTATTAAAAATGTAGTCATTATGGTACTATCCTCTTAACCAAAATTACTAATAATTCCTGTGGAATATGGGAGTAAGAGTTCCTTACAGAGACTCCTAACTCCCAACCCCCTGCACCTTACCTTAGATCGAAGGTTCTCAATCCGTGAGTCTCAACCCCCAAAAGACCATTGGAAAACACGGACATTTACATTACACTTCATAACAGTAGCAAAATTGCAGTTACGAAGTAGCAATGAAACGAGTTTTATGGTTGGGGGGTCACCACACCATGAGGAACTGTATGGATGGGTTGTAGTATTAGGAAGGGTGAGAACCACTGCCTTAGCTGGTGAAAGGGTGTTTGTCCGTGTGGTTTAGGCAATGAGCTTGCTGTAGGAGATTAACCTTACTTATCCAAGTGGGCCTCATGGAAATGTGTGGGCATTAAAAGAGGAAGAAGATGAGACAACATAACCAGGAAGTCAGACTGACCATGGAACATTTGGCCCCACTGGCACTGAAGAGTGTGAAAAGGGCTTTGAGCCACGTGCACATGACCTCTAGAGGGTGGAAAAATAAAAACAAAACAAAATAAAACAAAACAAAACAAATTCTTTCCTATAACTTCTAGAAGGAATACAGCCCTGCTGACATTTTGAAAGCCATCTGGGACTTCTGACCCCAACCTCTTGACTGTAAGATAATGAGTTTGTTTTGTTTTAAAGCTAAGTTTCTGATAAACTCTTATATCAAAAAATAGGAAACCAATGTGGTCCCTTAATATTAGGTAATGAGTTTTCAGTCATTCTTCTCACCCATCTGGGAGATATTTCCCAATAGAATTTATGCTCTGTGTCTCAATAGAAAAACTAACTTAGGTGCCAGAGACCATGAATTTGTATTATATGACTTTGGGAAGTCTTTTTCCATTTGATGATTTTCTGCTTTTGTTTTGTTGTGTAAGCTGTGTAGTGGTGGGGTCGGTGGGGGATGGAGGGCTTTAAGCAGGATCCTATTATAGAAATATATTTGTGAATACAAATATAGCTTCAAATTCAAAGTATGATGCAGCAGTAACCATAATGCCTTGATTTTCAATTAGACTGATAATCTTTAAGTATTTAAATATGTTTCATTTATTGTTTGAGAATTTTAAAAATATATACAATATACTTTGTTAAAAATCCACCTCCCCTACGTCTACCAGAACCAGTCGACCAAGTCCTCTCCCAATTTCATGGACTTTTGTGAAAAGCCACTGGGGTTAATTGATGAAGCAGGATAGGCAGCCTACCAGGGACCACACCCCAGAAGAGAGCTGAGTCTCCTTCCTCAGCAGCCAACAGCTGCTAATAGCTCCTCAGCTAGGGTGGAGCTTCATGCAGCTCTCCCAATGACCCACACTGGGACTGTGATGGTGTTGATCTTGTGCAGTTCTTGTGTCGGGAACCACAGCTTCGAGAATTTCCTGTGTGCAAAGACCCTGTTGTGGCTGGAGAACACTCTTTCTCCCTTCCTCCCTCCTTACTTCCTTCCCTCCCCCCTCCTTCCCTCCCTCCCCATCTCCCCCTCAGACCCTGACTCTCTCTCTCTCTCTCTCTCTCTCTCTCTCTCTCTCTCTCTCTCTCTCTCTCTGTGTGTGTGTGTGTGTGTGTGTGTGTTTAACCTTTCATTAATCCAAACCACTTTGGAGTCCTGTACCAAGTGTCCCCCTTCATAGATTCATCCAGCTCACCTCCAGCCCTGTCTCCTTTGTTCTCATTTGGCCCTTACATCAACATATGTTGCTCAGGCTCACACCCTTCATAGTGTTCCACTTGGAGTCCACTTGTGGTGGAGACGCTCATAGGCTGTGCTTCAAAGAAGTCGAGTGGGCAGATGGAGGGACATTGTTGCACCACACAGGCTTCCTTCCTCCCTACTTGCTGGCTGAGGGTTATGAAACAGAAGACCCTTGTGTATTTCAAATGGTGATGTTTAATTCAAGTGACTGGCCCTGTGGTCATTGGGAGGGCTGTAGTAGTGGCTCTAGGCCTTGTCCCAGTGCCCCTGAATTACCTGCATACCTGACACCCCAAGAAAGCCACCGTTTGCTGCTCTCCTTTGGTAGGAGGTTGTCTCTGGAGACAAGTGATATTTTGCATCACAGGGAGTCAGTGCCCTACCCCTGCAATGTGAATCTCCCAGCTGTTCCTGTAGCATAACACAGCCCTTAGAGCAAAACAGCCTCCACCTTCATTAGCTGAGCCTCCTTGCAAAGGTCTGCTAAGATATGATGTGGTAACTATTGATGTCCTGTCATAGAAGAAGGGAGTGGGGAGAGTCAGAGGGCATTCACCTGAGATTCTAGCTGCTCCTTTCAGCCACTTTAGTACAGCCCTGCCCTGATTGCACAAGGTCTTGGGGTCTCAGATGGTGTTAGTGGTATTAGGGTGTATGGGCCAGGGGGAATGTTAAGAAGGAGGGAGCATCTATGCAGCTGGAAGCCATCATGCAGGGTATCGACTTACTAGTGTGGCTGCCTTGAGGTAGCTCATGCTACTGTAAGGAACTGCTCACTCCAGCTCTGCAAATAAACCCACAAACTCATTCATTCTCCAGGTTGAACTTTGGCGAGATCATGCTTTGGTTTGTTGTTGGGTCCTTATGGGGAAGAAGAAGACATTGTTTATGTCTCCAGGGAAGGAATTCTCACAACAGTAGGAAAAGCTCTGACGTGTTGCTGAGAAAGAATTATACTTCCCTGGGACTTCCACACCCAAACCTCTCACAGAGGCCAACAGTTGGCTGAGCCGACACTCTGGGAGAGCCCTCTTGTTTCCTCTGAAGAAACAGTGCTCTACTGTAGCCTGCCTTTGTTTCCTGCCTCTGTTTCCATGATGCCTGCTGTTGACTCCGAGCTGTTAGGCATGACCCATCATAACCTTCATGGAACCTCCTTGAGTTCTGCCCCCAGTCTCCTCACTTATACCAGCAATGGTTCTTTGCACTGATTTGGCAGGACTCTGGACCACCTCTGAAAGAAATTCAAAGATGAAGGGGGATGACTCATGTGGTAGGATGAGGAAGAGTAATCCTGTAATTGGAGGTGATGGGACCACTGAGAGGAACTATGAAAGAGAAGGTGATGGAGAACTTCTTGTGTGCCAGAGAAAGCAGAGAGTACCTCCCAGAGCAACCTCCCTTGGGTATTCAGAACATACCCATCTTGAGTCCATTCTAGTCTTGACTCCTGGTATACTGTCTTCCTGCTGCCCTTCACCCCTCTGTCTGCTCAAACTCTAAACACAGGACTCTTTACTAGACCTTTATTTATCCTATAGCTAACTGTCCCTGGTACCAGTTCTGCCTTCGTTCTTATGGGTATAAGTGTTGGCCTTGTGCCAGTGACACCCACAACCCTTTTCTGAACTCACACTGCTGAAGGTTCGCTTATCACCTCTCCTGAGAACTCTCAGGACAATCCAAACTTAACACATTCCAACAGAACTCTGAGACCCTTCTCAGCCTAAAGCTTTTCATAACCTATGTCCCCTCATCTCAATGGTAGCATGACCTCCTCCACTCTGCCCTCTTTTGTTCCACCTCACCTTGATTCCTCCCACACCCATTATCAGCAAGTCTGCAGGTCCCACAGGACCACATTCCAATACAGACCTCTATCCCTATGGATAAACCACCCAAGTTTAGCCAACCATCATATTTGACTCAGTCTGGGCTTAGCTTCCTGTCTTCAGTATGTTCTACATAGTTCCCACACCCTAAATACATCCTCATGGAGCAACTAGCATGATCCTTTCATGATGAGGCCTACAACACCCTAACCTACTTAAAACTTTTAAGGGATCCTATATAGGGTTGTAGGCCCACATCAGCTCCACCACAGGGCACCCCTGCCTGTAGAGATGGGAGGAAGGGAGTTTGACTGTGCTTATCCCACTCAGCTGCTAGCGCAGGTGCTGGGCCATAGGGAAGTACTGATGTACCACTCCAGGGGCCAGAAAGCCCTGTCTGAGGCATGGGAAAGCTGGAGCTGGTTCCGGAGACCCTGGGCCTGTAATGACACTGAGGCCGTGGGTTTTTCAGGCTCTTGGACATCAAGGTGCCACTGGGAGCCTTGGAAGAGCAGAGAATGGAGTCATGGGCCATGGGCTGCATCTAGCCTGGTTCAGCGGAGAAAGGGCAGCTCCAGCCGGTCCCAGCGGTGATAGCCCTTGGCTTGATGGCTGCAGGCTTGGTGGTGGTTGTAGCTGGGAGTGCAGAGAGGCCTTCTATGGGAGATTAGGGCTGCTGCTCTGTAGGGGAAGGCGTTCTCCATGGTTCCCTATTGTGGATCTCGATGAAAAGAGATGGTCTATGGTTCTCAATGGTTTGTTGTCATAGTGGAAAGTGGATACATAAAACCATACCCCACTTCTTGGGGTGGGCCTGAGATTATAGACCTTTTGCAGGGAGGAATGTCTGGGAAGGGAAGCTTATTTGTAATGCCCTCCAGTCCTCTAGGTTCCTCATTAGCATAGAGATCTATGTTTTGAGTCTACTTCTCTTTTCCTATTGTATTGTTCCGATCCGTTAAGGATGTCTCATCAACAGTGGAAGGGCTTTGTAGGCAACAAATCTCTCTGGGGGTGGGGTTGGGATGGAGGCATGGGGTGGGCCTGCAACTACATTACAGGGGCCTGGTGCTGGGAGCAGGTGAAGCTCCCTTCAGTGTCTCTGTGGCTTCAAGCCTTTAGGTTGACTTTACCAAGCTTCTTCTCACAGTCCATGGCCCCACACCATCACATCTAGAGAAAGTCCAAATCACTACATATCTGACCTTTGTTTATCCTAAAGAATAAGGCCCACCATGAAGCTAGTTGATGATGGGGTTGTTTCTTGAAACCCAAGTTAAAGAACCCTCTGAAGGAGGGAGAACAGCGACTGGCCACTGGAGAAGAACTAAGGCACTTGGATGAGCACCCATCTGCCCACCTAGACCTTATCGACTCAGACACAACTGAGTGGACACAGAGAGGGGGAACCTGGTGACATGTGACTTCCTATAGGAGGCCTGGCTAATTCCCATACCAGGTTTAGCAAGCCCCACCCAGATGTGGGAGCCACCTTGAAAGGAGAGAAACTGAGGAGTTTGAACCTAAATTGATTGACTCTTTCTTATAAAAAGGAGACTATTTTAAGACATAGTATTATTTTAGTGAAAAATGCTAATTTTTTCTTTTCTTTGTCTTTTCTTCTTTTTCCCTCAGTCTCCTGGAACTGGAGCTCCGGAGCACAGGGCACACAGTAGTAGGAAGTTTCATATCAGGTGTTCTGAAGCGTTCTTCTCTGGGAGTGTCCCAAATAGACTCATCACAGACACAGACACAGACAACAATTAGAAAGAAGTCAGCCTAGCTTGTAGGGATAGACATTTCCTGCTTCCTCTACAGTGAGCCTATAGGAAGACAGCTCAGAAGAAAGTTTCAAGTGTTGTCAAGAGTCAAAGCAGTCCTTCACCTACAGGATTCCCCAAGGGAAGGACTAAGGGCTCCCTCCCGCCCTCACCCTCACTCCTATGGAGCACCCTGCTTTGTGCACCATCATTACCAGCATCCTCAGCAGGCTATGAGCTCTACAGAACATGACCAGTGGCTTTTCATCTGCTGGTTCTCAGTATCTACCTGACACATAACCATTGCACATTTAATAAGAATTTACTGAATGAAAAAAAAAATTAGCGTTCTCCCACAAGAGAGAGTCAGTCTTTTGGCTTGTGATTTTTCTCAGTCACTTTTTTTCTTCTTTTCAATTTCAATTCCATAAGGGAGAAACAATCCTTGTTAATAATTAATATTCAATACAGACTAGCAGACCAGAGCCCAGAGAAATGAGGCAGTAAACAGCGCATCTTCATAGAGAATGGGGAGGCAGTCACAGGATTTGGGGCTAGGAGGGCTCCATGGAATGAAGCCATGTGGGTGGTGGCAAGGGCTGAGCAGGGAACGTCTTGTCTCAGGTACACTTCAGATGACTTCAAATGTGGTGACCAACATACACAGCATTTTAATGTAATATCTAAAAGGGAAAATTCATATGAAACAAAAATAGCATTTTTCTTGATAATAGGGTCGTTATTATTTACTTTACCCCCTTGGTCACTAGTGTGGCCTGGTACAACTTTGACAAATCACATCTTAATTTAAAATTCTGGTATTTTATTGGATTTCTGGTTTTATTTTGCATTATAGTTTTTAAAATTTTTATTATTTATTTATGATTGTGTGGGGGTGGTTGTATGAATGTTTCTACATGTGAATGCAGGGACCCTTGGGGAACAGAAGCAGGTACCAGACACCCTGGAGCTGGAGTCACAGGCCATTGTAAGTTGCTTTATGTGGATACTGGGATTTGAACTCAGGTCCTCTGCAAGAGCAAGTCCATGTTCTTATCTGCCGAGCTGTCTCTCCAGCCCCTAGGTTGTTGGTTTTGGTGCTGCAGTAAGTGTGATTGCTGAATTCAGAGCATCACTTTAACTCCTGCATAGAAATAAGCATATCATCTCCCTGGCAAGGCCTGGACCTTGGGGAGTACACAATCAAGCCACCCTCCAAGACAAGGCGAGAATTTTACCTGAGCCTAACCCTGAGCTTCTTAGATCACTTAGGCTGCCATAAGTAAAATACTCCAGGTGAAGATATATTCTCACAGTTTGAAGGCTACAAGCCCAAGATCAAGGTGCTGATATGATTGGACACTGATGACCCCACTACCACCACCAGGTATGGCTTATAGATGGCTACAGTCTCCCTGAATCCTCCCAGAGAAAGAAGAAAGCAAGCAAGATCCTTGGTGTCTCTTCTTGTAGGGTAGATATCACTGGCATCTTGAGAACTCAACTCATGTTCTCATCCTACCCTAATGAGTCTTAGAGGCCCTGCCCCATTCACGGTATTCCACGAATAATACAAAGTGTTCAGGATCCAAATACCTAGTGGTCTATAGCACCACTAGGAGCCTCTCTCTGATACTGGTGACCCAGCAGGGCTTCCCTGTGCATCAGAATATCTTACTTAAAGCCTTTCCATGATCTGGTTCTTGCAAAGCATCTGTGCAAGCAGGCTTTGTTAGCTCCCTTTACAGAAGGCGGAAGCAGGCATTGGAAGCGGTAGGTAGCACACAGGTGTTATGCGAGTGAACCTGCAGCTCCTGATTCCTAAGCAATGTCCTTTCTGCCAATACTGCATGCCCCACAGCAACCAGGAAGGATGCTACATATGTACTCTGCTTTAACCCCTACTTGCTCCAAGCAAATCTTCAAGGTAAACTGAACAGGAGTCCTCTTCCCTATTTTATGGGTGAGGCTGCTGAGTCTAAAAAGCCTCTTGCTAACTCCAGTCACAGGGAGTCTCACTGAGAAAAGTGATTTCACTTCCTGGATTCTCTAAGCCTCCTGCATAGGAAACAAAAACATCCTGTCCCATCCATGTGAAGTGAGAAGAGGGAGCCTGCCTACAGGGAGAGGGCTTTGTAACCCCATTGATTGGGAGGGCCTTCCTGCCAAGGCTCTCTGGTACAGCTTTTGGCCTCATGCAACCATGGAATGAGCCGGCTTTCAGGCAAGCTGTTCACATCCAGCTCCAGCCTTTACTAGCTGCCAGGGCCTCTGATGTTCACAGCCGTCCTGTGGGCAATGGCAGGTCCCAGGCTCACAAAATACAGATGGTCCCCAGGGCAGATTGGGGGAGAGCCAAGCTCAAGGCCCTCATCTCAGCAGTGCCGATCAACTGGCAGCTGGAGAAGAGGCTTTCAGACCTTCCAAAAAACATGTTTCCCCCTCCCCACCCCCCAAACAGGAGGAAACAGGGGCCCAACTCCCCATAAAGATCTGTAAAAATGCCAGTATGTGTCTAATGGACCACATAACTTGAAATTTGATTATGGCCGCCGAAGCACAATACTGGAAAGAGACAGTTGATCCCAGCCAAGGACAGCAAATGAAATAGGAAGAAAATGAAATCCCTGGAGGAAGACCTCAAGAGGTCTCTTGTATTGGACATTATCTTAAGAAACCCAAGGAATCTGTCAAAGGCTTTGTCTGTTGGGTGGAGCAATGAGGAGTCTTTAGAAAGACCGAGGATGGCTCAGTGGTTAAGAGTCCTTCCTGCTCTTGTGGTTCCCAGCATGCACATTTAGCTTCAGGGGCTCTGATGGCCTCTTCTGATATCTACTGGTACTTGAATTAATCACACACACACACACACACACACACAAATGCAGAAAGAGAGAGAGAGAGAGAAAGAGAGAATTTAAAAGAAAGGATATCATAAATGTGATCACAATAATAAATATTGAAAATCCCAATGTTCATAATATTAAATATGAATGATAAGGAAAACCAATGCATAGATCATGAAGATTTGCAAGGAGCCCATGAGATAAGAACTTCAGGGACTCATCTTCCTTGGAAAACTTCTATTTCTGCTGCTAGAGACCATGTTTTATCTGAGACTTGTGCCCTTTGTCTCTTCATCACTACCTTCTTCTCTCTTCCTCTCCTTCTCTTCCTATTCATTTACCTTTTTCTTCTACTTCATCTTTTCCTCTTCCTCTTTCACCCTTTCCCTTGTACCTCCCTACCCTACCCTAGCTCTTGTGTCAGCCTTCCCTTCTCTTCCCACTTACTTCTTTTATTTACTTCCTTCTTTCTCCCCTCTTTCCTGGAAGTTTTGAACTCTAGACTACCCTTAGCTACCCAAAAATCTCAGAGGTCTTTCTAGGATGGAAAAACTATACAAGGGGCTCCTTGGCCACGTGCGCAATAACAATTAGTGAAAACTGAAGCCACGAATTTGAAGAAGAGGGGGAGATGTGTATGGGAAAGTTGAAGGGAGGGGATGGAGAAATGGTATAATTATATTATAACCTCACATATGTTTTATATTAAAAATAAAATAAACAAGGGAAGTGTACACACATGCACACTGCCTGTATGGTTTCTAAACAAGTATGTCGTGCAGCCATTAAAAATAATGGCCCTGAACACTACAAAATGGCATGAAAACAGCTTATTTGCTACATTTAAATGAAAAATTCAGGATGCAAAATTTTATGTGCAGTGTAATTACAGTTGGGCTTTAAAACCTGCCAAAGCCTCTGTGCTGGGAAAACTGGAGGAGAGACGCCAACTGTTAGCAGCCCCTTCTTCACAAGGAGGTATTGTGGGGAGGTAGGAGCTGGTTTCAATTTTTCACCCCATTCTGAGTTTTATTTCATAAACACATATTGCCTTTGTGATGACAAAATAAGCCACCAGTGGCATAACAGAGACCTGCTGTAAGGACCTCAGCCACTGCCATCCCAGGCTATACTCTACAGTGGGCTGGGGTTGATACCTGCTAAGCTACATGTAGCCTCTGACAAAACCTCCTGTCCTGTCTGCCCCCTCCCATTGCCTAGCAGCTCACATGGTCCCCAGAAGGCTTTTGAGGCTTGAGACCTGAAGTTCACATTCCCTGGGCCTCCTTCCAGGAGCAGGTAGACTGCTGGGATTTTTGGAAGTGTCATTGTGGACCTGTAAGAGGGTGTCTGTGATCAACCCTATTTTCCTGGAGAGAAAGGCAAGGCTCAGAAATACTGAGTGGCTTGATGAGCGGAAAACTCAAGAGGTTTTTAATCCACTCTGATCAGAACTCTCTGTCACCTCCAATGACCTCCATGCAGTTTAAGATCCTGACAACACCAGATGAGGAGGAAAGCGTCACAGAATAGTGGCAGTTACAGAAGCTAGTGAGATTTGACTCTAGAAAAACTATCAATGCAGCGACGGTAACTGTGGCCCTGACTATTGAATGAAACAGGCTACCCACTACTTTTAAACTTATGTACATGTGCGTGCATATGTGTGCACTCAGGTGTTAGCAGAAGCCAGCAGAGTGGTATTGGATCCCCTGAAGCTAGTTACAGACAATTGTGGACCACCTGACTTTGGAGCTAGAAACCAAACACTTGGTCTGCTGTGAGGGCAGTAAGAGCTTCTAATGGCTGAACCGTCATCTCTCCAGACCCTGAGACTGTCACTATTTTCTGATAATATCTATTCCTTTGAAATCTTAAGACCAAATTCTTTCATATTTAACAAAATTTGATGTTAAGAAGGGTGCCATGGATTGTAGGAAGATCTAGCCTAAACATGGCTGTCACCATTCCCATGGGCTTAGGTGCTAGACTGTACAGGAGTAGAGAAAGCTGGCTGACCCTTAAGCATGAATGGATTCTTTCCTCTCTGCTCTTAACCTTGGGTTTCATATGAGCAGGTTATAGACTGTAACTTGGGATTGTGAGCTGAAATAAGCACTATTTCCCGTATGCTGCTCTTTATCAGGTATTTTTTCACTGCAGTCGAGATGAAACCAGGGCAGTAGGTAGTAAGGGGACTATTATATCCTGAGGAAGAAAATAGGGGCATAGTCTCTCTGTCCAACCCAACCCCGCTCACATTGTTCATTGGCTTCTGACACCTCTATTTCATATATGTTTTTACACACATGCCTTCATATTTTCATGGAACTCACCCTCAGTCTTGCCCCTAACATTTTGTATATTCTTTCCCACTTTCTGCTCTTTGTCTCATCTGCATTCATGAAATGAGCACACCATGGCTGTCTTAATTCCCCCATCACTGGGCAGTTAGCTCTTCCAGTTATTAGAAACTAAACTGCTATAAATATATTTTTGCATATTACTTTTTCCATATGAATTATTACCTTAGGAAAAATTCCCAAGGGTCATATTACTGGTACAAAATATATGGAAATAGTAACGATTCCAAATATGTGTTGCTGAATTATAATCTGAAAGGATAGGCCCATATATAGTACCTGGGCCTTAATAGATACTTAATAAATGTTTAATGGCTATGAGAATAAATGCCACAGGCAACATATGTAAATCTTCCTTGAATATGTAAACTGGTTAAGAGAAGAAGACTTGGCTTTGCTTTATTAAGGGCATGTGCTCTGTCCATCGTGGCGGAAATGGGACTTCTGAGAGTCTGTTGTTATTTTCGGCTTTATTTTAGTTTTACAAACAGCAGATTTCTAAGAAGGGAGTTGTCTTGGTTTTGGCTTGGTGGCTGTAACTAGACACCATGACCACGGCAACTCTTATAAAGGCAAACATTTAATTGGGGATGGCTTACAGTTTCAGAGATTTAGTCAGTTATTAACATGGCAGGAATCATGACAGCATGCAGACAGAAATGGTGCTGGAGGAGCTGAGAGGTCTACATCTTGGTCTGTGGGCAGCAGAAGGAGACTGCGCTCCACACTGGATGTAGCTTGACCATAGGAGATCTGAAAGTCTACCCTCACAGTGACATATTTCTTCCTACAAGGGCACACCTATTATAACAAGGCCCCACTTCCTGATAATGCCACTCCCTATGGGCCAAAAAGTCAAACACATAAGTCTATGGAAGCAATACCTATTCAAACCACTGCAGGAGAATTCTCCAAATAGGTTTGGAGGACTTTTCCTGGTTTGAATGAAGAGCATCATCATGGCTTTGGGCAGCCAGGGATGTAGATGGGATCTCCAGTGTCCCTCAGCTCTTCCTGGTCTGTCTTAGCTTCTAAGGATGATGGGTTCTCTCTTCACCCTTGGCTTCTCTGGGGTTCTAGATTTGTCTTAGGATTCTAAACTGAGAGCAAGTGTTAAGAGACTAGGTCTCCCACAAATAACCCAAAGGAAGACACTTGTATTGTAGAACTATGTCCATCAAAAGACAGAGTGTAGGCCTTCAAACTAATGTGTAAATTCAGAGAAAGGTGAAATTTGTCTTCAGCAGGAACTCATATTACAGTCCAGAGAGGAACAAGAAGCCAATGGGGAAGACAAAAGAAAACACCAACAACTGCACAGTCTCTATACAGGTGGAAGAGATCGTCTTAAAACTAACTGCAAATGAAAGCTTGCAGCCTGCAGAGGACAATACTGAACTTGTACCTGTAATAACAGAGGAAGACCTCAGTGGGAGAATTTCAGGGCCAGCAAGATGGCTCAGCGGGTCAAAGTGCTTGCTGCCAAGACTGATGACGTGAGTTTAATCCTTGGAACACACAGAGTGGAAGGTGGGAATTGACTCTTACAAGCTGTTTTTTGACATTCACAATCTCACTATAACATGATCTCAACACCCCCAAAGTAAATAAACATAAAAAAATTGTAGAAGTTCATGAACATGCAACCAAAATCCAGTAAAATTATGCCAACATTTCATACAGCACACAAGAGGACCCAGAGATGTAATTAAAGAGGGAGAACTATAACAAGTTAGCCAAAGACACCCTGTACCAGCAGAACCAATGGTAAACAAGGGAGAAATGGATACAGTGAAGGCAGACACAGTAGCAAGTATTTATTTTATGCTGAGACACTCTCTCAATAGCAACCTCTTACAGAACGACCAGCAGAAAATGACCTGTTGGGATGCAAACTGCTAAATGACCAGATGTAAAAGTAAGAATTATGTCACACTTCACCCACCCAATGTCGTACAAGAGCAGGGGCCCGTAGAGGGACATGGACCTATGTGAAGAGAAATAAAATGAATGCAAGTCAAGCTTCTTGGCAAGATGATTTCTCTCCTTGGAAGCAGGAAGAAAAATGTTCCAAGATCTGCCCAGAGGACATAAAATGATTTGTCAACCAAGTCCCAGAGACTCCAAGATCAGAAGGCCATGATCACTTGGTGCTCAGGAGAAAGAAATGAATATTTAATGTTTTTATTTGTCTTCGGGTTATCTGGTAGTAATTTCAGCAATGCTGCGCTCCGCTTCATGAGTTTACAGGCCTGGTTAACACACAGTAATGGATTGGCTGACCCTCCTTGTTCAACGAGCCTCTTAAGTGCCAAGTGTGGAACTTCTAGATATAAATTTGGATAGATGACACATCTTGAAACTTTGGAACTGCACCTCAATGCACTTCTCTGCTAATTCTGTACATTCTAGAAGTGTGGGGGAAATGTGAAGTTCTCTCAAAAAGGGATAGGGCATTTGTTTTCAAAGGGACTGTATCATCTTGCATGCTGCACTTGGAACTTGGTGGTGAATATTTGTTTAATTAGAATAACAGGGCACATAGTTGCAAAGTCAAATCTTTTTGCAAGACTCATCATGACATCCAAACAGCTCCCTATCCCACACTCTATCTAGTCTTCTCTTGACTGGGGTGGGTTCACTGGTTTCTTCTGGCATTTAAGCAGACATCTTTCTAAATAGCATGCATATGTGGCATTCTTTGGATTAATGAATATTAAGTAAGATCTCTGACTTCCCATTATGATAGATGAGGTTTTAGCTCCTTCTCTGGCCCCATCATTTTTGAGTAAATCAATACTCAGCTGATACCACAATATTCTTCATAAGGATACTACTTCTGACTTCATAGTTCTATTTTTATTTTATTCTTCCTTGCCTTCTGTATTTTGGAAATTGATTGGCTTGTGGTCTCTCTCTCTCTCTCTCTCTCTCTCTCTCTCTCTCTCTCTCTCTCTCTCTCTCTCTCGCTATTGCTACTTTGTATCAATTGCTATCTACTCCCCCAATGCACAAAAGCTTTCCAATACAATTTTTCCCAGTCATATCAAGAAATGTATCTATTTTTATTTTGATCCTTGAGTACCGCCACCTGGATCGCTCTGAGTCTCGGCCAGAGAAGCTTCTTTCGGAGTTGGAAGCAATCAATGCAAAGAGTCACAACTGGCCAAGATGCTAAAAATAAGAAGCCGTTAGGTAGCCAGCCCTCAATGGGACATTTTTATCGTATACACCTAACCCTGGCCAAGGCTGAGAAAACATCACAGAGGAGAGACAGAAGGAATGTAAGAAGCCGAGGACAGGGAGGGGTGCTGTGAACTGATGGCTCCTAGACGAAGTGGCTATTGCACTCATGAACTCATAGCATCTGTGATTGTCTGCTCAAGATTTCTGCAAGATCAAGCCAACCAAAACTGTAGCCTGAGTGGGAGAAGTGCTCATGAAGCTCCATTCATAACTGAGGCACCATTGCATGCTGGGAGTGGGGAACTCATTCTTCTCTGGGGATGTGGCCATCAGTGGGTTTCTCTTGCTCCAATGGATGGGCCCACACCCATGCTCATATAAGTAGAAGTAACTGGACATAATGAATTATTGCATGAAAATAGGAGGACATTAAGTTGAAAGTGGGATATGTGGAGGAGATCTGATGGGAGTTGTAGGGGGATATGGATAAAAATTATCATATTTTATTGTATACATATATGAAACTCTCAAAGAATAAACCTAATCTCAAATAAAAATAGCAAGTACTTATTTTTGAAACAGGAAGTGGGAAGGGGAATAATGCATACCAGAGTCAGGAGAGGGAAGCAGAGGAAGTGACGATAGAGAGGGGTTGGTCAATGAGTATGAACTAGCAGTTAGTTCTGGTGCTCTCTTGCATCATTTCATGATTACGGTTAGCAATATTTTATAGAATGATTCAAAATGGCTAGAAGAACATATATAATTGTCCTCAGCACAATGAGATGATAATTGCATGAAGCAATGGGTATGTAACCCCCTAATTTGATTATTACACAGTATACTTAGGTCACAGTATCACACTACACCCAACAAATGTGTGTAGTTATTATGTGACACATATAAATAAAACTGTACTAGAGAGATGGCTCAGCACTTCAAAGCATATACTGCTTTTACTAAGGATCTGAGTTGGTTTCTAGAACCTACCTTGGGTGGCTCTAGGAGATTCTGTCTGTCCTCTACTGGGCTCCATATTCACAGGTACATGCCTTATACATATAAATGAATGAATGAGTGAATGAATAAATAAATAGATAGAAAGATAGATAGATCAACAAACTTTAAAAATAAAGTTATTCTTCTTTATGTATATCTGTTCTTTTTCCCCTGGAGAAAGACCCAAGTTCATGAGATCTTTTCTTGGAGTGAAGTGCTCTGAAATTTCATGATAATGAAGCCCGTAGGTGATCAATGGGAGCCCATTCCTCACTGTGTCCCCAGCAGGTCCTGCCAATCAAGAGGCAGAGTTCTTTAGAAAGGAAGATTTTTCTCAGAGTATTTCATTGATTATTCCATGTCCTGGATTTATTCTCTTCTCTTTAGTTATCTTTGATGAATTTTGAAATGTAGGAGTTGATTCTCTAACTTTGGTCTTTATTAAAACACCTTTATTGATATGTTTCACCCTTAATATTACATATTTAATATCCATAAGTGATGCATATGGGAGCTGCACTTTCCTACTTATTTCTCATTCATAGCTTTCTCCTCTAGTTTCATTGGGGGTTGTATAAACATTGTTATTAATTCCAATTGATTGTATGAAATTGGATACCATAGTGTCCTTTATGTTAAAGTTTTATCATGTGTTTTGATCATATCCTGATCTTTTTTTTCCCCTCTTTCTTCCCACTAGTGTCCATTCTAATGACAATAGTGATAGTTGATTATATATGTATTGCTCTATTTTCTCTGTGAAATTCACAGTTTTGGCACTATCATCTATTAGAGATTTCCTCAGATGTTAGGTAATCCTGCCTGTGTTGATGATTGTGAAGATCAGTGATGGGTTTTACACTGTTGCAAGTTCCATGTAAACCATTTACCTGATCTGCTTGTAGTAGGATTTTGATAGTTTCTGCCTGCAGTCTACATGAATTCATAGGAGAAGTCTTCTCACATCTTGTCTGGAAAGCATAGGTCTTGCCAGGAGACATCTCTAAGCTAAACTCCAGAAGATAGTTGACCATTACCCACCCTGGGTATATAATCAATTGTGTCTGTCACATCCGGAGATTTTTTTATGTCTAAAAAACAGCCTTATCTACTCCCAATGCTATGGGAAGAGAAGTTATCTAGAAAGGGAAACAAGGAAGGAAAAATCTGCCCCTTTGTACATTCAGTTGGCTGCTCTCACCTGTTCAGTTTCAACAGAGCCCCTGCTTTTCAGCCTCCAGAGTTCTAGAGTTGTTGCCTATAATGTTTGCCCTTCCTCTTTACACAATAAGCTTGCTTTGATTTATTGGGATTTTATGAGAAAATGGGCTTCCTAGAAGTGCTCAAAGCCATAGAGTTGTTGCCTATCATCTTTGGCCTTCCTTGTCTGTTTATGTTTCTTTACACGATAGGTTTGCTATGATTTATTGAGATTTTATGAGAAAATGGGACTCCTAGAAGTGTTCAAAGCTGTCTGAACTGTATTTATTTTTGATAGGTGAGCCTTATACAGCCGCCACTTTTGTAGGTTACAAATTGGTTGGGAATAGACCATTTCACCCGGCTTGACCCCATGTGCTTCTTTTTCAATGTCACTTTTAGATCTCTTTTTATGATATGGGAGGAATCATGATGCATTTTTTCCCTAAGTGAAGACCCACAGAAAAGGATATGAGCATAGGCAGCTCTGATTTCATAACATCTGCCCATAGCCTCACTTCCCACATCTATTGTTCCTTCTCCCAGAAAGTGAATTTCAGTGTACCTTCAAGATGAGAATCATCAAGACTAAGATATAATTGAATGGACAATGCATTGACATTCAAAACTCAGTTTGACCTCTAGAATTCCCTATCTGCATAATATTAGGGTATTCCTTGAATATAATACTTTTATTCCAAAAGAAACAAAAACAAACAAACACAACAAACAACAACAGCAACAACAAAACCTGTCTTTATGAGCAGTCCTTTTAAAATTGTTGACTGGGTAGCTTAGAGTCTTCATCTCTGAATGAGAACAGTAACAGCCTATGTCTTGGGAGATGACTGGGATAATGACAGTAAAGCTCTCAGCATGGTACCTGCCATGAGATATTCAAGGGTTATCATTCTTAATTCTTACTGGATTAACCATAGGATTGTACATTGATAGGTAAACAGTTATAAGAATTAAACACCCATCTCTTTCTTATTATCATGGCTCTGTAGATTAAAAAGATCCGATTGAGACAACATATATAAAATCTCTGGATAAACATTATCTACAGTCTGTCAGGTTTCAAAGACCATGAATCAATATCTTCTGGGACTGGTTAACCCAAAAGGAAGCCACATAATGTTAAAGGCAACTGCTTAATGTACCTGCCAATCAGAAAGATGTATTGTCCGTGGCTTTGACTCCTCTTGGCCACAGTTCCACAGATCCCTGGGACTCAGAATTGGCAGAAATGTCCAAAATCAGGCAAACCAAATACATTCTAGAACTAAAGCTATTGGATTTTTTTAATTAAAAAGGAAAAGAATAGTCCTTTTCCCTAATGTTTGCAGGAAAATTAATAACTAAGAGGGAACACCATTAAGCCCTATCTTCTTAATGTGATATTTACACTTGTTTTGGAGATAAGCTACAAGTTGTAAAGACTGGCCAAAACATCATTGCTCAGCGAGGTTTTAGTTTGGCCCCTGTGGAATCTGCTGTGATCATGGGCCACTTTCTGTGATGTGTAAGTGGATAAAGAACCCATAGCATGATGGAAGGGCTAAAAAGGATTCCCGTACTTGTCTTCCTATTGCTTTGAGATGCTGTCTGTGAATAAAGTCTTCTACAAGCATGCCATTGATTTGCCAGGTTAATAGAGTGGGTTATGATAGGAAATCTTTGAAAGGGCTGTATAGTGGTGTTAACATTAGTGACTTGTCAGATGTACATGCCTCATAGGGGGGAAAAAGTATTCAAAGCACCAATAATCCACCGTTTGAAATTAGAGAACATGAGTTAGAGTCAAAATGGAAAAAAAGAGTTCATGAATACCAAGGCTTCTCACATCTCAGCCTTCTAGGGAAGGCAAATGGTATCATTAGCTCTTATAAAGTAGTCGAGAAATCTGCGAGGTATGGAAGGAGGCAAAGATAGAAGGACCTCTGGGGATAATTAGTTAGACCCTGAGCCTGTATAGCTGTACTCCACCCCCACATACACATACAAGAAATGGAATAACACAGGCTCAGATAGCTTTAGTCATGTACCTAGATACTCTGCTGTCGATATGGACTGGAACCTGGATTGGTGTTAACTTCTTATTCCAAAACTTGACTGGTCAAGAAAAGGACTGAGCAATGGGGATGAATATGCTCCAGGCTTCCCTGTTGGTTGGTTGCTTTCAGCAGGACCAGAAGCTACATCTCTTGGCTTTTGCTTCAGCGTCCTTGCCTCTGTAACTACCTTCTCCACAAGCATCAGTGCATAGATAAGTCTTCTGTCTTCACTCATGATACCAAGTCTGTCCTAACCTTGAGATTTACACAAGGTCAGTGGAGAGAAGAGGAAGAAATCATGCTATAACTGATAGGTGGTTTTAGGCACAGTTAGGGACGACTCACAGATTGTCCAGAAATTCCTTATATTTTCTTGACTTGTTAAGATGGGACTAAGATCCCTCATCGTTGTTGTTGTTGTTGTTGTAGTTGTTGTTGTTGTTTTCACTAATTAATTTAATCTCAGCCCTCCTCCTCTCCTCTCAAGCCTATGCTTACAAATCCCTGCCCTCATTACTCCCTCCCATTCTCCTCAGAGAAGAGGAAGCACCTTTGGGTACCACCTGCCCTGAGATATCAAGTTACAGCAGGCCTAAACACATCCTCTCCCACTGAGGCCCAACCAGGCAGTACAGTTATGGGTAGGGGATCCAGGCTACAGAGTCAGAGACAGCCCCACTCCAATTGTGAGGGGACCTACATGAAGATCAAACTGCAAGCTGCTCCAAATGTGTAGGGTGCCTAGGTCCAGGCCCTAAATGTTCCTTGGTGGTTCAGTCACTGTGACCCCCCAAGGGCCCAGGCTAATCGACTCTGTAGGTCTTCATGTGGTGTCCTGGATTCTACCAGCTTGCCTATTTCTATCCTCCACTCTTCTACAAGACTCCCCAAGTTCTACCTGATGTTTGGCTATGTGTCTCTGTGTCTGTTTCCATCTGCTGCTGGATAAAGCCTCTCAAGAGAGACAGTTATGCTAGGTTCCTGTCTGCAAGCATAGAAGAATATCATTAATTGTGTCAGGGGTTGCCTCTCTCACATGGGGCAGGTCTCAAGTTGGATGGTCGTTGGTTGCCAATTCCCTCAGTCTCTGCTCCATCTTTATCCATGCACATCCTACTGCTTCACAAATGTCTGCTGAGTCTTTGAGCATTTGCAGAGCTCCTTTCTGACAGTTATCCTGGGGCAACCCATGAGAGCTTCCATCATTTGACTTTGCATCAAGGAGATGCAAATTTGCCTACATGAATACATTCTGTGGAGCCCCAACTTGCGTTAAGATAGTCTGCTCTTTAAGTCACAAGTCTTGGTGTCTTTCCTTATTGCTGTGATAAAATATCCCAACTAAAGCCACTCAGTGATTTATAGTTCAGAAAGATGCAGCAAAGGTAGTGGGAAGACATGGCAGCAGGCTGAGAAGGTACAGTGGCACCTGCAGATGTCTGGCTGGTCACACTGCATCTGCTCTCAGAAAGCAGAGTAAACAAGAAGTGTGGCTAGGCTATAAGTCTCACAGTCTGTCCCCAGGGATTCACTTTATTCGGCGAATGGCTCCACAACTTTTCTCCAATGGTGCCACCAGCTGGGACCGAATGTTTTAACCCAGGAGCCTATAAAGGACATCTCACATTCAAACCAGAGCTTCACTCTAATAGTACCCCATTTCACGGGATTGACGAGAGCAAAATGATTTGAACAATCTGAAAAGGTCTCCAAAGGGCATCTTGATAGCTGAGTGATGAATGCAGTGCTGAGGTATTGGAAATTTTCTTATTTAAGAGCATATTTTCATGCTGTGAGTGACTTGTCTGGTAAGGAGACCTGTGTGGGTGTCAAGCACTACCAGTATGTATGCATGAAAGTGAGAGGAAAAAATACCAACGCAGGGTTGTGAACTTTCTAGACTATTATAAAGGTATACTGGTGCCATAATTCAGTAATAGAGCACTTTCTCGGATTCCAAAGGCACAAAGTTTGATCTCTCCACACTATAAAAACAAAATCTCCAGAACTTATAAGGGAAATTAATAAAGGCTCAAAATGGTTATATGTTGCTTTTGCTGCTGCTGCTGCTGCTGGTAATATACATATACATACACATACACATACCACATACATATATAAACATATATATGACTCATGAAAATTGTTAGAAAATGGAAATAGGAAGAATATGTAATGAAGTTAGAGTTGTTTTAATTTCAATTTTATTTGCTGAGTATCTAAACTGCTTATCAAGCATGCTGTGAGTATTTGCATGCATGCTGTGTATAAAAATGAGCTGAAGTGAAGGGCTTGGTTGAACACTATTTCTAACATCAAAAGAGCTTACATTTAGAACCAGATAGACCTGGGTTGAAATCTATTTGTCACTTAAATGTGATGTTAGTCTAATGACCAACAGAAACATCTTGCATTGTCTATAGAAGGAGGGCTGATGGCTACTTACCATGCATCCCACATCTTAGTCTCAGAATGAATACCTGGTTCATGTGTATCATGAGTTATTACATACGTTTTCTCCCTTCTTGTATTTTGTCTTTGCCATGCATCTTTTAGGTGGTGTTATAAAAGAGGTCTTATTTTCATTAAAAACAAACTGAATAGAATTACTGGCATCTCTCATCTTAGTCATAACAGCGATCATAATTACTAGTTGCTGTGGCTTCTATATTTAGCAGTATTTTATGATTTCTGTATTTCAGTTCATGGGATTCATGAAAGGTAACTCTTATTAGCTCCTGTTTATTAAATACTTAATGAATATCATACTTGCTTCATATTTTACAATGCCTCCCCACCCTGTTAACAGGATATAACCCTTCTCTTGACTTGGATTCAGCCAGGAGATGTGCTTTGTCTGATATTGTCAGGCAGATGTGACATCAGACTCATGCTCAGGTGAGGCCTCAAGAGACTGCATACATTGATGCTGAGCTTCTGAGCTTCTGCCAAAATTGTAAGCACATGCTGGAGAAACTGGCTAGTCTCAGCAGAGGGCAGGAAACATGGGTGGTGAAACTTTTTTGTTTGTTTTTTTGTTTTGTTTTTTTCCAGACATGGTTTCTCTGTGTAGTCCTGGCTGTTCTGGAACTCACTCTGTAGATCAGGCTGGCCTCAAACTCAGAAATCTGCCTGCCTCTACCTCCCAAATGCTGGGATTAAAGGTGTACACCACCACCGCCCGGCGTGTGGTGAAACTTAACCAACAAAGATACTCCTGCTTAAAGCCTAGGCTCCAAGAGTCCCCTACCTTTCTACCTACAAATGTATGAGTACAGGACAAACAGAGCTACCTAGACAAGTCAATCCCACACCAGCTAGTCCTCAGGAAGCCTCAGAAGCATGAACAATAATAGTGTTAATTATAAATTTTATAAATTTGTACAGCTGTTTGAGACCCTGAACATTAGGTTGGTTTGTTATACAGCCATAGCTAATTGATACATTCATAATTGGGGATAATTATCACAAATATCTAGTATAATTCATCTCTAATGCTGAGAATTGAAAGCCTGTGACATATGGATATTTCAACTATGTATCACTTTAGACAGGATTGGCTATGTATCTGTTATCAAGGATGCAGACACTATAATATGTAGTTAGAGGTTCCTTCCAACAGCTCAGTTCTGGTCTTCAATCTCTGATGAGATATTTTCACAATCTATTGCTTCGCTCTGGGCTTCTTCCATTCAGCTGAGACATGCATTGGGTTCCAGAAGTCTTCTTTTTTGTTTTGATTGCTACTATATATTCTCACACTCCGAGTCTTACAAGACTCATCTATATGGTAGCAGTTGAGAAGGCTCAGGCCGCCTTATCTTCTTGCTCATGACGACGTCCAGGTCATGACTTCTGGGTTCTCATTTATCTAGTAAACAGAATTGCTTTTTTTTTCTTAAAAAAAAAAGTGTAATAATGGCTTAAGCAGCACCCTAGTAATAGCTTTTGATTAATTACTTGACTAAATCTTACTTGCTGCAAGAGAAAACAGGCATTTGGCAGCCACTCCAGGGTCATCTAGCATCAATAGGAGTCTTCAACACTTAAGTCTCAGGAGACTACAATGGTCAGAAGACATAGGCTGATTGGGATTTATATAGCACAGAACTCAAGTGGTAATATTCACAAGTGAAATCAAAATCAAACACTGTATGGCTAATCAGAGAGATGATGGTATACAGGGCACAGGACAGGAGGCATGGTCTAAGGAAGAAGCAACAGGTCAGAAACCAGAAATCCAGAGTGGGTGAAAACGAAGATATTTTCTCTGGAGAATGCAATGAGTCCTAAGGAAGCTCTTTAAATTATTCGTAGAGCTCCTGGAAGCTTGGCCGTAGATAGAGAAACAGAAATCTCTCCCCCTGTCCCATGTCAAGTTCATCTGTTCCTCCAATGAACTGTACATCATCCAGCCACTGCTGCTGGAAGACCTTCAATAGTTGTGTGTGTGTGTGTGTGTGTGTGTGTGTGTGTGTGTGTGTGTAACACACATATTCAAAAACTGAGTACCATGCAACCATCTCCTTCTCAATTATCCCACTCATTCCCCAGTAGGAAAGAGAACTAAGCAACTGCCCTAATTCAACACACCCTGGGGACAGCTCAACTTTCTCATTTCCTTGGGATCCCACGGGGAAAAAGAAATGTCATTGACAGTGGAGAGAATCACTGTCTATGTATGTGAAGAAAATTGTTCCCATCTGCCCATGGGCCATGAATAGTTATAGAATGTTAACACAGAAGGTAGGGAGGGGTGATTAAAGGACCTAGAAGGACCTAGTCTTCCAAGAGACTGAATTAGTGGAGACATGGGTGTGGATGTAATTTCAAATGTCTAGCAAATCCATTTGCCCTTCAAAAATATCTTGCATCTCTACCCGCAGTAATATCATTAGAGATTCATTTACTCACTTAAAAGAATAGCTTAAGGGAAGCTGGGGATCTGGTTCAGTAGTAAGCATTAGCCTAACAAGCACACAGCCCATGATTTGATACCCAGCATTGAGTAAAAAGCTTAAACATTTCTCCTACTATAGTCTATGTTAATACAGAAGTCACTAGGAAAGGCAAAAGTCTAATGGTCATAATATCTGAGTGATGGTTAGCTTCACATAAAGAGAGTGAGGACAGTCAAGGAAGTCAAATCCTCATGGAGCTGCAAGGAAGATTTCTTCTGCAATAGTGACCTATCTCATAGCTGTGAACAAATACCTGATAAGAAGCAACTTAAGGAAAGAAATACTTATTTGTGCTTGTAGGTCAAGGTTATAGTCTATCATGGTGGGGAAGCAATGGAAGTTCCAGGAGGCTGGGTACAATGCAGCCATGACCAGGAAGCAGAGAGAGATGATTGCTGGTGTTCCACTCACTTTTTCCTTTGTATTGGGTCCCGGCATCATTGACACTGCCAGCCATACTCCTGGTAGGTCTTTTCTTCCCTAGCTAAGCCTTTCTGGAAACACCTTCCTAGGCACACCTGAAGAAATATTTCCATGGTGATCCTAAACTCAGTCAAGGATTGTCAAGGAAGATTAATCACTAGAGTGTCATAAGGCCCTGGACATCTCGGTATGAAAAACAGTCGTAGGGCAGGAACAATGAGTCAAAGAAGCAAAAGAAATGGAAAAATACAACAGTGAGAGAACTTCACATACTTGAGAATGTGAATGCTACAGAAAGACAGAAGGAGAAAGGGGTGAGGCTGTTCTAAGGATCGATTGTGTCATCCAAGTGGATTTCTAGAGCAATGCTGAGCATGTATGAGGTTTCTAGATGGTGATAGCTGTAGCATTTACGTTAGGAGTCATTTCCATTGACTTATGGAAATGTCTGTTCTGAAAACTAGATTCCAGGGGGTGCTCGTGTAGGGTCAGGTTCTAAAACCTCTCACCCATTTGAAACTCTACATTGAATCTACCTGGCTACTTTACTCACCATACCAGTTTATCTCCCAGGAAAGCCTTCCCTATACATCCCTGGTCTTCATTTGTATGTGTGTCTTCAGGTTCCAGGGTCCTTTCCTCTCCTCTTCCTTTCATATCTGTTGCTCAGTGTTTATCTAGATCTATCACTCTTCTTAGAATAGACTACAGTGTAGACTCTCTTTCTGCACTGTTATTCTTGCATGTATTATTCTAGTCTGTCATGAATGCACAGGAGCAGATTTTGGGGATGAAACCCTTAGGAAACCTGAACATAAAGCCATTAGCTGCCTCTCACTTTTTGACCTTAAGAAGCTCATGCATAACCTCCAAGCCTCAAATTCCCCATCTGTGAAACTGAGATGGTATCTCTACCCTATTTTTCATTTAGCATGCTCTCCTATTCAGTGAGTGGTGTATTGGGTAATGTGGATGGAAACAACCACCAAGGACTCTCAGTGCTTCTGCTTAAAAATGTGCACAAACACCAGCGTGCTATGGGAAATTGTTTCAACACTGGAAAACATAGAAATACCTTTGAGATATTACAGCTATGACAGAAGATTTGATGTGTGCCAAATTCATTGGGAAATACAATGTAGCAAGCTTGAGTAGCTTCTTTTTTCTCATGCAGCCAAACAATGTGCTTCTTGATAACAGAAAGAAAAATGGAACTGGGTGGACACCTAAAAATTACTCTGCATCATTTTCTCCATGGTGTGGATGCTCCAATGATATGATATATAATTTAGATCATTCCATCCTATTATAATACTAGCCTTGTCTTAATTATATGGACAGTGTGAGGTTAATCAATGTCCCTAAGATCACTTCCATAAGTAAAGAAGCAAGAATCCAATCCTGTGAATGGTTGGTGTCAACCTCATGGACCTTTCTTGATGTTTTACACAAACTACCGTTGTATTCTTACTGAAAACCATCTTGGATTCTTGAGTGCATCTTTCATATGATCTTCACACTAATTCTGTGAGTTTGGGTTATTATTCTCACTTTTTATATACAAAACTGAAAGACTAAGGTTAAGAGGAATTAGCTAGGTTATTGTTTGCTTTACATAAGTAATTTATAGATTATAAGAAAACTAGTCATGGCTAATGATGAGGAGCATGGGGTTTCTGACCAAGGACAGTGATTAAGCCCTTTTGAAATCTGAGGACTATTGAAAAGTAAAAAAAAAAAAAAAATAAGAAAAAGGAAAACTAGTCATTACATATTTATCTTTACTTCTTAGATACCAACTATATGAAATATATTATGTAAATAGTTACAAACTGGACATTGTAAAAAAATAAAATGATAAATCTTAGTTTCCTGGCTAAGTTGAAATTCTAGGCTCATGCCTGATATTTGCCCTATTTTCTGATTTCTTAATATATCTTTAATTTTTTAAAATTTCATTAATGTTTAGAATTATATGGGTATATGTATGAGCCTAGAGTCTAAGTGCAGCTTGTACAATGTGAATATGTGTGTAGGAACACGCAGAGACCAAGAATGAATGTTGGGTACTCTAGAATCCTAGCTGCAGGTGGCTATGATCCATCATTGCAGGTCCTGGGAAACAATCTGAGTCTTCTGCCAAAGCTCTGATGTTCTTCTGAATCTCCCTACCCCCTTTTCTAATTTTCCTAATCTTGTATTTTTATTGTATAATATACATATATTTGTTGAGAATGTAATTCATATAAACTATGTAATCATATAAAGTATATTACAGAAACACATATATACAAATATACATGAATAATCTCACAGTAACCTATTGTTCAGAAACAACTACTCTTTATGTGTTGTGTGGATGGAGTCAGCGTATAAACTCTGACATAAGAAAGGGGACCTCAAGATCCAATAAGGTGCAGCAGCAAGTACTTCTGTGAGACGGGAAGCTCTGATAGCCCACCCTCCCCTAGTCCCTATGATTACAATGTCAATAGATCAAGAAGAAGGTCATAGCAAGTGGCTGTGTGGCTTCAGTCAAGATGGGGGTCAAGATGGGCACAACTGCTACTCATTGACAGAATCAAGAAGGAGTTTTAACAAGCTGACTAGAAATGATGTCCTTTCTGATGTTGTTTTCATGTTGGGAAATAAGAAAACAAGCCTCTTTGGTATCTTTGTTAGGGAAACCATTGCAGACATATCGTGTTATCAGAAAGGCATTGATTAAATAAATTAAGGAGTATCCATGATAGAAGATAGTTTGTCAAGGGCTCCATGGGTAAAATACTTACTGCACAGACTAAGGGCCTGAGTTCAGATCCCCAACACCTTTGAAAAATTATAACGTGGTTCATTACTGCAACCCCAGCACGGAGGTTGGGTAGAGATGGACAGAACCCTGGAGCTTGCTGGCTGACTAGTGTAGTGCAAAGAGTGGATTCAGTGAAAGACACTGTCTCAAGAACCTAGCTGATGAATGCTAGATACCTAACGTTGATCTCTGACCTCTACGTACACATACTGGTAAGTGCACTCACACATAT
This sequence comes from Mus caroli, assembly GCF_978045245.1. Lineage (NCBI taxonomy): Eukaryota > Metazoa > Chordata > Mammalia > Rodentia > Muridae > Mus > Mus caroli. The sequence goes on from NW_028227266.1 coordinate 67,209,123, forward strand.
GTGAACACATGCATACAATACATACAGAGAGACATACATACATAAAGATACTGTGTCAAACATTTGAAACTTTGTGTGTGTGTGTGTGTGTGTGTGTGTGTGTGTGTGTGTGTGTGTGTGGTTGAGGGTGTACATGTTCTCATGTGTAAGTGTACATATATGTGTAGGTGCTCATGTGTATGAAGGCCAAAAACTGGTACAATGTGTCTTCCTTACTGTCTCTCCACTCTCTCTTTCTCAATATAGGCTCTCGTGCTGAACCTAGAGTTGGCCAATTCCTGCTAGTCTTGGTAGTCCATTTGCCCTAAAGGTCCCATCACTTCTTTCCAAGTGCCAGAATTACAAGCAGCAACCACACTTTCCCAGTGGATTCTGGGAATCTGAACTCCTGTCCCCAATCCTCTCACATAAAACAAGTGCTTTGTGCACTAAGCTATCTCCTCAGTCTCTGACCTTCATGTTTTCTTGTACATACTTTTGTGTTGTCCGAATCTTTTACAACAAGGATGATTTCCTGGATAAGTTTTATAATTAAATGTGAAGTTAAAAAATAGCATAGTAATCAGCTACAATCATTACTTCTAAGTATATTCAGTATGTACAGTTTGTTCCCCAAGGGCACATGCCCTTATGTGTCTTACTGTATATATGTTAGGTATTGGACAAAGGCTTGAATTTCTGCGTTCTAATAGTTTAACATTGCTTGTGGAAGGACTGTCATTTGAAATATGTTCGGGGTGCTTTTGAAACACATTTAATCTTTCCCCACTAATCTGCTTTCCCTAAACCTTCCCTTAATTCTCTCTGAGGATTCCCCACCTGCTGTGCAGGGTATACAACAAAGTGACTCGAATCATGTTTGGAATTATTTTTTTTATCAATTTAATCCATACTTGGCAGCTCTTTCCATTCCAAAGGCATACATTTTTGGATGGATGCTGATCAATTTCTCAGTGTCATATGACATGGGAAACAGATAATAAATGGATAACTATCTACAGAAAGAATAATGTCACATCAGAGAGATACTGTGTCTCTGATACAATGTGTATCAGAGAAACTAGCTTAGATCTATTGAATATGTCTTATATCTTCTTATTATGAGAATTATCTCCTACCAAAAGCAACATTCGTTACTGGTTATATATTGACTCCATTCTCTTTTTTTGTGTGTACATGTATGTGTGTATGTTTGTGTGTGTGAACATGTGTGTGAGTGCACACATACAGATCAGAGACTGACATGAGCTTCTTTCCTCAATTACCTGCCACTTTATCATTTGAGGCAGGTCTCTCACTGACTCTAAAGCTCAGACTGCCAAGTTGGCCTGGCCAATAATATCCAGGGATCTGCCTGTCTGTACCTCACCAGAGCTGAGACTACAGGTACACACCTCTCCACCCTGGAGCACCCTGCTTTTCATGTGGACACTGTGGATTATGTTCCAATCCTCATGCTTGCATGACAAGCTCCTTAATACTATAACCACCTTCCTAAGCCTGAAGCTGCATACTTTCAGACATGCATATAAATTCATTGTTTGTACTGGTTTATAGGCTGCTTGTTGATATAAAAGCCAGTTTGAGACCTTAAACCAGGAGGACCAAAGAGCTCAGTATTGAGACTGCACTGCTGCAGACTTGGTACTCCCCTTGTCCTTGAACACTGAGGGTCTAATTTCTTCTGAGGCGGGCAACCATCCTGCTGTGCTTTGTATCTATTGCAGGTTCCTCACTATCTGTGCATTGCCACAAAACAGCAGCCACTGAAAGTATAGGGAGAAAGAAATGAGATGGGCATCAGAGAGGACTCAGTGATATCTTGTGATGGGGTAGGCATAAGGAAGGACTCAGTGATCTCTTCGGATGGGATGGGCATCAGGGAGAACTCTGTGCTCTCCAGAGATGGACATCAGAAAGCACTCAATGAAGATCATGGTCTCCATTGTTTTGTCTGTTTACTGTTCTTTTGGGAAGCATAAAATCCACAAAAAGATATTTCATATTCTACAAGGGAGTCTCTAATTTGGGACATAGGGTTCATTGGCAAATTGTCTGCTGTATGACTGAGCATGGTATCTCAATACTATGAATTCTAGTTGATGTAATGGAAATAATATACCACAGCCTTGTTCCAATGCTATTCTTGAAGACTAAAATCTCGTTTAATGAGATAAACTTCACAGCACTCAGTAAGTTACTTTCAGTCCTCAAGCCTTTATACCTCAACTTCTGGTCCCTACTGCATGATTTGGAGGAGTAATTTAACCTCCCAAAGCTTCAACTTCATCATTATGAAATGAACCCCCTTCAAGAAGTGTTCATTAGAACTAAGTTAGAGGAAAGCAATCAAAGCACAGATCCATTGCGGCTCTAGATTTGCTATAGTGGGAAGCATCCATCCTTATTATTGAGCATTTGTCTGTGGCGTTTTTGTTGGTGGTCAAAAACACTCTGACCCAGATGGCAGGTTTCTGTTGCTGTCTCTAGCCTCAAGGTCTGAAAGTCCAGCTACACAGCCTGGCCTTCCATGCCTCTTCTCTCCAGCAATGGTCATTCATAGATGCTTGTCCTTCCTTTTCTATATCGAAAACAAATATCTGGTAGATTCTGTGGCCTTTTTCTTCTAATTCTTACAGGCTAGACTTCTGAAATCTTACCTGCTACTCACTTGAATACCTTCAAAGATGACCTCCCTTTAACAACTTCACTTGAAATCTAGTCCCGGATTACACTGAAGACACTGAATGTCTACCATATGTCTATGTATCAGATATGACATTAGGCTTCAAACTCCTGCTCCCTGGCTTCTTTCATGGCTACTGATGTGGCTGTTTTGGTGGGTGTCCGTTGGCTGCTAGATGACATTTTTTTTTAATAAACGAATCTGTTTATATTAAACCCATCTGCCAAACATCACATGTGTGAAAGAGAGAGACCTAGAACTCAATTTTGTTAGATGTTTGGTTTATTTTGTCATTCCCCCCACCCCGAAATCTCCAAGTATCATGACAATGGAGAATTCTGATTGTCAATTGGGTTGTTTGGAGCATAGTATAGCTCACTTCTGGGTGTGTCTGTGAGGATTGATCCAAGGAGGATTAACTATCAGGGTAAGACCCACCCTGGATGTAAGTGGTATTAAAGGGGAAAATGGAGAAGGTTCCATCTTTCTGCTCCCTGGTCACCATGATGTGAGCCTCTCTGCTCTGTCCTCAGGTTCCCTGCCATGATGAATTGCAGCCTCTGAAATCATGGGCCAAATAAGTCCTTTCTAATTCAAGTGTGTTCTTCTTTTTTTAAAGTATTTGTTTCTGCAATGATATCCTTACACCTTAGCCACTCACGAATGCCTCATTAGACCAGACATTGTGGTAAATAGTTTTCCTGGCCTTGATCTACATGCTTCAAACCACGACATTGCTGGGAAAAGGCCAATTTATGTGACAATTGAATAGATGACTAGCTTCCAATTGCTTAACATGGTAGCTATCAGCCACGTGTGCTTTTAAAAACTAAAGGTGCCCTCTATTGGATATGGAGTTAATGAAGTTTTTTCCCTAGTCTGTAGGCTGCTGATTTGTCTTATTGGCTATGTCTTTTGCCTTACTGAAGCTTTCCAGTTTCATGAGGTCCCATTTGTCAATTCTTGATCTTAGAGTATGAGCCATTGGAGTTCTGTTTAGGAAATTTCCTCCTATGCCAATGAGTTCAAGGCTCTTTCCTACTTTCTCTTCTATTAGATTCAGTGTGTCAGGTTTTATGTTGAGGTACTTGATGTACTTGAAAATATGGGTCTATTTTCATTTTTCTACATATTGACGGCCAGTTAGACCAGCACCATTTGTTGAAGATGCTTTCTTTTTCCATTGTATATGTTTGGCTTCTTTGTCAAAGATCAAGTGCCCATAAGTGTGTGGTTTTATTTCTGGGCGACAAACCCAAAGTGGGATCCAGCTCAAGAGGAGGTCCCAAGGCCTGACACTATTACTGAGGCTATGGAGCACTCACAAAAGGGGACCTAGCATGACTGCCCTCCAAAAGACCCAACAAACAGCTGGAAGAGCCAGATGCAGATATTTGCACCCAAACAATAGATAGAAGCTGCTGACCCCTGTGGTTGAATTGGAGAGAGGGGGCAGGAAGCTGAAAGAAGTTAAGGAGAAGGGCGACCCTGTAGGAGAACCAGCAATCTCAATTAACCTGGACCCCTGAGATCTCTCAGATACTGGAACACCAACCAGGCATCATACACCAGTTGATATTAGGCCCCCAACACATATACAGCAGAGGACTGCTGGGTCTGTGTTTAGTCAGAAAAGATGCACCTAACTCTCAAAAGACTGGAGACCCCAGGGAGTTATAGAGGTCTCGTGGGGTGGGGGTGGGAGGTGGAGGGCTGGGAGGACCTCATTTTGGAGACGGGGGTGAGGAGGAGGTATAGGATATAAAACAGTTGGAAGGTGAACCAGGAGGGGAATAAAATCTGGAGTTTAAAATGAAAACAAACAAACAAAACTAATAACTCTAAAAATATAAAAATAAACAAGGCATGAGTTATCTCAGGAAAAAATCCTAAATGTGTTAAATTCAATAATATGTATTCATTTCTTTGGTAACATTGATTATCTTTCAAGTGTTCCATCATCCCACACAGCTAGTGGCTGCCATATTAGCCAACACAGAGCACAGCAACCAGAGAATACAACAGAGAGCCCTGCTGTGTTGCTCTTGAGAGCGAGGTGTCTGATGTCAGAAGCCAAAAGCCAGCATTCCAAGGAAAAAAAGAGATATGAACAGAAATTTAGTGATGATGTATGAAGCCTCAGACTCACACCTGTGCTCTATCACCTCACTCACCATATTCCATTGCTCCTCAGTTCTTCCTGATCTATAAGATGATGATGTCATCTCTGACTTGGTTCCTTCCTTGAATGGTGAATGAAATTCCATGTAACTGTCAAACTCACTTTGAACCTTGCCAGCAATTGTGGGCTGAATATATGGTGGACACATAAGATCACCCCATCTCCCTTTGTTTCTTACAAAGGAAATTATCTAGGCTGCCAGTCACAATAGATGAGGAGGAGGTGGGAGTGGCTACAGTCCCATCAGACACTAGAACTGACAAGGCTATCCTATCCTCAAGCTCTCCCTTCCACCAAGTTACACCAGAGAATGGGTACTGATTTCTTTGACTTTACTTAAAACACTTAGTCCATGACCACAACCTGTTAAACCCATCCTCTGGTTTCATCAGGAACAGAAGGGTGCCTGGTTCCACTGAGTGCCAATGACCTTCTCAAGACCAATGGCCTAGGTGATGCCATTCTTCTCTGTGAAAGTGGGAATGCCTGCCACTCACCCTAGGATCCTGCCCCGACTCAGTGCTTTGTGAGCTAACTTGTATGTAATCCCATCACAAACAGCATGTGAGCCATTTTCGGAGTCCCACAATTTATTCCATTTCCACATAGAGGGGGATGTTAGAAACCTAGCCCCATTTCATTATCCATTTGAATAACTTTTTCAATTTCGAGCTTGCTGCCTAACCATGAGGACTGAATTATTACTGGGTTCTCACTCGCTTGTGCTCTCTCTTTCTCTCCCTGCCTAGTGGGAGCACTAAGTAGATAAATAAAAATCACTGCAGAATAATTGCAGGTGCTGTGGGCTAAAAGCCAGACTGGGCCCATCCACAGTCTCTGAGCCTTGTCTGTCTGGGTTTTTTTTTTTTTTCTTATTTTATTTTTTTTTTCCTTGGCCCATCATTATAGAGGATTCAATTACCTCCATGAGCACTGTGGAAGTTTGCATACATCAACCCTGGGGCATTATTCATCACAATGTATTTTTGAGAGTGAAAGAAAAAGAGGGTTATGTTTCTGCTTTTCCCTAAAGCTGTTATTTTTCATGAGGAGCCTTGGTCAGATTTTAGCATTTTGAACCCTCTCCTGATTTCCCAGCTCAAGCGTGAGCTATTCTCAGAGTGTCCTTATGCAAATGACAGCGGATTCAGAGTATGAAAGTAAGACTGGCTGGCATGTGCTGCGCAGGGCCTTTCTCCAAGGAGGCCAAGCAGAAAGACAGAAAACCTTGGAATCGGTCCCTCTCTACCAGGTTTGGGGGATCTTGGAAATAACATTGGGGAAGATATATGTAGATGAAGAGACAAATCTATAGGGACAGTTTCCTTTGTGCTTATGGAATCTTCTAATACTGGTGGCCACTCTGGAATGCTTCCTCACTCTTTGGAGGGCTCAGAAGCAAACCATCTAGTCTCAGACTCCCTTAAGGAAGATAGTATGATTATCCTCATTTTGCAAAGACAGACCCTAAGAAGTTTTCTTAAAAAAAGATTTAACCCAGTTCCCGAGCCATTGCGTTTAGAGATAGTGCTGAAAACATACACAGCATTGCTCCAGAGCCTCTGCATTTATCTGCTAAACTTTCCTGGCTTGGGAATATTGGTTATCAGTGTGTTCCATGCTGCTATGATAAAGTACACTGACAAAAGTAAGCCAAGGGAGAAAGCATTTATTTTGGCTCACAGGTCAAAGGGATCAACCAGCCTTGTGAGAAAGTTATGGTGGCAGGAGCTTGAAGCACCTGGTCATATTCTGTCTCCAGTCAGAAAGCAGAGAAGGATGGGTGCTTTGTAAAATTCACTTTCCCTCCTTAAAATTGTATATTTATTAATATGTGTGTATGTGTGCACGAATGTACCTGCATGCATTAATATGGAGGTTAGAGTACAATTGCAAGGGTCAGTTCTCTCTTTCCATCATGTGGGAAGCAGGGATATAACTGAGACTGATGGTCTTTATTCAGCAATCAACTTTACCCCATTTAGCTAGCACACCAGCCCGACTTTTAGGTATATTGATGATAGATGGATATACATAAATAGATAAATGATAGAGATAGATAGATAGATAGAGAGAGAGAGAGAGAGAGAGAGACAGACACACAGACACACAGACACACAGACACACAGACAAACAGGTAAATCCAGGATCACATCCCAGGGGACTTGCCATTCAAAATGGACAGATCTTCTCATTTTAATTAACCTAGCAAAGATAACTCCTCATAGGCATGCCCAGAGACTATGCTTCCTTCCATGTCATCGTAGATCTTATCAAGCTAATAATTGAGATTAACTATTGCACCATCTTTTGCCTTTTGCCTCTAGTAACATAGCTTAGCTCCAGCCTGCAGCTCTTTAGTTCTTGGTAGTAGAAAAAGCACCCCTGGTATCTGTATGTTGGAGAAAGAGAACAGAGATCACATGCTGTTTTGTTCATTATTTAAGAGTTTAAGAATCTGCCTGAAAGTATCAAACAAGTGATATTCTCCCCAATGCTGTCTTCAGAAAAGATGTAGAGAATAAAAGAAAGGCCAATAATATCAAGTATTGTCAGAGATGTGGAAACATCTAGAACTCTCTTACATTACTACTGGAAACTTAAGAATGGCAGAGTTCCTTTAGGAAGCAATTGGGCAAGTCTTCATATTGTCACAGAGTCCATTTGTGACATGGCCATTCTAGTCCTTAGTATTACATACCAAGAGCAGTGGAAACCCATTCATGCAAAAGCTGCTGTACAAATGTTCATCACGTCACCATTCATGATAGCTAGATAAAGGCTAGAAAAGATGGGTCATATTGTACACTATGTTACACATGGATATTGGTGATAAATATGGACATTATGCATCAAAAATTACAAACCAGTTACAAAAGTAAGATGTACTAGTACATGCTACAACATTGATAACCTTTGAAAACATTAAATGGAAGAAACTAGCTGGGGTGATGGCTCACACCTGCAATCCCAGCATTTGGGAGACCAAGATAGAGGATCATGGTGAGTTTGGGACAGCCTGGGCTACAGAGTGAGATCCTGTCTCAATAAATGAATGAATGAATGAATGAGTGAGTGAATGAATAAATAAACGCAGAGGCTACTTATTATATGATGTCATTGATTTGAAATGTCTATAATAAGAATACCTACAGAGATAGGAAGAAAAATAGTGGGTGTTTTAGAGTTTGAGGTTTAGGGAGTGGCTGCTAATGGATATAGAATTCCTTTTGGGGTCAAAGATCAATTCTGAGATCAATTCTAGTAATGGTTATCCAACTTTTCATATATACTAAAAAGTCACTGAATGGCACATTTCAAATGGTGAACTATAGGGGATAAAAATTCTAACTCAATAAAACCATGAGATAGGACAGAAGAGCTAAAACAGGTTTTCTAACCAGAGTGTTGACAAGGAAGATCTCAGAGCATCTGTGTGGAGAAACTGAACTGGCCTTTAAGTCCAAGAAAGGACCAACCATACAGAACTACAATTGTAAGAATGGAGCTAGCGTGCACTTGCAGCTTAGGGGTCTCAGCTGCAGAGTGTGACCTGCATAAGGACAGGAGCCACTACCATCCAGCCATGCTGGTGGTATGGGTTAAACGGGGGGTCCTACAAGTAAAGATGGGGTCCAGTCCTCTTGCCTTCAAGGAAAAGGGGCTATCTCATGGTAAAGGTGGGAGAGCCAAGCTGATCATGAAAACGGAATAGGATTTGTGAGACCAAATCCAGGTAATGCAAGGATCCTGCGGGAAAAAATCCCGAGGCAGGCTCAGCCTGCACTTCTTGGTGGTTTCAGACACAGACACCTGTGGTCAGCAGTTTTTAAGGTAGCCACAGCAGTCCTTCTTCCCCACAGTTCTACAACCCTCCTCGCCTGTGATCTGCTTCTAGAATGTAAATTGTATGTAAAACGGGAAAAGAATGATGGGTGTCATGGCTATGCTTGTATGGTTAGGTTATATAGTGACTTTGTTCCCATGGCAGCCTGTAGCTGTTGCCTTCTTGGCTTGTAAGCTTTGATGGAACACACTGCCCCCTCATTTAGATCCCTTAGCAAGGAGCCAAGAGGTGTCTCTGACTAATGGACTGGCGTTCACACTGTCTGACAGCCTTGATAAAGTCAAATCCTGCAAATAGTCATATAGGTTTGAAAGTAATCTTTCCTGTGGAGACTTTAGCTGAGATGACACCCTTCTTTCTATAGTTTTGTGAGATGCCAAAGGTGAGGCACAGCTCTGCTGCTGAGCTCCGCCTTCATTCCTGACCCCTCACCTTCAGGGAGATAATAAATATCTGTTGTTTTAGGATCTAAGTTTGTGATCATTTGTGGTGTAGTAATAGATAATGGACACAACCCCTTGCTAGTCTATAGGAGTCCTTCTACAGCAGTGGCTCTCAACCTGTGGGTCGAGACCTCCTTGGAGGGTCACATTATCAGATATTTATGCTGTTTCTGATACCCTGTGTATCTGCTATTTACATTATGATTCATAACAGTAGCAAAATAGCAGCTATAAAGCAGCAATAACAGAACAGTTTTATGGTTGGGAGGGACCACATGAGGAACTGTGTTAAAGGGTCACAGCATTAGGAAGGTTGAGAGCCACTACTCTACAGGGAATAAGGAGATATGGCTTCTGTTTCGCAGTTGTTACCGTGGACAGCTGGACAGGAACAAAGTCTAGGGTGCTGAGTTGCCTGTATAGTTGGTGTCATTTAGTCCTAAAGGCAGGGAGCAGACATGTCCTAATTGTCTCTGTATCTCCTTGCAGCACAGTTTGCAGAAGGCAGATGCTCGGATAATGTAAGCAAATGCTGAACTCTCTCCATGGTAAGGTCTCGAAAGGAAAATCCTTGTATTTTTACTCGTGGACGGCATGAATAGGAGAATGGGCAGAGGAATGACAGAGTCAGAAGGTCAGGAACACCCCCCAGAGCTTCCAAACCATGCTGTGAATACTGAAACAGGAGGGGCTGGCTTACTCCCAGTCTATCTTCCTTGCATCTCTTTAAACCCAACATTTACATATTCATTTTCAGACTATTTAAAAGAATTGTATCATCTCCCTGTCTGTATCGCTGGTATGTTCTGTGACTCCTTGCACTTGAACAAGTTTGTTCAGCTCCCCAGTAACCTCTCTGACCTTGAATCCAGGAGGCCTGATTCTCTTCGCTCTCTGCGGTCAGCAGCCACAGCAGCCACATCCTCCAGAGAACACAGGGCCTCTTGGCTCCCATGAGCCTCCTTCATGACACTTTCATTCCATGCCATTTCTATCTCCTTCCCCTTAACTTCTTAACATGCTGGCTCCTGGTGGGTTATTCTTAGTCTTCCCTCTCATCTTGGTGACTTTCTTCTGGTGGTTAGAGGATGCCTGTCTAGCCCCTGCTTGCTTGCCTTTGATTGCAGACCACAGATGACACACAGCCGCAGCTCCAGTCCCTCGTCTGCTCCTCTCCCCAGGTGGATATCTCCAAAGCACCTCACCTCTGTCGTCTCTAAAGCTACCCCACCCCCAGGCCTGGATATTTACCTTGAGTGAATCATCCATACCCTACTCAGAACTCTGTCAAATGGCTCTTCCAGGAAATCTGCCCCAGCCCCCTCTTAGGCTCTGTGCTTCTCCATCATCAAATCTGTCATCACTTCTAAGCATCTCTTGGAGTGATTACTGGACGGAGATCTCCTCCTGGACTAGACTGTAAGCTCCACGGGCAGGAGGGGTCATGGCTGTGTTGCTCACTACCACTAACTCCCCCCCCCAAAAAATCAAGTACAGAAGCTACAGTAGTAATTATTGATTAAATGTCTAAGTGCAGGCTGAATTCCTCTCATTCTTCTTCATTACTTGATTTGGTTGATTGATTTGTATCTGTCAATAGTTAGAATTCTTTTGTAATTTCACTGTAGGCTGCTATGATTCCATCCTTACACTTGGTTCTTTGTGAATTTCTAGAGGCAGCTTACAAAAAGGGCTGCCCAGGAACCTTCCTGCCCAGTAAGAAGCCACAGTTAAGGAGTCTTTCCTCTTCTACCCAATGGGTTTCCTCATTATCTAGATAATAGCAGGCAATTAGTGATAGAATGTGTTTTAAAGTATGAGGTCTAATTACTTTACTTTTCAGGTGGGGAAACTGAGGCCCAGGGGAATCAAATGGCTCTCTAGAGAATAAATAATGTGTTAGTTGCAATGGTAAAAATTTGTTTCATCTTTTATTAAAAAGTATATATATATATATATATATGTGTGTGTGTGTGTGTGTGTGTGTGTGTGTGTGTGTGTGTATGTGTGTGTATTTGTGTGTGTATATATATATATATATATGTATCATAGATGCCATATGTGACACACACACATACACACATACACACACTATATATATTCATAATATAGGGCATAAATGTATACACACACATAATATATGCAATTTTTGGTCAACTTGACAAAGCTAGAATCATCTGGGAAGAGGTAACCTTAATTGAGAAAATAGTTCCATAAGATTGGCCTGTAGACATGTGTGAGTGTGTGAGCACATTTTTTTTCATTTTTTTTTTTCGTTTGTTTGTTTTTTTGAGACAGAGTTTCTCTGTATAGCCCTGGTTGTCCTAGAACTCACTTTGTAGGCCAGGCTGGCCTCGAACTCAGAAATCCGCCTGCCTCTGCCTCCTAAGTGCTGGGATCAAAGGCATGTGCCACCACTGCCCAGTTCACATTTTTTTTTTGATTAATGATTGATGTGGGGTTCAGCCTACTTTGGGCAGTGTCATCTATAAGCTGGTCATCTTTGGTTGCCTAGAAAGCAAACTGAGCAACCCATGGTGAGCATGTCTATACGTAGATTTCCTTTAGTTCCTACTTCTAGGATCATGCCTTGAGCTTTTTTAATTTGGCTTCTCTCAGTGATGAAATATAATCTGTGAGAAGAAATCAACCCTTAACAACTGAGTTTATTTTGGATGTGATGTTTAAACAGTAATAGAATACAATCTAATTCTCTCTCTCTCTCCTCTCTCTCTCTTTCTCTTTCTCTCTCTCTCTCTCTCTCTCTCTTTTTCTGTGTGTGTGTGTGTGTGTGTGTGTGTGTATAGTCAATTGAGTCAACAAAAACATGTGTGTCTAAACATTTCCAGGTATTATTCTTTTGTGCATAATCAAGACTTCAAGGGTAATAGTGATTCTTACACTCTTGGAAGCTAAGCAGCCCTTGGTCAAGAGCTTCACATGCTAAAGGTTTGGTCTGAGAGCCTATAGAGACCTGGCATGACAGAGCACACAGACCATCAGGGAACAGTGGTCATCTGAGGTCAGCATTCAGAAATACTCTTGGGTACAAATGTTAGCCAATTTACATGTAGACATATTTCTCTCAATCTGTCTTCTGTTTAACAATGCAAATAAGTTCCATTATAACTTGCTATCTAAAGTCAACCTGGTGACACTTTTCATGTACCTACTTCAAAAACTTTAGTCGTATTTGCATGCAGAGACTGTGGAACATGGCAGAGAAAGTCATGGAGCTGGTTTCTGCTCCAAGCTCATCAAAGTGCTGGAACAAACTTTACCACCAAGAATCAAAGAGGTTTAAATGAAAAACTGTCATAGCATTAGAGTTGAGGCAGAGAAAAGGAGCCCATAGATGTAGTAGAATAATACATTTATTGATGTAATTTGATATTATGGGATTTTTTTAACAGTTCACTGAAGGCACTGAGTTGGAAGATAGAGGGTAGGCTTGATGTGGAGTTTTCCTACTAGAATATTTGCAAGTATACTGAGACCCTTAAAAGGAAACAGGACCCACTATGGTTTCTCTAACTCTGATGATGTAAGTATCATGTATGAAAAGTAGTGTCCTTTTTCACAGATGTAACACCCATCTGCCTCGGGACTTAGAAGAGCTGAAAGAAGATCCCATGGGAGCAGAAGGAGCTGTGAGGTAATTGTTGTTCTACATAAGTCTATTGAGGGAAGACTCATGGTGAAGTCTATCAAAGAGATCAGCACCCCGAATCCCTCCTGCCATCCAACCCATGCTACTGTCCTATTGCTGCTGTTACAGAACACAACCCACTTGGTGGCTTTAAACAGCTCAGCTATACTGTCTTAAGATCTATATGTCTTATGATCTGGGTGTCCAAAATGGATCTCAGTGGAAATAAATCAAAGTGTTAGCAAGAATGTGTGCCTTGGGTAGGGGTGGAGGATGCTGGGTGAGCATTTATGTGCATTGTGGGGGTTAATACCGTGGTGTGCCATACCCATGCACCAAAAGACTTGGGTCTTGTTCCTCATTTATTGTCCAATAATTCTCTCCTATAGCATATTTGAAGAAGAAATGATAAAATACTGGATTATAGACACACTCCTAATTCTATACCAAAGTAAGAGAGCCTCATCCCTGTCAGGCTCTGGCCAGGTGCTCACAGCCATCCAGAATTCTTTTCTTCTACTCCCCAGTCTGTGTTGTCTTTGAGCTTGGCAGGTCTGGTTGCTGCTTCTAGCTCCTTATCTAGTGTGTGATAGGACAGACCTTTGTCCCCAAAGGGGTTGGATCGTAAGCAGTCCAGTCTATATTGACTCATGGTTTTCCATTTATTTTAGTCAGAAAGCAAGGGAAGAATAAGAGGCTGCCAGCAGGTTTTCTTGCATTCCATGGATACCCTTCCTTTCTCTCATTGTGTGATAACAACCTAATCCCCTGGCAGTCAGGCTCAACCACCCCAGTCAGTTTAATACCCTTTCTCTGCTTGTTGGTTCATTGGCTTGAGAATCCCCAGATGGCAGCCTCATATTCTACTCTAAGAGAACTACTGTTCTGCTCCTTGGGAAACATTGCTCCCTGGGACAGTGAAACCCCTGGAACAGCAGATTGTAGTCATGGGGATGGGGTGTGCTTGCTGGTGAAAGCTTGCAAGAGTTGCAATGTAAGAACAAAAGAGGAGTTGAGGGTAAAGAATACATGAAGGGAGAAAGGGAAGGTGGATGCAGAAAAAAAAGAGAAGGGAAGGGGGAAAACTAATAGGCAACTATGATTTGGTTGCAGAGCAACCCTTACTATTTCTAACCCTCTCACAGCTCCTACAGCCACTGTCTGTGAGAGAAACAGCTCTGTTTATTTGCTGTTGATTGAGGGTATACTAGACCAGTGACTGGAGGAGTATCTGGGGGACATGATCAGACCATGAGAATGAGCCTAGGACTGGACAACACTCCCTGTAGAATGAGGTCCTTCAATTGATGCTACATTGTGCTAAATATTCTGATGGGGAACATGGCATACATAAGTTGCTGGATGATAGCTCTAGCAGAAATATTGCAGTTAGGGAAGGCATCTCTGTTTTCAGAACAATTGTTTACTCCAAAAGGATTACAGCTTTGCTTCTCCTAGAATAGAAGTGGTCTAATGTAAATCTCCTGCCACCAGTTGACTGCTGATTCCTCTGGGAATGATGCTCTATCAGGAGTTTGATGACTTGTGGGCACATGGGACATTTGTAATAGAGGAGCCAGATTGCACTTTGTGAACAGAAAGTCATGAAGCCCACGTGTCATCTCTACCCATGTCACCATTGCTCTTTTGCTTGCGAGTCTATTATGTAAAGATAGAGGAGGCTAAGGGGAAAACTCACCAGTGTCCATGGGAAAAGCTGTCCTTCCACTGATTAGATTTCTGGTAACTGTTGGTCATCCTCAGGATCTATGTGTCTTAAGCATTATCAGATGTGATGTGATGGGGATCAGCTTGCCTTACATCTTCCAAGTTCCTCGAGGCTGTCACTCATCTCTGTTAGCCTATAAGAAATGAGATACTGCTTTAGTAGGTGGGGACAACTTTAGTAGCTTCTACTTGGCCATCCCTGTCAGAATGGATCTTAAGATTCTCCAAATTTATTAGCATTTATATGTGTCAATTGTATATTCAGTTAGTGGCACCAACTAAAACAGGTTTAGGGACCTATAAGATCCACTCTATAATGACTCCAAACACCATGAGAATTCCTTATTATGAATAGAGACAGGCAATGACATTTAGTGTCTCTAGGGATTTATATTGGTTCAGAGCAGGGGTTCAGAGTTCCCCCCAAAGTCAGAGTAGCTCCTCTTCTTAATTCATGCTCACCTTGGGAAGTATCCAAAATCCTCTCACTGGCAAGATGCACAGTATAGTTTTTGATTTTTGCGTGTTTGTTTTGTTTTTCTGTATTAGAAGAATCTTCTCAAATTGATTCCCTCCATGCTTGGCTGACCAAGATCCCTCCATGCTAGACCAAGAGAGAAGGGTCAATGTATTTCAAAGGATATAATTTGTAAAATATTATTATCTGACAATAAAATCATTAAATCAAAAATCAATAACAAGCAACCCCCAAATATTCCAATATCTAGAAATAGAAGGTCATCTTTTAATATGTCCCATGCACGGAAAAGATCGTATGAGGGGACTATGAATTTCAAGCTGTACTAAAATGAAAATATAATCATGTAAAAATCAGAAATGTGCTTAGAGGAAAGTTCTGGTTTTAAATGTATTCATATTATAACTAAGGAAAGGTATATAATCAACACTCTAATTTTCCTCCTTAGGAAGTTAGAAATTAAAAACGTATTGTACCCAAAATAAGTAAAAGAAAGTAAATGACAAAATTAGCAGCAGGATAAATAAAATAGAAAACAAATATTATAGAAAATAAGCAAAGTCAAGAGCTTTCCTTAGACTTCTGAATAATGTTCTGAGTGCCTTTATTCATGATAGCCCCAAACTGGAAAAAAAACCCACAATTTCCAGGTGAGTGGGTGAACAAGTGTTCAACTAATGAAATACAGAGTTACTTGGTGATATTTGCACTTATATACCTTAAAACATACCAACTGATAAATGTCAAAAAAGAAAAAATTACTGTATGATTCCACTTATATAAAATTTAGGATAGACAACACATGTATCCATGTTTTTTTTATACCAGAGATGAAGACGAATAGACTGCCTAGTAAGGACAGGGACATTTGAGGAGAGGTGGGTATGGTGACGTCAAGAACAGAGGGATGCATTTTCCAAATATATAGTTAACGTTAAGTATAGTCATTTGGGATACTTTTTGTAATTTATTTCATCTTTACTGTATTCATAAATGTCTGCTTGTGAGTATGTGCTCAAGACTGCAAGTGCCTAAACCAGATGCCCAAGGAGGCCCGAGGCATCAGATTTCTCTGAATCTGGAGTTTTCAGACTGTGGTGAGCCACCTGCCATGGGTGCTGGGTGAAGACTCGGATCCTCTGTGAGAGTAGCTTGTGCTCTTTACAGAGCCATCTCTCCTACCCCAGCATACTCACTTCTAACCTCTCTACTGGAGTCACAATGACATGGTTCTCTCTGATCTTTTAATAAGTTATTGGCTCTACTACCTATACAAGCCAGCTCTTAAGAAAGCACAACAGCCCAGAAGGTCTCTTCCATTGTGGATTCATGAATCACCAGAGCTTTGTCTATAGAATTCAACACATTCTTAAAAGTTCACAAAAATAAAGTCACACAAGAATGTCTTTTCTATGTGGTATCTTTCACTCAGGGTAAGAGTTCTGAGGTTTATCCTTGCTGTTTGTATAGGTTATAGATCCCATTTTTTTATTGTGAAGTAGGTTAATGCTCTATTATATCAACATACCACATTGTATTTATCTATTTATCTGATTTTACTCAGTGGGATTATATCAAGTCTTGTGATATTGTAAACAAGCTGACATCAACATTGTCCGTACATCTTTGGTTGTCATTAGAAGCCAGTGTGCCTTAGCCATCATCCAGCCACACCTGTCAGTAACTGAATGAGCCTGAAAAACTCATTTGACCTCTTGGTTTCCCCTTATATGTTAGTGTTGTGGGAATTATGGTCATATTTCTGTCTCTATATCTAAGGCAGAACATATTTACTTGCTTAGTGAGGGACCCATATATTATTCAGTGCAGGGGTCCCAGAGAAAAGAGAGTCTTTCTCTAGGAGCCATAGAATACTTGCTGAAGAACTCAGGGTTGGGGGCAAATGTCAAGCATTTCCTTTTCTAATGCAGGTAACTTGAATGAAGACAAAGAGGAAGAGGAGATACAGAAATGGCAGAGAATAGAAGGACAGACAGTAGTTAACTCTTTCTGCTCTTCCTGAGGTCCCAAGCTTGGTTCTCAACACCCACATCAAGTGGCTTGTAACCTAACACATAGATAGATAGATAGATAGATAGATAGATAGATAGATAGATAGATAGATAGATAGATAGATCTGTTAAGAGATAACATAGATATCCATAGATGGATGCTAGAAGAAATAATCACTTCATTCCAGTAAATTTGACACTTGAAGACACAGACTGATTCTGAAATGGACTTAATGTCTGGTTTAATGCACATAAATCAAATAATGGTAGATTTTAAACTTTATGATTTTGAGGTTAAGAATCCAGGAAATAGTCATCTTATTTTATAGTTATGCATAATTTACTGCCTACTCTACAGTGTGGACATTGTGCTTATTATATGGTGAATATTATGTATATCATAGGAGCTTTGTGAAACACACACTCACACATACACAGAGGAAAGCAATCTGACCATAATCCCACTCTTCAGAGACTACAACTGTCACCATGCCGTTGTTAATGGTTTACTTTTTCATGTATCTGTATGAATGGCTGTATTTGGGGGTCACAAATTGCAGTCTTTATACTGCACACTAGTGCTTTTATCCTCACCCTCTGAGATGATATTTGTCATTTAAAACAATGGGGAGCAAAGCTGGAAATGGCTCAGGGGTTAAGAGCATACACTGGTTTTGCAGAGGACCCAGGTTCAGTTCCCAATAACCAATATGATGGGTCACAACTACCTGCAATTCCAGTTCCAGGGAAATCCATCTCCTTCTCTTGGTCTCTCTGGGTTCTGCATGCATGTGTTGTATATAAACTTAATAATTAATGTCCAGCCAAGAATGATGACCTACAAGTTCAGTCTTTTCTTAAAGAGAAAGCCTTCACCTTCTTGTCTGGCTTTCAGCTTGAGCATCTATGGAAATCTGGATATGGTCACAGGTGTGTCTATGGTAGGCAGATAGAGAAAAGATGGATCTGGTGGAGCTACCTACTCAGCCTGTCTAACCAATCCATGATTTCTAGGTTCAGGGAGAGAGTCTGTCTCAAAAGACAAATTGAAGGTTGAAAGGAAAACACAAATGCACATGCACACACCACACACACATACACACACACAGAGAGAGAGAGAGAGAGAGAGAGAGAGAGAGAGAGAGAGAGAGAGAGAGAGAGAGGAAAAAACACTGTAGTTCAATGACATTAGCTTGGATTCAGAAACAGAAACCCCAGTTTTCTTTGGCAATTTGTGCAACTTCCCTGAACTTGCATTGCTTATCTATGAGATACAAAACATAAAATTAATTTTACAAGGTTGTTTTTAAAATTATATGTAAAACTAGTCTAACAAGAGCCCTGAACAGCACATGGTGTTAACTGAATATTGATGACAAGTGGAAGCATCAAAATCACAGGGAGTCAAAGGCCTCTTAGCTACATCAACAGCAGCGAGCTCCTACTGTTAGTGTAAATAAGGTTTGATTAGAGTAAGGTTATGCTCATTCATGGCTGCCTTCATTCTGCTACTGAAAATGAATAGTTGCAACTGCCCTGATCCACAGTGTCTAAGAATTTTGCTGTCTAGCCCCATATATGAAGTTTGCTGTCATCTAAGATAGATAGATATACCTGCTGTACTCCCCAGTAGTATGACCCACTCTGAAAGAAACTCTGCTTAAGGCAAATTGATCAATGGAATCAAATCAAAGACCCAGAAGTAAATTCACACACTTATGGACCTGATTTTTTATAAAGACACCAAAAACATACAATGGAAAAAGGAAAGCCTCTTCAACAAACGGTGCTGGTCTAACTGGATGCCTGCAAATAGAATGCAAATATATCCATATCTATCACCCTGAAGAAAACTCAAGTCCAAGTGAATAAAAGACCGCAATGTAAGACCAGATACACTGAATTCGACAGAAGAGAAAATGGGGAATTGTCTTGAACACATTGGCACGGGGGGCCACTTCCTGAAGAGCATACCAATTGTACAGGTACTAAGACCAACAATTAATAAATGGGACCTAATGAAACTGAACAGCTTCTGTAAGGCAAATGACACCGTCAAAGGTCAAAATGGCATCCTACAGAACGGAAAAAGATCTTCACCAACCCTACATATGATAGAGGGCTGATGTCCAAAACATATAAAGAACTCAAGAAACTAGAAATCAGCAATCCAATGATCCAATTAAAAAATGGGGATACAGATCTATACAGAGAATTCTCAACAGAGGAATCTTTAATGGCTGAGAAGCCATTGAGTACTGAACATTAAAGAAATGTTCAACATCCTTAGCCATCAGGGAAATGCAAATCAAAAGGACTCTGAGACTCCAAATCACACCAGTCAGAATGGCCAAGATCAAAGATTCAAGTGACAGCACATGCTGGCAAGAATGTGGAGCGAAGGGATCAGTTCTCCATTGCTGGTGGGAGTGCAAACTTGTACAGCCACTTTGGAAATCAATATGGTGGTTTATCAGAAAATTGGAAATAGTTCTACCTCGAGACCCAACAATACCATTCCTGGGCATAGACCCAAAGGGCACTCTACTATACGAGAATACTTGTCCAATTATGTTAATAACAGCTTATTTTGTGTAAGAGCCAGCAACTGCAAACAACCTAGACTTTCCTCAATCAGAATGTCCCTAAACCAAAGAATGGATAAAGAAAATGTGATACATTTACACAATAGTATTAAAAACAATGACATCACGAAACTTGCAGGCAAATGGATTGAACTAGAAAAGATCATCCTGTGTGAGGTAAGCCAGACAGACCCTCAAAGACAAACATATCATGCACTCTCTTATAAGTGGATATTAGTCATAAAGTACAGGATAACCACATTACAATCCTCAGACCCAAAGAAGGTACATAACAAGGAGTACTCAAGTGGGAGGTGGGGAGGGGGCAGGGCACGTGAATCTCACTAAGAAGGAGAAACAGAATAGACATTAAAGGTGGAGGGAGGGAAATGACTGGGAAATGATGGGGGTGGGAATAGAAACAGGAGGTATCAGGTGAGGGGAGGATGGAGGGAGACAGTGCCGAGAAAGGCAGCTGGAATGGGGGGCATCTCTGGGATGAGCTAGCAAACTAGGGCAATGGAAACTCCCAGGAATCTGTGATAATGGCCCTGTCTAAGACTCTTAGCTCAGGGGGTGGGGGTGGGAGGATATGGAGCCCGAACCAGATATCTTCTTCTACCAGGCAAGGCTTCCAGTGAAGGGATTAGGACACCAACCTACAATCTGTCCTGCCTACAAGATGTACTGAGGTAAAGGTGAACCAAAAATTGTGGAAGTGGCCAGCCACTGATTAGTCTGTTTTGAGATGTGTGCCATGAGAGAGTGCCTACTCCTGACACTGCCCAGAGGATCAGGAACCAGAGGCTGTCTAGCTAAGAGACCCAGAATAAAACCAAATACAAATGGCAAAAAGAAAAAGTATGTCAATGAAACGATTCCTGGTGACTTTGTTATACTCAGATTGGTGTCTAGCCTGGTTATCATCAGAGAGGCTTCATTTAGCAACTGATAGGAACAGATGCAGAGATCCGCAGCCAAACATCAGGCAGAGCTTGGAGAATCCTTTGGAAGAGGGTGAAGAAGGATTGTAGGAGCAAGAGGGGTCAAGGACACCACAAGAAAACCCACAGAATCAACTTACCTGGGCTCATAGGAACACAAAACTGAACCACCAACCAGAGAGTCTGTGTAGACCTGATTTGGACCTTTTATATATGGTACAGTCGTGTAGCTTGGTCTTCTTGTGGAACTCCTAACAGTAGGAGCAGGGGCTGTCTCTGACTCTACTGCCTGCCTGTAGGACCCTTTCCCCTTACTGGGTTGCCTTTTCTAGCATTACTAGAAGACAAGGTAGCTAGACTTACTGCATCTTGCTGTGCCATGGCTGTTTGATATCCATGGAAGGCCTGCCTCCTTCTGAAGAGAAAGGGAAGGGAATGGATGGAGGAGAATGGGAAGGAGAGAGCTGAGGGCAGACGGATTGGGAGGAGAGAAGCAAGGGGAAACCACAAACGGGATGTAAAATTAATTAATTAAAAATTGAAAAAGAATAGAAGGGCAGATCTACAGTGAAAAGAGAAAAGGAAAAAAGACGTCTGTTTGCTTCCTCATTAACAGTCAATCCCACAATGCAAGAGAATCAGAAGAGTCTAGGTCCAGACTGAGAGCCAAAGAGGGCTGATGGGGTCTGAATCTGATAATCCTGTCTGGATTTGGCATGCACTCAGATCCAGGTATAACTCTATAGGAAGTGTAAGAGCAGTGTTTTCATGTGAGGGAATTCAGCTTTCTGATAAATAGTGATTTCTGCCTGTGTGATGCAGTAAAATGCTGTCTTCTAGGCACGGCATGGTTTGTACTCACATTTCATGTATGATCACATTTCATGGTATATATGTGTAAAATTATCAAAAAGGAAAAATGATTTTATAAAAGCCATTTTCTCCTTTTTATTGCATGGTTTTCCCCCTATATACCTTTCCTCTTCTATACAGACCATCTGAGCAAAGAAACAAAGTGACCAACACACAAGTCTTTATGGAAAGAACAACCAGTCCATTATTTCACCATTTAAATGCATCTTGTTCTGTGTCAACTTTAGGGGTCTTAAGGCAGTAGTACCAGAGTGCGTGTTATTAGGTGGCACATTCCATACCATGATCATTTTCCCACCAGAGTTTATTTAATCTTGATGTGTCACTGGACATGTTGCTTCTGATACTTTTCAGTTTTCTCTGAAATACGTGAAAGAATCATCTTATATACTGTACTTTTCTATATTTTAGGCTTTTTCATAGGATAATTTTAAAAGGACAGTTTGGGAACCAAAAGATATAAATAACCTTAAAGCATGTGATATGTGTTTATAAGGAGCTTTCCAGAATGATTATATCGATTTGCATTTCTATCAGCAATGAATAAACATGTTATTTTGACTGTACCCTTACCAGGAAAAAAAAAACCAATCATTAGTTTTGCTTTCACTTAGGACAAATTTGCAAAGATGCGGATGGTACAGATATAGGATAGTTCAATCCTCTATCATGGACAGGAGTTTCTTTTCTTCTTTCCTTCTTTACACTTGAAGTAGAGCCTATATAGACAATGTTAATTCTCTTCATTGAACTAGAGCAGAAAGTAGAATCTGGTTATGACTTGGCTAGATCAGGAGTGAGAGTACAGCATATCTGATTTGAAGCACATCATGGAGTTTGGTTAATTCGCATCTAAAAAGAACTCTCACTAACAGCACCGCTTAGAAGATGCTTCCTGGGCATGAGCTCTGAAGTGTTAAATGAAGGTTTCCATAAGGAAAAAAGGAAAAGAAAAAGTGGAGTGAGTCATGTTTAGTCTTTGTAATCATTCCAATTTACCTGAAAATCTTTTTGTGTACTCAGCACATACACACACACACACACACACACACACACACACACACACACTCATACACACACTTCATTTTTTTTACCTTATAAATACCTCTTGAGTAGAGGAAGCCTTGCCATTCTAAGTCTAAAGAGGCCAATCAAGGCAAAACTTGGAGGTAATTGACTTGCCTAAGGTCACAAAGATTTAGAGATTCATCAAAAGTGGAATTTCTATTCATCCAATTGTCCACTCATTCAGGCCTTCACTTATCAACTTGATAAATATTAATTGAGCATGCTATGTTTGAATACAAAGACTTGAAACTGTAGTGTGGAAGAAACAAAAATGGATCTTGCCCACAAAGCCTGCTGTTTGATAACAGAAAAGATCCCTGTAAATACTCAGCTATATGATACATGACTCCATCAAGTAAATGTGTGTGGTGTCTCAGAGCAAGGAATAGGGAAGTAGTACTGGGGTCTGTTACTTGTGTCAGATGATCAGGCAAAGCTGCTGTGCAGAAGTGCTATGTGGGCAGTGATGGGAAAGATAAGTAGGCTTTAGTTACAGATGTATACCTGTGTGCGAGAGTTTGGGGGGTGGCAGGCTGGGTGGTTACCAGATAGATCCCGATGTGCAATGTTCCAAATATGGAAAGACTCTTGACAGGTTTCAGAAACTGAAGAAATATCTGTGTAGTCGGTCCGACCTACAATAAAATATACCAACCAGTAAGTCCCATGAAGCTAAGAAAGCCTGTAATAAGCTTTCATCATTTAATTGGTCTACAACAAGAAGTAGGAAAAAAAATTAAGAATGTCTCCAAAACTAAAGAGAAAACCAGAACAAACAATAGAAAGGGGAAAGACCCCCTCAGATAATAACTGAGGGTCTCTGACTGGTGGCAGGATGTCCAGCAAACATGGACAGGGCGCTGTGTGGAGAATGGGAGAAATCAGTTGAGATTCCTTTTATTGTAATCTGGCAATCACATTTTAAAAGCAAGTAGGAAAATAGGAAGATGATTGCTAAGTAGCATCCTGGCTCATCACAGCATAAGAGGAATGAGCAGACAAGTAACAGGTGGACTGACACACAAACAGCCTAGTCAGCTAATTTGATTTTGTTTTTAATTCCCCAAGTTAAGGATGTTCATCTCAAGTGTACAAAGGACCATTGAGTACCTATCACAAAGAATTTCAAGGAACTTCAAATGTCAGATCCTACTGTGAAGTTTCTAAACCCAGAGACAGAAAGATAAGGAGCGTCCGCAAAGGAAGAAGATCACTCAGTACAAATCAGAAAGAACCTGGAAGCACTGACCTCCACAGGAACTGTAAAACATGGGAGAAATGCAATTCACTTCAAAAGCACGAATGGTAGGTCTGCAGAGATAAATCAGGCAGAAGACTGGCTGCACAAGCATGAGGACCTGAATTTAAATCTCATTAACACCAACCTAAAAGTCAAGTAAGGCTATCATAGACCTGTAACCACCATACTAGAAGAAGGCAGAGACAGAGGACTGCCAAGGTTTGCTGGCTGCCAGAATAGCTCCTGTGTTAAGAGGATAAGAGGTAGATGGAAAGTGATACAGTGAACATCATGCCCTCCTCTGTTTTCTCTGTGCACATGAACAGGCTATGCACACACCCATATATGTGTGTAAACACATACACACATGCACATGTGCAACATACACATGCATACACACATGTACACAAATATACACATATGCATCTTAAGAGGCTTAGTCGAATTGCATATTGTCACAAAGATACTTACAGTCTGATTTTAAAATGTCTATAATTTCTTTTCACCCATGTAGTCATCATTTAAAGGATGCCCCTCAACTAAAAAGAGTTTGCAAACCAAGACAGAGAAAGGGAGTTAGGAAAGCCTTTACCTGACACCATAGCTTGGCTTAGAGAAGCCATAGGAGGTCAGCTGCTCAGGAGATCCAGGTTAGGGGGAAGTAAGAAGTTAGAGGCTACAAGAGTCAACTTATGCAAAAACATGGAGTCAAAAGTTTACCCAACATGTCTTATGTTTAGAGAATAATACTGATTTTTATTCTCTAATTGCCTTTCCAATTCTGCATGTTTAGATCTCTTGGATAAATATGAAAGTCAACTCACCATAATAAACTAACAGACTGGATATGATGGCCAAAGACGAGGGAAAACAGCAGCTGAGACTGAGTCCTGCCATTCAAATATGGAAGTCAGAAAAGGAGGGATGAGATCCTGGGCATCTGAAGAGGAAGTTCAGGAAATGGTAGCTGACTGTTCTTGAGATGCTAAAAGAGATGAGGACGGTAATGTTTCTGATTGATTTGGAAGGCCTTTGGAACCTTCACCTTGCACATTTCCAAAGAAACCGTGTAGGAAGAGGAGGGGGCAGGAGCAAAATTGAAGTCGCGTATGAGGAGATGTGGAGCCAGTGTGTGGACCTCTGTGAAATCTTGAGACAAAACAGGAACATGGAGAGACTGGGACGTCAGTAGAGACTTTTTGCTTAGTTACCTTTCAAGAAATCTGGGGGAACGGGTCGGGCTACAGGCCTGCCTAGTGTGCATGAGGCCTGAGTTCCACCCCTAGAGCCAGCCCAGATTCCCTGAGGCAGGAGTTTGTTTTTTGGTAGGGCTGCTCCAGCAAGAATGAAGAGGAATAGTCTCTGAGGACGAAGAGCAAGCAGGGCCGTGTTTGAGTGGGCGAGCCCCGCAGCGTGTGGGAAGGAGTCCGGTTCTGAGGTGTTGAAGAGCACTTTTCCATTTTAACCAAGCCAAGGAGCAGAAGATGAGCCCTGATGAAGATTGCAGGTTTGCTAAAGGGAAGATAATTTTTCAATTTTATCATCATCTGAGAGTGGAGGAAGAAATAGAGGAGGTTTTTGGGAGACAAGACATAAAATATTTTTCTTAGGGAATTGAGGCCATGGGAGAAAAGTGAAGGGCCTGCTGGGCACCACTGAGTGTCCATTTGAGGCTGGAGACAAGGAACTTTTTTAAAGTGAGCCAGACACCACTGCTGTGATTCTCTCCCCACATAGAACAGCTCAGGCACAGGCTGGCCAGTCTGAGTTCAGGGTAGCAGTAGTCTAGACTGATAAATAAGACGGAAGGAGATACAACTGGAAGTGTTCAAAAGGGAGACATGATGGGGCCAGAGTCCAGCTTTATGCAGAGCCAATGAGCTGGTGCTGTGAGAAAATGAGATCTAGAGTCAGGAAATATCCCTACTTTGGGGCCTTGCAATACTCCACGAAAGAAAGCATCTACTGGGGATGGGAGGATAGCTCAGTTTGGTAAAATTCTTGCTGAGTTGCTTATCTAGAGTCTGTGTAAATAATGTCAGATGTGGAAGCCATGCTTATAATCCTAGAGACTGCAAATCCCCAGGGCTCACTGGACTGCCAGCCTCGCCTTGGTAAATTATAAGACAATGAGGGACTCTTTCTCAAAACCAAAATGTATGAAATGGAAACAAAATGTAAATTATGCCAGAAATGATGTACCTGCTATTATTCTCTGCCACTCACCTACGCCAGAATAGAGTTAGGTGTGCATGCACACATGCACATGCACGCACGCACACACACACACACACACATGCTGGGTATTTATATAGTATATGGAGGAACAATAGAAGAATATTTGCTGCTCTTAAGAAGTTCAATGGAACATTTCTTGGTGCTGGCTTTGCAGAGAAAGGCTACATGTACTGATTCTAGATGCTTACCTTTGTCTTCAGAGTTGGCTCAGGGCTGACTTTCACATCTCTTCCAAGTTAAATATTCTGAGTACCACAAAAGCAAAGGCATAGGCTGTGTATGAGCTGTGGTTCAAATACTTGGCCTTTTCTTGGGATATGAAGCCTCAGAAAACCTGTGTCACCCACACTTGAGGGACACTCTGACTAAATGTGTTTCTCAAAATTTGGATGTGCAGTTTGAGTGATCAGAATGTGTGCTTCCCACATAAGAGAAGCCAAGACCACACAGGCCTTATGCAGAAGTGAACTGATTTGTGGCTTGTAGTTCTTTGACTGTGAAACACCCCACATAGGCTCTTGTATTCAAGCACCTCCTTGAGAGATGGAGCCTCACTGGAGGAAGTGGGCCACTGGAGCTAGCCCTGAGACTTTATATCCTGACCCCCTCTCCCTGTTCACTTCCTGTGTTTTCTGGGTATCGATGCCATGTAGCCAGCCAGACTCCTGTCTCTGCTACTATGACATTGCTGCCACGAAGGACTACCCCTGGAATTAAACAAGCCCTTTCTCCCTTAAATTGCTTTGGTCAAGGTAGTTTATCACAACCACGAAAGAAATGACTTCAAACCTTGTTGTGTCGTTACTGTGAAGAAGAAACACTGTGCATTGCTGATTATCAACTCAAGGGTTGTGGTTGACATTTTCATCTAAGTGCTTGTCAAAACTAATATCTATAATAAACTAATGTTTCTATCCTGTAAGATATAAACATTTAGCTGCATCCACATGTAATTCTTTCCTCCTTTGCAGATATTTAAAGCTTTTTGAAAATTTTATCTGAAGGATGTTGTCATAGGGATCTATGTCCCATTACCTTTCAACACAGTCTCCACCCACTGCCCCATTCTCTTCCAAAAATACAGTCGGTGACTTCTCCCCTAACACATAGCTCCTTTTATAATTAATGTATTTACCTGTATGTCATTTATCATCACATCTCTGTATGATCCCCAGCAGATGGAAGCTACTAAATTAAGAGTGAAAAGCTGGAACCATGGAGGAGATTAATGCATGGGAATAAAGATTTGTGTGTGATTAGGTCATGATGCCATAGTCTTCTACGCTAGCGTTTGGCCATCTTGTTCACAAGAGTTGGGCAAGTATACCAGCCCTGCAGTACAGTTGGGTTCCAGAAACGTGAGTGAATTGTTGAGAGGCATGTGTCTTTCAAATAATTTCTAGGAAAAGTATTTCTCTGGAGTTTCTGTTTGTTGTTGTTGTTGTTGTTGTTGTTTTTATTGTTGCTGCTGCTGCTGCTGCTCCTGCTGTTTTAACCAAAATGAAGGTTAGTGATGGTGGTCTCTTGTATCTTCCCATCCTTGTTTCATCCTTACTCTGAGAAGTACAAGACAAACTTGAGCTGCTCGGTCATCTAGAATTAAGAGTGCACTTCAGACCAGGGAGTCCCACTTCTTCTCCGAGTGTTGCTGAAGCTCAGGCATCTGAGGGTAAAGCTGAGGTGGCTTTTATTCAAGTTGTGTCCTTGTTAAGCAACTCAGCCTAGATTTCCGTGAACTCATCTGTGTCTCCATTCAACCACAACTCACTTCTGCTCAACCATCGCTAACTCACTGCTACTTGGCATCCTCAGGAGCTCAGCTTAGGGAAATGGGATTAAGGAATGGTAGGCAGAAGCCCCCTTACAGATCACAGCCTTTCTGTGACTCCAAGCTGGCCACTGTGTAATTCTGGGTCAACCAGAAGAGCCAAATGGCAGACATGAGACTCCATCGCATTTGCCCCTGAAGAACACTTCTGAGCTGTGCTTGATTTCTTCCATCAGGCTGCACAGCAACAGCTGTGAAGCCAGCCTCATCGCCTCCAGATGATAAGACAGCGTTGAGAAAGGCATTCAGTACAGCAGGTAGCACGCTCCAGAATTGGCTGTGGAAGACACCTTCATGTGATCTAGGGTGAAAGATAGTTTACCTTTTCTGTTTCGAATTGGCATATTTTAATTATACAGGACGATGTGTTTTGTCATGGCATTTGCATGCATGCTCATATTTTGAACATATTCACCTCTACCCCCTACTTTTGTCCTCCTCTCTCTCCTCCTCCTCCTCTTCCTAGTTAGTCACCTTTCCACTTCCCTATCTTTTACTGTGACCCTGTGGTTTTCATTAAGGTTATTTACAGGAATGTGTGACTTTATCGTTGGCTACACCACTGAACCCCCGATAGCAACCATTTGCTCCATATAAGTCCTTATGAAGGGGTGACGCCCATGAGATCCTCCCCTCCAGGGACAGGGTACTGATAGGCCAAATATTTTGAAGATCATATATCAATAGCCACAGCCATGGGTCCAAGAGTGTGGTATGCCTTCTTTTAATGTGTTTTGTTTGCTTACTTGTTTGCTTTTAATTATGTGATTACTCTGAAATGTTCACATGGTCACATTTATCTCAACCAATCTCCCTTCCTTCTTTCATTCCTTTCTTTTTTCTTTATACATTTATTTATTGAGGACTGAAAGTTTGAGAACTAAGTGTATCCCACACCAACATATGCAACCCTGTGTGCTCTTTGGTACCCACGCTACAGACGGGCTCTACTTCATCCCCAGATGGTCCTCCTTGTGCCTCCGGTTCCAAATTGGAGATTCATTCTTTAGATTAGTCAATGAGGGCTGGAGAGATGGGTCAATAGTTAAAAGCACTTACTGCTCTTCCAACGGTCCTGAGTTCAAATCCCAGCAACCACATGCTGGCTCACAACCATCTGTAATGAGATTTGACGCCCTCTTCTGGAGTGTATGAAGTTAGCTACGGTGTACTTACATATAATAAATAAATAAATCTTTAAAAAAATAGTCAATGAAAACAGACCAATAAGAATCCATATTAATGCAGTCAATGAACCCCTACAAGAATGAATGACTTGGAACACCTTTCACAGCTTAAGACAGGGACAGTAGGTATCCAGCTGGTGCCACTATACCTCTTTCCCCCACTGCCACTGCCTTTGTCCCTGTCATGCACCTTAATTTTCTTACCCTCCTAATCAAGTGCTGTCTGCAGTTTTCAGTGACCCCAGCTAGATGACTCTTTCAGCTCCCATGTTCACTTCTCCCGCACACTTACCCTAATGGCACACACTAGAAAACAGCTGGGGAGTATTAGGGACGTCAGTCTGGGTTTATTTCATTAAGAGAGACTTGACGATGCTTCACAGATCTGCCCACTAACTACTTGCTGCCAGGGGTGAGGGGAGGAACTGAGGTTTACAGGAAGGGTCTCTGCCTCACTGGGTGAGTGATATGGGAGTGTTGGTGCCAGCTAGTGGGTGGGTCCTCTAAGTGTCATCCACAGTCCACGGTACCAGCCCAACCTGGCCTCTCCAGCCCTCCTGAATCATTTGAACAGGAGGCATAGGTGATTTGCATACTTTATGACGTTTGAGTCTTCAGGAACCCTGTGAGGAAGGCAGTGATGTCTGCCTCCATCAGCTTCTGGAGAAGTAGCACCAGGCCAGTGTCTTAGGCAGAGTGCTGAGGCATGATGGGAAGAGAATGTGCACTGTGATGCAGTGATAACTTGCAAGAGAGCCATTTCATTAGCAGGCTGTACACAATTGGACAGTTGGGTTCACCTCTCAGAACTTCAGTTTCTTTGTCTGTTCAGTGGATGTTATCATTCATCTCTTGCAAGGTGACTGTGAGGATAGAGTGAGATACTGGGTGCTAAATGCCTCCTAAGAAATGAAAAAGTGAGAGAGGACGGTGGCAGCTCAGGGCACCCCAGCAGGGGTCGAGACCCAGGTGCCCAGGACAGCGTGCATCACTCCTGCCCTTTCACATCACGGGCCTGCAGGACTCACAGCCAGAGTGATGCTGGGTAGTCGCTGACACTACAGCAGGAAAGGAAACAGACTTAACTGAGGATATCTGAAAACCTTGACAAGTCCCATGTAGATGAAGCAGGAGAGGCAGTCCGCTGCCTCTGAGCAAGGCCTGGAAGGTGCTCTGGAGTGCTCTGATAAAACTTTACAGAAAAAAGTGAAGTTGGACTCACCTAGTTCCCAAAGAGTGGGAAGACCTCACTGACCTCTCACTGGCCAGGCAAAAAGGATTGGAACTCATTAACTCTTTGTAAACCAGAGAGAAAAGAAAGGAAGAAAATTGGGGGCTGGAGAGATGGCTCAGCCCTTAAGAGCACTTGACTGCTCTTCCAAAGGTCTTGAGTTCAATTTCCAGCAACCACATGGTGGTTCACAACCATCTGTAATGGGATCCGATGCCCTCTTCTGGTGTGTCTGAAGACAGTGGATTCATTTGCATAAAATGAATAAATCTTTTTTTAAAAATTAAAAAAAAAGGAAATGAAACAGTGTAAGACTGTATCTAAACAATGCCTGTGGGATATGCCTAAGTACACTGGATGCTGTGGGACCTCTCCAGACCAGGATGGTGTCTATCCATGAACTGGGTGTCAGCCTCCCTGTCGTCACCCAGAACTCACTCCAGATCATGAGCATCATCCATCTTCTCTCCAGCAAGTTATCCAGGTTCATCTTGATTGATTCCAGCCACAGGGAAACCTCCCAGAAGAAGAGCAGCCCACTCTAAGGAGCAAGAATTACATAATTACATGACCCAATGAATCAACACATAACAGCAAACTCAGTAGTGGCCCACAACCCACAGCTGATCTTCAGAGATTTCATGTCTGGACACAATTGGTTCTGTTCTAGGCTCTTTATATCACATGCTTGTGGTTGGCATTGCTGCAGATATATTGAAGAATCCATCATGACAGTGTGTGGTGCCCAATATTATCAATCTTAGGTGAGCCTCTTCCTTCTGGAAGCCCACGAAGGATCCATACCTAGTTCATTTGCAAGTGATAGTTTCTTCTTTAGAGACCTTTGTAAGTATAAATGTCACCTTGATCTTCATCCCCCTTTGATCCCTGCTGGTCTGAAGTCTCTAAATAGCTTTTATGGTTCCCTCCCTCACTGTCAGGGTCTTTGCTCACTGGTCAGTGACCAGTGGATTCCTGGAGTCTGCTCTATATGATTAACTTAGCTAGTGTGTCACCCAAACCCCCCTACCCCCACCCCCCCCCACACACACACACTACAAAGCATCAATATTTCACATCAGGACCCTGATTTACTAGTCATCTGTTCAGAAGCCTGTCATCTTCAGGAATGATTTCTTTTCTCTCCCCTGACTACATGCCTCTGCCAAGGTGCCAGTGAGTCAAGCCTTGACCTTGAAGGTAAAAAGCCATTCAGGAAACTCATTTCTTAATTGGTTTCATCGTCTGCCTGTCAAAGTGGGCAATGGACTCTTTGGTTCTTCTTGCCAGACTTCCAGTGTGAGGGAGATGTGACATCAAGGCAAACACACACACACACACACACACACACAGACACACACACACACACACACACAGAGTGAGAGAGAGAGAGAGAGAGAGAGAGAGAGAGAGAGAGAGAGAGAGAGAGAGAGAGGCATCTCTGGGGAACAACTGGGTATTTATTGAGGTTTCACTGTTAGGATCCTTGTTTCAGCAAGCTTTAATTGGAGAGAGGAGAAATTCGTGCGGGATGTTCTTGGAGGGAAAATGCAGAGAAGTAAGTTTTAAAAAGATGTGAGTAAGCTAATCTGGGTGAAGGTGAAAAGGTCATGGTAAGGGATAAATGGCAGTATCTAGGGAAGGGCTTTATTATTATTATTATTCTGAAGTGACTGCCCATGAGGATGCCTGCTTTGTTTCTCTTGTACCATGCTTGGCTGCCGTGACCTTCTAACTTTATCTCTCGTCCCTCATCATACCTGATAGAGTCCTCTACTTAGTCCAGAGTTTATCATACTCTGGCCATGATCTCTAAGTCTCCAAAAAGCAAAACTTTCAAATGAGAAATCGGACAGGCCTTCTTGGCTTTTGTAAGCCCTTGGGCTGCTTGTGAGTCAGCTGCCCACTTGATCACAGAGAGTGGGTCTCTAGGTGTTGTTCCCTGTAGAGTAGAGACTATGCGTGGGGCTGTCCCATGCACAGTCACTCTTGGGAGGCAGAAATTTGGCATTTTAGGACACATTATTGTAATTCCAGTGTTGTCAGGGACAGAGCAATATATACAAAATTATCTCAGTCCTTAGTGGCCCTTATGAGACTGGCCTATCCCCAGTGACCCCAGGATCCACCAAATATAGCAAGAAGGATGAATGAAGGACAGAAAGCAAACAGTCTTTGGGGAAGGGAGGTGTCCCACCTTCCACAGTGTTGCTTCTCTTGAAGCACTAAGCACCCCAGGCCCCTGTTTTGACCTTCAAACCCTATGTGGTATTGACATCCTGCCTCTCAGTCCTCACCTTAACCTTTGATCCTGTAGACCTCTGCCCAGAAATCTGTCTTGTAGAGTTTTGGCTTGCAATTTCTGGTGTCTGATGCTGGCCTCTCATGACAATTGACCTCTTTCTCAATCTGAAGGCCCAACATGAGAATAAGATACATGACATTGGTCTGAACTATTCTAGCCAGGACAAGGTTGGCTAGAATAATGATGCTCATAAAAATAAATGGACTCTTCTAGAAAGACTGAGACTATTGCATCGAGTTGATGGAATAGCAAGTAGCCACAAACATTTCAAGGAAGAAGTTTTAAGAACATATAAATGAAAACCATGTGGATTATTTATATGCATAGATATTATGCTTAAAATAGAGGCTGTATGGATTAAGAGGGAGGGGGTAATGTTTAAGAGAGTTGTTAAGGAGTATGAAGCACAAAGTCTTCATAGTTTTATAAAACCATTCTTAGAGTTTGGGGCCATGTTGTTTTGCATTTTCTTTCTAAAAAGTGATAAGAATGATATAAACACACAGAACAAGCCACCATTGGAGAAGGGAGCTCTTCTACTTACCAAAGTACACTTGGACATGTGTAGTGATCTAGAAGACATCATCCTCCCCTCAAAAAGGAAATTTTATCAGGTGATATTACCAAATGGATCGATAAAGTCCTTTCTAATCTAACCTGCCAAACTAATAATTTAAAGAGTGGAAGGTTGGGGAGTTAAGATAGGGATCAGTGGTGAAGAATGCTTATTGCTCTTGCAGAGGGCCTGAGTTTGGTTCCCAGCATCCAATTTGGAATGTTTACAACCACCTGTAACTGTAGCTCCAGAGTATCTAATACCATCTATCATTTCTGTAGGCACCTGTAAACACACACACACACACACACACACACACACTGCACACACATCCCCTCTATAAATGGACTGTAATAGAAATTTAAGTATATAAATAATAATAACAATGTTTAGTATTATGTATAAGCAGAGCAGCATGAAGTAAGGCTGTGCCAATTGGGCTGGTAAAACGCTTGACAGAGTCAAATACAAGACAGCCACAGGGAAGCACAGACTTGTTAAACACTGCAGGTGACAGTATGACTTGATCCTGCTTCTTTAGAGCTGATTTAGAAGCGTCTAGAAAGGTTAGGAGTGTAGGTGCTTCACAAAAGAATGCTCTGGATTTAGTGTGGGCAAAACAACAGAAGTGTACAACTGTGCTGCAGCAGAGTAGGATAGCAACAGTACAAAAACCCAGTAGCCCAGAGCTACAATCACTATTGTCATGGCTGCTACCTGTCGGGTAGAAAACCTAGCATTGTAATGTATCTGCAGTAAGCTGTCTGGACCTCTCCAGTGTGTTAGCTCAGGACTTTTACAGTTAGTCATCTCCTGATGATACTAAAGTATCTTCCCTATTCCCTGTCAGCCTGTGCCTATAAGTGAAAGCTCTGAGTTGCATTGATACACAGAGCAAAGTTGAAACCCTGAGTAATGTCTGGATTAATCTTTTTGAGATATAAAATATTGGGTGGGTATGAGAGCTCAGACAATAAGAATATGCCTTGCAAACATGAGGACTTGACTTTGAACCCCAAAACTCATCAAAATCAGATGGATGTGGTGGTGGGCACTTGTAAGTCCAGCACTGGGAAGGCTGGACAGATAAATTCTTGGGGACTCCCTAGCCACCTAGACTTCCCAAAGCATGAGCCCAAGATCAGAGAGAGACCCTCTTTCAAAAAGCAAAGTATATGCCACCAGACGAATGACAGCCAGTCTTGCTCTGGCCTCCATGTGCACATACACGCATGTGCATCTGTTCACATACAGATGCACCTCTACAACATAAACATACATAAGCATTCATACATTCTCACAACAAAAAGTAGAAGGAAGATAGATATCTGTGATAACCAAGTGCTTATAAATTACTAATCTATCTTTAGAGGCTGTGTGCTTGTACTTGGAGAAAGCCACTTCAAGCATCAACACAATTCAAATGTGACTCATTACATGCAGATTTTCTGATGGCCAGTGGGTTCCTCTGAGCACCCCGGGTGACACAGCTTTTTGAACAGTTAGTACTTTTGGCAAGAGCCGCCACTTGGACCAAACAGCTGTGCTTTCCAGAGGCTCTGCACATCTGTCCAGACTGTGGCACAAAATATGCTTGTCCCAACTTGACCTCATTACTCATTTGTAAATATACAAATGGACAATGGAGAGAAAACTTACCTCCGTGCCCCATGGAGGAGCAGCTCGTTACATCGCTCATCCACTCTGCTGTGTGCTTGCATTTCTAGGGAGACCCCAGGGAGCTTCACAAAGGCCAGGCTTAACAAACACCATACCAGCACTTGGGGTGGGACTTGGATCTAACAAGCCCGGAAGTGAAGGACACTCTTTGTGCCTGCTCTTCGGGGATGATCCATATGTGTCACATGAACGCCTCGTCCAAAGAGCTTGTCCTTTGATGCTGATTTCCTGTTTCCTCTTCTAATGAGCAGCCAAGGTGTCCCTGTGTTCACTGGTCTTTGTGAGCCCTAAATGGTTTCTAGGGAGTCTCTAGTAGCGTTAGCTGGTTTGGTAAAGCATTTGGACACCTGCCCAGTTTCCACTTCACCTTCAGAAAGAGGAAGAGCCCTGTTGGAAGCCCTCATCAGACTCTTTGCTTCCTGTAGCTTTTATGAAAACCCGAAGGTGGCCTGAGAGGGATGAACATTTTCTATTCAATTTCCAGATCAAGTCTGAGTAACAGGAAATTACCATGGCTCAGACATGAGGCAGGTACAAAAAGGGGGCTGCCTTTTACTTTATTATTGTTATTATGTGTGGTTATGAGTATGCAAGTGCACTCCCATGTATACACACGTAGAGGCCAGGGGTTAGCTTCATGTATCTTGGCCTGTGGCTCTCCGTCTTGTTTCATTAAGACAGGGCCTTTCACTGAACCTGGAGCTTACGGTTCAGCCTCACTAGCATGCCAGCAAGCCTTTGGGATTGGCCTGCCTCTGCTCCACCCGACCCCTGCCGGTCCAGGGATCGCACTTAGCATCCTATGGATGCTCAGTGTCTGAACTCAGGTCCCAGTGATTTCACAGCAAATGGGTGTTCAATGGGCCAACTTCCTAGTCCCATACTCTGAATTTCTACTTTTCTCTCTTTTTAAGATAAGATGGGTTCCCAGCACCCATATCAGGCAGTTCACAAACGATCTCTCTTCTAGGGAATGTGACACCCTTTTCTGGCCCCCATGGGCACCTGTCACATATGTGGCATATACACACACTGACACATACCTAAAATATCTTTTTAATGAAGAGGACATGCAGTTGGGTGGGTAGAGAAATAGAGACTGCAAGTGGGAGGAATCACCAGAGAAAGGTGGAGATGATGAAAATATATTGGACAAAATTCTCAAAACAAACAAACAAACAAACAAACAAAAAAACCCTTGAATTTCTAAAAGATAAAAACCAACCCATTAGTATCAAAATGTTCAAAGATGAGCATAGACAAGTCCACTGAAAAGTCACACCTGTAAGCCACATGACCAGATATGTAAACAATGTCTCCCTGGGGAAAGAATCTCAAGAGTCCTCAACTGGAAAGCCCTCCAGGTCACACCCAGTCAGTCAGGGTTTCAGTGGCTACAGGGACGTGTGCAAAAGTTGTCAAGGGTAAGGACAAGGTGCATTTCATCTCTGTTCCTCCAACTGACTAGCTTCATGGTCTTGGGCAATTGACTGTAAACATTAGTTTTCTTAGTGGAAAAATGGAGTGGTACCTTTTAAGATTGTGGTGGAGAATAATTGAGTTCATGCCTACAGAAAGCGCAGCACAGAGCCAAACACACGACACGTTCATTAGGTGGTGGCCACTGTGATTACCTAGCACTTTGCTGAATATTTTGGGATAAACGGAACTGCATTGTTCTGTGGTTTCTGTCAAAGGTATTTAATTGAAAGAGACAAGGAATGTTCATATGAGATAATTAGTGCACAAAGCACTCGCTCTGTCAGCAGCAGCTGCTGAGGTAAGCTACTAGACAGAGAGATTCAAATGATAATGGAACGGCTGGTCTCTGCCTTGCCATTGAAGATGCTTGGCTTGCAAAGAGTTAAAGAAGCTAGACCTGAGAGCAATGGGAATATGAAGGAAGTCTCACAGCCAAAGGTGACCCTGAACTAGGCCTGGAAGGCTTGGGCAAACAGACAGGTAAAGGAGAACTGTGACAGGACAGCCTCAGAAGAACACGGGAGGCTGAGACAGATGGGGCAGAGCTGGCCTGGGAGAATGCAGGAGGGAACTCTGGGATGTGGGCATCTCATTGTCTTTGCTGAATCACTCCTACACACCTGCCATGACTCTGCTCAGTGCTGCACCATCCCTGCACCAAACGCCCCAGCTTCTGTCCACTCCACTTCTTCTTTCTGATGTCTTTCCTTTGCCGAAAGTACCTCACTACTTAACCCCTAACCCCTCACAATCTTACAACCTCACCCCACAAACCTCACCACTACCTCATCTCTCACCCTATGCCCCCAAGCCCTCATCACCTCACCACCTCACTCCTCACATCTCACCCCTCGCCATCTTACTCTTGACTCCTCACCACTTCACCCCTCACCACCTCACCCCTCACTACCTCACTCCTCACAATCGCACCACTCACCACCTTCCCCCTTCCCCCTCACCAACTCACCCTTCACACCTCACCCCTCAAACATCAACTACCTCACCCCTCACCACCTCACTCTCCACCACCTTGCCCTTCACCCTTCACCCCTCACCACCTCACCACCTCACCCCTCACTACCTCATTTCTTTCCAGTACAGAAGAAACTGCCTCCTAGCAGGGAAGCCTTTTGCAGACTTGAAAATAAAAATGGTCCAGTCTTTAAAATATCCCAGGTACCAATTCTCAGGGTGGGGTCCTCTTGGATTTAAGTCAGATGAACACACAGTAAACAGATCCATGCCTATCACAGGCTACTTACTCATCACTTATACCCGCCTAATACGAAGCATCTCCAAGGTGCCTGCCATTCTTCCTTTATGTGGACAGAGTTGACTTTCTGCTGAGCATTTATCTCCAGTTCTCTTACAGAATTACTTTAACTCTGTTAGACAAACTCACCAAACCCTCATGGAAAATCGTGGCATAGGGAAAGCTGCCTACCCCTTGGAAATCTGAATGACCACCTGAGTCTCCTTTAAATGTTCCCTCTAGTTTTCTTTAATTGAAAGCAGAATGTTGATAGAGAATGGGATGAAGAACACAACCTGGAGACATCCAAGGAGAGGACCAGGACCAAGGAGGAACCAGGACCAGGCTCTTTTTCTTCATGTATTAAACATAGGGAAGGAGTTTTCATCGTGGCAAACCAGAGAGTGACTTCATTTCTAAATGAGGCTCATCAACACCTGCCTCCCATCATTCTGTAGTGGCCATGTTGGATCAAACCATAAACATTGGACTTTCTAATTCTCACCAGCAGTGAGGCCTCAATGCAAACTTGGCCTCAAGCGTGCTAAGCAAGCCCTCTGCACACAGCCCTAACAGGAGTCTTATAAACCCTGTTCCTTTTCCCTTGTAAAAAGTCATGAGGCCTTTAAATCAGAATACAATTAATTTACACAAAGATATGGGTCTTGTTGCCTCGAGTTGCCCATGCTGCTCGTGTAACTGGCTATATACAAGGGAACATACACATGGTAACAATAAAGTCAAAGCTTCATATTGGAAGTGAGGCAAAGTGTAAGCATGGGCTTGGGACCCATCTTCAGGCTAAATGGCCCAACTATGATAACAATGGCTCCCTCAGCAGAGGGCCTCGAGAGACCTCTACTGGAAAGTCCTCCAGCTCACAGCATTTGTCGGTGCCATAGAAAGTGCCTGCAGGG
The DNA here is from genome assembly GCF_978045245.1 of Mus caroli. Lineage (NCBI taxonomy): Eukaryota > Metazoa > Chordata > Mammalia > Rodentia > Muridae > Mus > Mus caroli. The sequence continues at coordinate 67,247,534 of NW_028227266.1, forward strand.
ACTGTGCAATGATTGCATCTGCTACCCCAATCTTGTCCTAACTAAACACCCGGCAATAAGCAGCTTATTATTGGAAGGGTCTGTTGTACCTTACACTTAAAGATGACCCAGCCCATTATGGCAGGGAAGGGAAAGGAATGGATTCTGGACCAAGGATATAGCTGGTCACCTTATAGCCACAGTTAAAAACCAAAGAGTAAACCAGAAGTGGGGCTGGATTATAAAGTCTCACAGTCCACCCCCAGTGGCCTACATCTTCCAGGAAGGCTCCACCACATGGAGGTTCTACAACGTTTCTAACCCACACCACCAGCTGGGGACCAAGTGTTCAAACAAATGATCCTCCCATGGACAGCTCAAATTCAACCCAAGAATTATTCACTAAGTGACCAGAACTGTGCAATAAAGTCCAGAGCCTCTGAGAAGTTACCAGTAAGGAGAGAGACTGGTGTAGTTGTTTTCCACCTTCTTAACATTGCAACCCTTTAACACAGTTCCTCATGTTGTGGGAATCCCCAACCATAAATTGATTTTTTTGCTGCTACTTCATAACTCTAACTTTGCTACTATTATTAATCATAATGTTAATATCTGCTATGCAAGATATCTGATATACTACCCACTGTGAAAGGATATTCCATCCCCCAGAGGGTCACAACCTACAGGTTGAGAACCACTTGATTGGGAGAATGTAGAGAGTTAGTGGCCCTATGATCCTGTTTGATTTTTTTCCATATAAAAGGAGTCCTGTGGCATTCATGAATACAAGTGATAAATTAAAAGAATCCCATGATCCATGGCATAGAATCCTTGGGAAATAAGTTACATGTGCTGATGAATTTGTGTTCATGTTGCCAACCAGTGGATTTTGTTGTTGTTGTTGTTTTGCTTTGATTTTGGGGTTGTGTGTGTTTCTAGCAGATTCCTGCTATTCCAACAAGGAGATATCTTTGGTGTGTTTCTCTAAACGGTTCAACCAGGACTAAAATAATAGGAACATAATAGAAGTTTCAGCAGCATAACAGGTGTTCTTCCATGATAGCTTAATGATATCCAAGTGGATACTAAGTATTCTATTCTTCAAGAAGTTTTTTTTTTTTTTTTTAAAGAAGTAAAGGTTATCTTGATTACACTAATTGGGGTAAAAGACTTGCCTCCAGTGGGTGTCACCATTCCCTAGGCAGAGGATTCTGAACTGTTCAAAAGTAGAGATTGCGAGCTGAGTGTGGGCATGTGTGACTTAATTCTTTTGTCTCTGCTCTTGAATATGATGGGACCAGTTACTTCAAGTTCCTGCTACTTTGACTATGATTCTATCTATGACTGTGACCTGGAATCAGGAGAAAAATGAGCCCTTTCTCCCATGTGTTGCATTTGTCAAAGTATTTCATCACAGCGGTAGGAAATAGAATTAATATAATATTCATTGCCTCAAAGAACAGACTCTTTTAAAGAGTGTACCCAGAACTCAGTTGGGTAGGCACTAAAGACCTCCTTAATTTGACATGGGCACATGAAAAACTTCAATTGTTTATCAAGTGATGGCTATATCGCTTACTTGTGAGCATTTGTCATTCTCTTGGTGGTGGAAGGATAAAAACTAAATAAAATGTTGATAGTGATCCCTTGTCCTAAGGAGAGAGAAGATCTCGCTGCAGACCTAGCACATGAAGGTGAAGGGACAGAGGTAGCAGTAAGAGAGGCACAAAATCGAGACAGGTTCCACTCCTTAGGCAATCTCAAGAATGGTCTTCTTGGAATTCAGAGGAGATGCAAGATTTTCTGATGTGTATTAAAGGCCATTCCAGGCAAATAGGTTAGAGAGGGCTAAGGCACAGAAACTGGAGTACCCATCTGTACATTAAATATTAAGCCATATTTTCCAGAATCATAAAATCTGTGAAGGAGATAAATGACAAACATGGGCAAGTGGATTCTAATGTGCTGAGACTTTGTTGTTAAGGAGCTTAGAGAACTCAGGGAGTGACTTAAGGTGGATAGAGCAGCGGTTGGTTGGTCCATCCTGTGAATATCATGTGGCATTGTTGTGTGCATCCATGTCACCCAAGACACCCAGGTCACTTTAGACTCTTTTTCCTTTCTCTGTGGCTACCCCTTGCCTCACCCTTCCATATTTTCAGGCTTTGCTTCTAACATCTCCCGGCTATGCTTTCATTCAGATGTCTCTGCCTTTGGGCTATGGGAGTCACTTTGACAAAACAAGCTGAGTGATGAAAATGTTGGGGATAGACATCCCTTGGGGGCAGCCATTAGCCAGTGATTGACAGTGTGGATATGTTAACGCTCAGCTCACTAGTCTACAGTTGGCATGTACTCCAAAGTACTATGCGGTTTCCAGAGCTCCTGCAGGATCATGCTTGCCTGGGTATTCTGCACAAACACCTTGACATGCGTCCTTCTATTTTCCTGGTTTGTTTCCCACAAACTCCTACCAGATTTCTCTCAAGAGAATATACTTACCTTTATGTGCCCCCCTTATTCTCAGGACACATTCCAAGGTTCCCAGGGGAGCCCTGAAACTTGAATAGTAGTAATACCATCTGCACCCAAGATAAGATTTAATTTTTAATTTAGTTTATTGTATGTTTATGAGTGTTTATTTTGCACCTATACATGTTCCCCATGTATATGTACCTTGGAGATCAAATGAGTGTAATATTGGAATTACCTCTGTATCGGAACTACAGATGATTATGAGTTATAGCCATACAGGTGCAAGGAACTGTACCCAGGTCTTCTGCAAAAACAGCAAGTGCTCTAACCATTAAACCACCTCTCCAGTCCCCAAAGCTTGATTTTTATTTTAGGCACAATAAAAGATTAACAGAATAAGATAGACAAACCACAATAATAGCCATATTAAAGCAATAGGAACTGTATCTATTCCCCAACATATCTTACCATATTCATTTTTTTCTTGTGATAATACGACTATACACAGAATGATACACCTTTGATGTGTATTATTACATATCCGTACACATAATACAAGATTTATAGGATGATGTGAAGTGAAGGGATGATGGAATTGTGATGTCGCGTTCTGCTATCATTGACTGTCCTACCAACCCTTGAGAAGCTATTCTAGGTAGCACGGTCAGATTTCTCACTCTCTGCCCCTTCTTGCCTGGGCGCACATTAGCTTGTTTGTCCATAATACCCATGCTGGGTATGCCACCCTCCTGTTAGTCATCAGTAGTCATGTCAGTTATCAGAATTGAGTTCCTTATGTTCAAGACACTTGTAGATCAATGCACTTTAAATATCTCAAATTGCTTATCCCTGGGTGTTTCCAGACTGAATTTGACTGTGAGTAACAAAAACCACGGAGAGGAAACTGTGAAAGAACAGTGGTCATGTGATAAAGAAGGCCAAAGGAGAGTACAGACATTCATTGAAATGGCAATCAAAGAAGAGTGCATGATTTCAAGCCTAAGCAACAGATCCTTTTTTAAAGTTCTTATTGATGTCATTATTATTATTATTGTTGTTGTTGTTGTTGTTGTTAGTGTGTGTGCAGATATATGTACACAAATATACACACGCACAGACCTCACATGAATTGGGATGGACTAGAAAGGCAAGGCAGGGGCTGACACACCTTATTTGAGGGAAGTCCCTGGTAACAATAGAAACAAAGAGTGGGTGACACTATTCTGTTAGCAAGAATGCTAGGGACTTAGTGTCCCAGACATATGCTTTCTTAATGAGACTCTGGCAGCCATGGCAGATGGGGTTCACACAGGAGAGAGAGTGTTTATGCTCAATGGCCCCTGACATTCTATACTCCAAGCCTGTGCTTATCTGTGGATCTCCAGCAGCAGCAGCGAAAGTAGACCTAGAAAATGGCTGAGAAGTAGACTTTTCCAGGTCCAGCCTAGTCCTGTCAAATGAACAAGTCTAGGGATGAGACCCAGGACCGTACCTGCTAACGTGGACATCAAGTGATTCTGGTAGAGCATCTGGTAGGTACTCTAGGAAGTGGGAAGGGAATGTATCCCCAGGGGTGTTTTATGAGGACGAAAAGCCACATTAATTTATCGGGGCTGAAGGACAGAGAGAGAATTACAGGCTCTCTATAGACATGCTAGCTCAGACTCCCAGAAATGATCAGCCAGAGGCTCTGGGGTCCTGTCTGCCTCTTCCCTATTGAGTCCTCCTGACTCATCAGGTAAGTAATCTTGTAGAAACAGCAGCTCATTACCCTCCATCAAATGGGCAGTGAGGAGGCACTTTTCATTTAAGATCTAGATGATGGAAGAGATTCGCCCAGCACCATCACAGTGGCTGGCAGTGATTTAGACTAAATTCAGGTTTAGAGGACAGCTGAGCTTTGGGATGACTTGTGCAAAGTTGAGACTGGAGTAGCAGCAGGGATGTTGTGCAGGGCACTTGCTCCTCAAATAGCAGGAATTGAATCACCTCTTTTTCAAAGCAATTTCTGTCCTGTGGGAAATGGAAGGCTGCAGACAGGCCATCCATGAGGCTCTAAGTGTAAGCACTAAGACTTGGTTGACTCAAAAAGCAAACGATCGACAGCTGCCATCACCCTCCCCTAACCCATGAAACCAGTAATGACAGTAAGTGGGAAAAATCAGTAGAGAAGCCAAATGATTCATAAAACTCAATTTAAAGCAGCACGGGACAAGCAAAAATCTTAAGTTAAAAAAAAATACAGCAAGGGCCTCATACAATTCAGAATGAAAATAAACATCTTTAAACAAGACTCACTGTAACCTTTGGTAATTGTAATGGGCAGGATTTGACCACAAAAATCCATGGTGAAAATCCAGAGAGATATGCTTGGCCAGTACACAGAATAAGAGGATCAGAAAGCATATTGTACAGGGGCAAGCTGGGGGGCTGGCACAGAAATCAAGGGATTGGGGGTGATGGATGGACAGAATGCAATCCTGTTGTCCTTAGATGTTGGAAGTGCCCCCTTTCATGGTGACGCAGGCTGCCCCCTGCTCCTGACCCTGACAGCTGGAGCTGGTGTGGAAGGCGACAGAGCACACAGTCAATAGGCAATTACAGTAATCGAATCTTGGAGGAAGTGACACAAGAGTAAATAGCAGACTCCCAGTTGGCCTGTGATTAACGTGACAACAACTTGGATGTGTTTCCCTCCGTGGAAGCAGTGCAGCCTCCTCACTTGGAGTAAGACTGAGTAGAGTGTCTTATCTACGTTATCTGTGTGGTGCCCAGACTGTTGGTACTGGCTTGGCATTGGCTGAAACCTAGGAAGAATGGAATTGGGGGGTGGGGGAGGTATAGAATCAAGGGAAGAGGACTTGCTGCTAAGCCTGGTGGCCTAAGATTGAGCTCTAGAACTCACATGGTAAAAGGACAGAGCTGCTGACTCCTGCAAGCTGCCTTCAGACCTCTCTCTCTCTCTCTCTCTCTCTCTCTCTCTCTCTCTCTCTCTCTCTCTCTCCCTCTCCCTCTCCCTCTCCCTCTCCCTCTCCCTCTCCCTCTCCCTCTCCCTCTCCCTCTCCCTCTCCCTCTCCCTCTCCCTCTCCCTCTCCCTCTCCCTCTCCCTCTCCCTCTCCCTCTCCCTCTCCCTCTCCCTCTCCCTCTCCCTCTCCCTCTCCCTCTTTCTCTCTCAGAGTATGTGGTTGCAAAGCTTCGTGGATACATTAAATTATCTGTCCTATCTAAGCCACATTATTTGATTCCTTTCTGACAAAGATATTTATTCACATTGGTATTCACATTCAGTCTTTCTAAACACATCACATTTGAACTTGTAACTTTGTGGGACCCAGAACCTCAGCTTCTCCTCCCACCTAAGCAAGAAAAAGAAACCCAATGAAACACCTAGAGTGAAGGGGGTATGCAAGCATGTGTGTGTGTGTGTGTGTGAGAGAGAGAGAGAGAGAGAGAGAGAGACAGAGAGACAGAGAGACAGAGAGAGACAGAGAGAGACAGAGACAGAGAGAGACAGAGAAAGACAGAGAGACAGAGAGAGACAGAGAGAGAGACACAGAGACAGACAGAGAGAGAGAGAGAGAGAGAGAGAGAGAGAGAGAGAGAGAGAGAGAGAGAGAGAGAGAGAGGATTCTTCCATTCTAGGGAGAAGTACAGGCCTCAAGTCAGTTTGCTCACAACCAGGGGCATATGAATCCCTAGTGATGGTGGGACTTCCCAAACACTGAATAGACCTTTGAGGGAGGAAATGCCTTTATTCTTTCCTTCCTTGTGGGGGTGCAATCACAGGGAGCTACGAGACAGGGAGATTGGATAGAAGGAGAGAACAGACTCATGTTATTAGGTTGTCCTCTGACCTACACATATACATTGTAGCACACCTCCTCCTCCCCTCCTCCACACACACACACCATGAATATACACACAAAAATAAATACATGTCATCATTTTTAAAAATGATACCAAGTTGCCAAAGGAGAATGTTGAGAGTGCAGTAAAGTCCAAGGACTGATTTGAAGCAGGCAGCTGGGAGGTGTGGGAGAAGCATCCTGTTCCAGGTCTTTAGTATAACCACATCCTGACTCTAGGTGCCTATGACACGTTTGCATCAGTGATTACTAGAGAATGAAAATCTCTGTGGAAGAAGGTGAGTTCTGCTGTATGCAGGAGCACAGGAGACTGGTGCTCAGGGAACAGATAGCAGACCTCGGGTTATGTGTGGACAACTCAGTATTTCAGCCACCATTGAATGGGTGCCAATGTCCCCAGCTTGAGAATGAGGAAGCCAAAGCTCCATAATGTCTAGGGACTTAACCACAAAGCTAGGACGGGGTCCTGCCAAAATCTGAGGGATGCTGAAGGTCATTTTGTCTTCCTCTTCATGGTACTCTGCTGTGGGCCCTGGGACCCACTGAATCATTACCTTAGACCTTGTCAGGCATGGCTAGGCATGATGGTGCCTTCCTGTAATCCTAGCACAGGAGAGGAAGAGACACAAGGATTCCCAGGGATCGTGTCAGGAGTGTGAACTCTAGGTTCAGAGACACCCTATCTCAGACAGTAAAATGGAGGGGCTTAAGGGATGGTCCAATGGTTGAGAGCTGTTGCTGCTTTTGTAGAGGACAGGAATTCAGATCTCAGCACCCACATCAGGCAGCTTACAACTGCCAGGAATTCCAGTTCCTGAGGGATCCAGAGCTGCCCTCTGGCCTCCACACATCCATACATAGCTATATACGCACATATAGCATAAATAGAAATAATGATTCCAAAGCATAATGTGGAGAGATGGCTGAGGAAGATATGAAATGTCAGCCTCTGGCCTATACACTCATGTATGAACACCCACACATACCCACACCCACAAGTGCACATACACATGAACATGTACACACATGCACATGAGTGTATATGCATACACAAGCACATATACACATACAAAGAGCTTGTTAGAAATATACGCTCTTATCCCCCACCTATTCAACCAGAAACTTCAAGGTTGTGGCTAGCACCTGCACTTTTATATGCTTTTCCAGACAATTCTAATACAGACTGAACCTTGAGGTCCGCTGGTTTACTCTACTGAACCTCTTGGGGGTGGGAGGCTGCATGGCCTTTCAGGTTTGATGGGCCTGTGACCATTGGTTGGGAGATAACATGCCACTCAACAGCCTGTAGTGCCCAAGAGAACAAAATCTGCAGAGCCATAAAATTCAGTCACACAGTTCTGAAATGAGGTACTGCTCCAAACCTCAGAGGGACTGATAGGATTCCAAGGATGTGAAGCCAGTGGAGCGAATGACAGGCAGTTTAAAGTTAAGGCCACCATGTCAAAAGTTTAACCAGGTGGTTCCATCAGTGTCTCGCCACCAGGCCACTTCTGTGCCTCCCAACACTTATGCCTAAGGAAGTGGGGCTGTGAGGTTTTCATTGTATTGTACTTCACTCAGGAAAGCTGAATGATAGGCTGAGCTACTAGAAAAGCTGCTGGGGTAAAGGGAACAATTTCAAGGTTTTGAAGTCTCCATTCAAGTCTTAACTCTCCAGCTTGCAATCTCTGAGATCTTGGGGAAGCCACATCCTCCTTCAGAAGGAAAAGATGGTGTGGCTGTTTCAATGAGAAATGTCCAGTATGGTCTTTGGTATTTGACTGCTTGGTCCTACCTGGTGGTACTGTTTGGGGAAGCTTAGGAGAAGCTTACTACTTACTAGAAGAAGCCCCTGTCACTGGAGGATGGGCTTTGAGGTTTCAAAGCCTCACACCGTTCCCAGTTTGCTTTCTCAGCTTGGTGTCACAGTTCAAGGTGTGAGTCCCAACTTCCTGCTCTTGCTACCATGCCTGCTTCTTCCTTGCCATGATGGACTCACCCCCTCTGCAACCATAAGTCCAAATAAACCCTCCCTCACAGCAATAGGAAAGTCATAAGTACAGACTTATAATATCTCTTCCTTCAAGACTTTCTTCAAGACCGTCACAGAAACATGCATTAGTTATTTTTCTTTGCTGGGAACAAATAGTCAGAGAAGCAACTTTCTAAAGAAGACTTTATCCTAGTTATAGTTCTAGGTCACGGTTCATCATGGTGGAGAAGGAATAGTGGCAACATTATGAGGCAGGTGGTCATCTTGTGTCCAGAATCCAAGCCCATAGAAGGGTGCCACCTACCTTCAGGGTGGGTCTTCCTGCCTAGAATCTCCCACATATAGCCAGAGGTTTGAGCCCCTTGGTGATTCTGGATCCTGTCAAGTTCACATCTGTATTGGCCAGACAAAAGAAGATGCCTGACTCAATGCTTTATACATGTGACATTTTATTCTTCTTTCTATTACACTCCACCTCGACTTCCAAATTCTACAAAATTTCTTACCATTTACCTTCCTCTTCCTCAAGTCCTCAACTGACAAAAAGTACTAAAAGAAGACCAGATATTTCTATTTTCTCATGCCCCTATTTGCTGTCCCACAGAGCTGTGTAGTGACAACTGTGTAGTGAGTAATGTGGAATATACCCAAAGTAGCAGCAGGTGTTACAGACCTTGGACCCATTAGAGTGGTGGTTCTCAACCTTCCTGAAGCTGAGACCCTTTATACAGTTCCTCATGTTGTGATGACTCCTCAGCCATAAAATTATTTTTATTACTACTTAATAACTGTAATTTTGTTACTGTTATAAATAATAATATAAATATTTAATATGCAGGATACTTGATATATAATCCCTATGAAAGGGTCATTCAACTCCCCCCAATGGAGTTTTGACCCACAGGTTGAGTGAAAACTGCTGGTCTAGACCATTTTCCTTTGGAGGAGTCACATTGGTTTGGGATTAGAGAGTAGCATTTAGAAATCACAATGAGCTTTTATTTATAGTTAAGGAAAGAGTGACTAGAAAGGAAAGGAGTCTACCAAATTTCCTTTCTTATTTTGTGCAGTCTGTTCCAGACAGTCTTCTGGTGAGGAACAGGCTCTGGCAGGTAGGCTCAGGAGCAGCCGCTGCCATGGTGACTGAGGGCCTCACCTGAGAAGGATGTGCTGGGGTGAGGCAGAGGCACCTATCATAAACAGTAGCTCCCTCCCTTGAGTGCTGACACAGATCATTCCTCCATGTTATGTGTATGTGACTAAAACCAGCTCCTGGCTAGCATCATTTCATAAGTATGTTGTCTAACCCAAGAGTCTTCTAGATTACAAGTTCATATGCAGGTTGAAAAATGAAACAGACAATCAAGAAAACAATTAGTTGCAGTTTGACCATAATATAGTCAAACCAAAAGACAAACAAGGTGTTAGAGAGAATGATACCCTTTAGAAAACTGAAGATGGTACAAAATTAAATATTATTTTTTAAAAATAATATTTTTAAAAAGCATTTATTGGGGCTCCACCAAGTACAGGTATTGTTCAGAATGTTTTCCTGCACTATCTTGTTTGTAGTCTTTCAAGAGTCCCATGAGGTTGGCACAAGCTTTAGACCCACTTTAGAGATGAGGAAAACAGAGCTCAGGGAAGGAGGTGACTCAGGGGAGTAATTTGCCCAAAGTAACAGGAGTGAGATACAAACCAGTATTACAAAGCAGATAGTTCCCTGTCACCTTCAGCGAGTAGTACTTCTTGCAGAGCAGGTGACAGGGCTTGAATTAGTTCATCCCTCTGAATGCCATTTAAAAACATCAATAGCAGCAATGTAGCAGACCTCAAAAAGTTATTGCCAGAATTAAAAAGGGGAAATGGGGGTTGGAGAGATGGCTCAGTAGGTAACAGCACATACTGCTCTTGAAGACCCAAGTTTGCTTTCCAGAACTTCTGCTGGGCAGCTCACAACCACCTGTAACTTCAGCACCAGGGAATCTGATGCCCTTTTCTGGCCTTCAGGGGCAATTCTCAGTTCAATTCTCAGAACATACCTAAAAAGCAGCCATGCCTATAATCCCAGCACTGGGGAAGCAGAGACAGAAGGATCCATGGGGCTTGAGCTAGTCTAGCTGAACAGATGACCTCTATGTTCAGTGAGAGATGCTTACTCGAAAACAGAAGTGGAGAGTGATGGAGAAAGACACTTGATGTCTACCTACTACCACCATTGTCACCACCACTGCTACAGGCTCCACCTAACCACTGCCACCACCATTGCCGCCACAACCAGGTTCAGTAAATCACTTTAGGTTTTCTGTTGCTATCCCTTACCTTTATTTTAATTATCATAAAACAAATGCCTTTGTTGTGGTGGTGGTGGTGGCAGCGAAGGCAGGGTGATGGCAGGACGGGTGGAAACAGCAATGGAAGTGGCTCATGAGTAAAAAACACAGGATTTCCTATAAATCAAGACATGAAGAAAAGATCATTTCATTGTTCTCCATGGCTTAGAAACTGATCTTAACAATGACACGGAATCACTAGGTTAGCACTGCTTTCTGAGATCAATATCTGGTAGATATAGTATAAGAGGCTGCTGATGGTGATAGGTATGGAGCCATTTCTAGGAAGTCTGGCATCTAATTTTTAGTTCCTTGAGAATATTTTGATCATATTTAATCCTCAACCCAACTCTACCCCTTCTCTTTTTGATATTAGATATTTTCTTTATTTACATTTCAAATGTTATTTCAAAAATGTTATTTCAAAGTATTATTACATTTCAAACCCTTTCCTGGTTTCCCCTCCAAAAACCCACTATCCCCTCCCCCTCCCCCTCCCCCTGCTCACCAACCTACTCACTCCCACTTCCTGGCCCTGGAATTCCCCTACACAGGAACATAGAGCCTTCACAGGACCAAAGACTTCTCTTCCCACTGTTGACTGACTAGGCCAACCTCTGCTACATATGCAGCTGGAGTCACGAGTCCCATCATGTGTACTTTTTGGTTGGTGATTTACTCCCTGGGAGCTTTGGGGGTACTAGTTAGTTCATATTGTTGTTCCTCCTATGGGGCTGCAAACCCCTTCATCTTCTTGGGTCCTTTCTCTAGCTCCTTCATTGGGGACCCTGTGCTCCATCCAATGGATGACTGTGAGCTTCTACTTCTGTATTTACCAGGCACTGGCAGAGCTTCTCAAGAGAAAGCTAGTCAGGCTCCTGTCAGCAAAAATCATGTGGGCATCTGCCATAGTGTCTGGGTTTGGTGGTTGTTTGTGGGATGGATCCCCAGGTGGGGCAGGCTCTGGGTGGTACTTTCTTCAGTCTCTGCTCCAAACTTTATCTCTGTAACTCTGTCCATGGATATTTTGTTCCCCCTTCTAAGAAGGATTAAAGTATCTACACTTTGGTCTTCTTTCTTGAGTTTCATGTATTTTGCAAATTGTATCTTGGGTATTCAAAGTCTCTGGGCTAATATCCACTTATCCGTGAGTACATATCATGTGTGTTCTTTTGTGATGGGGTTACCTCACTTAGGATGATACCCTCCAGATCCATCCATTTGTCTAAGAATTTCATAAATTCATTATTTTTAGTAGCTGAGTAGTACTACATGGAGTAAATGTACAGCATTTTCTGTATCTATTCCTCTGTTGAGGGACATCTGGGTTCTTTCCAGCTTTTGGTTTTTATAAATAAAGGTGCTATGAACATAGTGAAGTATAGTCCTTATTACAAGTTGGAACATCTTCTGAGTATATGCCCAGGAGTGGTATTGCTTTAACTTCCAGTAGTACTATGTTCAATTTTCTAAGGAAACACCAAACTGATTTCCAGAGTGATTGTACCAGCTTGCAATCCCAACAGTAATGGAGGAGTGTTCCACTTTCTCCACATCCTCGCCAGCATCTGCTGTCACCTGAATTTTTTTATTTTAGCCATTCTGACTGATGTTAGGTGGAATCTCAGTGTTGTTTTGTTTTGCATTTCCCCAATGACTAAGGATATTGAACATTTTTTTCAGGTGCTTCTCAGCCATTCATTATTCCTCAGTTGAGAATTCTTTGTTTAGCTCTGTACCCCATTTTTAATAGGGTTATTTGGTTTTCTGGAGTCCAACTTCTTGAGTCATTTATATATATTGGATATTAGTCCTCTATCAGATTTAGGATTGGTAAAGATCTTTCCCAATCTGTTGGTAGACTTTTTGTCTTATTGACAGTGTCCTTTGCCTTTCAGAAACTTTGCAATTTTATGAGGTCCCATTTGTCAACTCTTGATCTTTCAGCATAAGCTATTGGTGTTCTGTTCAGGAATTTTTCCTCTGTGCCAATGTGATCCACGCTTGTCCCCACTTTCTTTCCTATTAGTTTCAGTGTATCTGGTTTTCTGTGGAGGTCCTTAATCCACTTGGACTTGAGCTTTGTACAAGGAGATAAGAGTGGATCAATTTACATTCTTCTACATGCTAACTTCCAGTTGAGCCAGCACCACTTTTTGAAAATGCTCTCTTTTTTCCACTGGATGGTTTTAGCTCCTTTGTCAAAGGCCAAGTGACCAGAGGGGTGTGGGTTCATTTCTGGGTCTTCAATTCTATTCCATTGATCTACCTACCTGTCACTGTACCAGTACCATGTCGTTTTTGTCACAATTGCTCTGTAGTACAGCTTAAGGTCAGGTATGGTGATTCCACCAGAAATTCTTTTATTGTTGAGAATAGTTTTCAATATCATAGGTTTTTTTGTTATTCCAGATGAATTTGCAAATTGCTCTTTCTAACTCTGTGAAGAGTTGAGTTGGAATTTTGATGAGTATTGCATGGAATCTGTAGATTGCTTTTGGCAAGATGGCCATTTTTACTATATTGATTCTGCCAATCCATGAGCATGGGTGATCTTTCCATCTTCTGAGATCTTCTTCAATTTCTTTCTTCAGAGACTTGAAATTCTTATCATGTAGATCTTTCACTTGCTTAGTTAGAGTCACACCAAGGTATTTTATATTATTTGTGACTATTGTAAAGGGTGTTGTTTCCCTAATTTCTTTCTCAGCCTGTTTATCCTTTGTGTAGAGGAAGGCCACTGCTTAGTTTGAGTTGATTTTTGTATCCAGCTACTTTGCTGAAGTTGTTTATCAGGTTTAGGAGTTCTCTGGTGGAATTTTTGGACTCACTTAAGGATACTATCATATCATCTGCAAATAGTGATATTTTGACTTCTTCCTTTCCAATTTGTATCCCTTTGATCTCCTTTTGTTGTCTAATTGCTCTGGCGAGGACTCTAAGTACTATATTGAATAGGTAAGGAGAGAGTGGGCAGCCTTGTTTAGTCCCTTATTTTAGTGGGATTGCTTCAAAATTCTCTCCATTTAGTTTGATGTTGGCTACTAGTTTACTATATATTGCTTTTACTATGTTTAGGTATGGGCCTTGAATTCCTGATCTTTCCAAGACTTTTATCATGAAGGAGTGTTGGATTTTGTCAAATGCTTTCTCAGCATCTAATGAGACGATCTTATGTTTATTTCTCTTTGAGTTTGTTTATATAGTGGATTACATTGATGGATCTCCATATATTGAACCATTACTGCATCCTTAGGATGAAGCCTACTTGATCTTGGTTAATGATCATTTTGATGTGTTCTTGGATTCAGTTTGCAAGAATTTTACTGAGTATTTTTGCATCGATATTCATAAGATAAATTAGTCTGAAGTTCTCTTTCTTTGTTAAGTCTTTGTTTGATTTAGGTATCAGAGTAATTGTGGCTTCACAGAATGAACTGGGTAGAGTATCTTCTGTTTCTATTTTGTGGAACAGTTTGAGGAGTATCGGCATTAGGTCTTCTTTGAAGGTCTAATAGAACTCTGCACTAATCACATCTGCTCCTGGGTGGTTTTTGGTTGGAAGAATATGAATGACTCTTTCAATTGCTTTAGGGGATATGGGACTGTTTAGATTGTTTATCTGATCCTGATTTAACTCTGGTATCTGGTGTCTGTCTAGAAAATTGTCCATTTCATCCAGGTTTTCCAGTTTTGTTGAGTACAGGGTTTTGTAGTAGGATCTGATGGGGTTTTTTTTAATTTCCTCAGTTTCTGTTGTTATGTTTCCCTTTTCATTTCTGATTTTGTGAATTAGGATGCTCTCTCTGTGCCCTCTAGTTAGTCTTGCTAAGGGTTTATCTATTTTATTGATTTTCTCAAAGGACCAGCTCCTGGTTTGGTTGATTCTTTGTATAGTTCTTTTTGTTTCCACTTGGCTGATTTCAGCCCTGAGTTTGATTATTTCCTGCTGTCTACTCCTCTTGGGTGAATTTACTTCTTTTTGTTCTAGAACTTTCAGGTGTGCTATCAAGCTTCTAGTGTATGCTCCCTCAAGTTTCTTTTTGGAGGCACTCAGAGCTATGGGTTTTCCTCTTAGGACTTCTTTCATTGTATCCCATAAATTTGGGTATGTTGTGGCTTTATTTTCATTAAACATTAAAAGGTCTTTCATTTCTTTCTTTATTTCTTCCTTGACCAAGTTATCATTGAGTATAGTATTGTTCAGCTTCCACATGTATGTGGGCTTTCTATTGTTTATGTTTTTATTGAAGACCAGCCTTAGTCCGTGGTGATCTGATAGAATGCATGAGATTATTTCAATCTTCTTGTATCTATTGAGGCCTGTTTTGTGACCAATTATATGGTCAGTTTTGGAGAAGGTACCATAAGGTGCTGAGAAAAAGGTACATCCATTTGTTTTAGGATAAAATGTTATATAGATATCTTTTAATCCATTTGTTTCATAACGTCTGTTAGTTTCACTTTGTCTCTGTTTAGTTTGTGTTTCCATGATCTTTCTATTAATGATAGTGAGGTGTTGAAGTCTCCCATTATTATTGTGTGCAGTGTAATGTGGCTTTGAGCTTTAGTAAAGTTTCTTTTATGAATGTGGATGCCCTTGCATTTGGAGCATAGCTGTTCAGAATTGAGAGTTCATCTTGGCAGATTTTACCTTTAATGAATATGAAGTGTTCCTCCTGATCTTTTTTGATAACTTTAAATTGAGAGTTGATTTTATTCAATAATAGAATGACTACTCCAGCTTTTTTCTTGGGACCATTTTCTTGGAAAATTGTTTTCTAACCTTTTACTCTGAGGTTGTGCCTGTCTTTGTCACTCAGGTGGGTTTCCTGTATGCAGCAAAATGTTGGGTCCTGTTTATGTAACCAAACTGTTAGTCTATGTCCTTTTATTGGGGAATTGAGTCTCCTGATATTAAGAGATATTAAGGAAAAGTAATTGTTGCTTCCTGTTATTTTTGTTGTTAGAGTTGGAATTCTGTTCATGCGGCTATCTTACGTTTGTTGAAAAATTACTTTCTTGCTTTTTCTAGGATGTAGTTTCCCTCCTTGTGTTGGAGTTTTCCATTTATTATCCTTTGAAGGGCTGGATTTGTGAAAAGATATTGTGTAAATTTGGTTTTGTCATGGAATACCTTGGTTTCTCCATCCGTGGTAATTGAGAGTTTTGCTGGGTATAGTAGCCTGGGCTGGCATTTTTGTTCTCTTAGAGTCTGTATGACATCAGCCCAGGATCTTCTGGCTTTCACAGTCTTTGGCAAAATGTCTGGTGTAATTCTGATAGACCTGCCTTTATATGTTGCTTGACCTTTTTCCCTTACTGCTTTTAATATCCTTTCATTGTTTAGTGCATTTGTTGTTTTGATTATTATGTGATGGGAGGAATTTCTTTTCTGGTCCAAACTATTTGGAGTTCTGTCAGCTTCTTATATGTTCATAGCATCTCTTTCTTTAGGATGGAGAAGTTTTCTTCTATAATTTTGTTGAAGATATTTACTGGCCCTTTAAGTTGGGAATCTTCACTCTCTTCTATACCTATTATCCTTAGGTTTGATCTTCTCATTGTGTCTTGGATTTCCTGGATGCTTTGTGTTAGGAGCTTTTGCTTTTTGCATTTTCTTTGACTGTGGTGTCAGTGTTTTCTATGGTATCTTCTACACCTGAGATTCTCTCTTCTATCTATTGTATTCTGTTGGTGATGCTTGCATCTATGGCTCTTGACTTCTTTCCTAGGTTTTTTATCTCCAGAGCTGTCTCCCTTTGTGATTTTTTTTTATTGTTTCTACTTCCAGTTTTAGATCCTGGATGTTTTTGCTCGATTGTGTTTTCCTGTAATTCTTTAAGGGATTTTTGTGTTTCATCTTTAAGGGCTTCTACCTGTTTAGCTGTGTTCTCCTGTATTTCTTTAAGAGAGTTATTTATCTCCTTCTTAAAGTCCTCTACCATAATCATGAGATATGATTTTAAGTCCAAATCTTGTTTTTCTGGTGTGTTGGGAGTATCCAGGACTTGCTGTGCTGAGAGTACTGGGTCCTGATGATGTCAAGTAGTCTTGAATTCTGTTGGTAAGATTCTTGCGTTTGCCTTTCACCTTCTAGTAATCTCTGGTTTTAGATTTTCTTGCTGTCTCTGTCTGGAGCATGCTTCTCCTGTGGGTCTGTAAGCCTGTGTCAGCACTCCTGGGAGACCAGCTCTCTCCTGAAAAGACCAATGCACAGGGGGCTGTGGAACAGCCCCGCCTCCTGTGTGCAGCTGGAGGCCTGTAGGACCCTATCACAGCTGCTCTTCTGCTTCTATGGCCTGGTACTCCTGGCTGGTCCCACCTTAGACAGTCACTGGAGATAAAATCTCTACCCTTTATCCATGCAACTTTGTGTTCTCTATTTTTTTCTTTAAAGTCAAGTCCAATTTATACTTCTATTATTTTTTTGGTGTGTGGACATTCACTATAGTATGTTGGTGTGGTGGTAAATAATATTTGGGGGAGGGTGGGTTACCCCACTTAAACCATATAGTTTCCAAGTAAAAGACATAAAAACTTTTAGAATTATAATAAGTCTTAAAGCACTAGAGTTGGGCAGACATCAACCCTTTATGCTGTATTATCTACTTCCCTGAGATATCACTTGCCATGTTCCACCTGGGCTATTCTTACTCCAACAGGCCAGCCCTCATCACCCTTCACTCATGATCCACCTACCCATTATGTATGACTTCTTTGTTCTTCCTCCCTGCTCTCCTTCCTGATCCCTGCTGAGACCCCAAACCTGGGACCTGAAGCCTGCCTACCTCTCTTCTACCCAGCTATAGGCTGTAACAATCTTTAATAACCAATTAGGAATGACTTGGGGCAAGGTTTACACAACAAAAACTTGTATACATGAGGATTCACTCATCTTGGAGCAACCAGATCTTGGGGTACAGAATTGCATACAAGCAGCACCAAACCATCCCCCTACATGGTAGCCAACCTGTGAAGTCCATACCTTTAAAGAGAACTAATTCTACCCCTCCTATAATCTATCAATTGCCAATATCTCCTTAGCTAAGGTTAAGATTTTATGCCCACTCTTGATGCTGTTTTTTTTTTCTGACTTGAGTTTGTGCATGCTGTTATACTTACTGTGAGTTCATATGTACAACTTTCCAAGCTATGTCAGAATGCACTACTTATGGCTCTTACAATCATTCCAGTCCCTCTTCTGAAATCAACCCTGAGCCTTGGGAGGAGGAAGGAGTTGTGATATAGGTATTCAGTCTAGAATTGAGCATTCCATGGTCTTTCATTCTCTGTACCTTGACCAAAGATGGGCCTCATTGTTAATTTCCTTCTACTACAAAAAGAAGCTTCTGGGCTGGAGAATGGCTCAGAGGTTAAGAGTACTGATTGCTCTTCCAGAGGTCCTGAGTTCAAATCCCAGCAACCACATGGTGGCTTATAACCATCCGTAATGAGATCTGATGCCCTCTTCTGGGGTTTCTAAAAACAGCTACAGTGTACTTACATATAATAAATAAATCTTTTTTAAAAAAGAAGAAGAGCTTCTATGATTAGAATTGAGAAATGCACTTATCTATATGCATAGCAATGACTCATTAGACGTTGGTTTAATATTGTGTCCACTTGGCACAATAATAGTAATAAGTTCTCCCCTAGAGCCTATGACTTGTATGGCCACAGGTTCTTTACTGCTGTAATGGTACCAGGTATGGGTTTCATCTTGTGGAATGGGTCTTAAATCCAATCTGAAAGTTGTTGGTTACTCCCATGCTAACTATGCCACTATTACATCAATGGGAAGATTTTGCTAGTTGTGAAGGTTTTTTAAGTGACCTTGGTTA
Source organism: Mus caroli (assembly GCF_978045245.1). Lineage (NCBI taxonomy): Eukaryota > Metazoa > Chordata > Mammalia > Rodentia > Muridae > Mus > Mus caroli. The sequence continues at coordinate 67,266,024 of NW_028227266.1, forward strand.
TCATTTTAGGAAAGTTTTGATCTATTAAAATGATGTCATCTGCATATGTACAGGGCTCTGATGCCTTAGTAAATAAAGTCCATTTGAAGAGTTAACATTTTTCTGTCAGCAATGTGGAAAGACTCCATAGAGCATTTTCCTTAGGGTGGAGGAGTTGTAGACCCAAGCCTTCTCCAGTGCCATACCTTCTTTGACTCTCTATATCCAAAGAGAGAAGAAATTCTCTAAAAGTGTTGCATTGCATTATCTGAGAAAGTTGCACATGAGACCATAGATCATGGAAGAGATGTGGTCAAGAAACACAATCTAAACATCAGAAGAACAGCACAGAGAAGGGAGACTCAGAGAATCGAGTTGAAATTCATTTGAGCAACTACCCCACTGAGGTTGTTGGTGGGAGACTATCTACCCTTGGTTTCTGTGGCACCAAGAAGCAGAAACAGGATGAACAATAGGAAGCTTTTTTATCTCCATGTGTGCCATCCCAGGGTATTCCATTCTTTCTGATGAACCATTGAGTTTTCTTATTGGAAAAAAAAAACCAGCAACAAACACTAATTTCAGTTGGGTAGACATAAAATAACAACAACAACAAGAACAACAACAACAGTGGTGATTATGAAAGGAAAAGGAAGCCCAGCATCATGTGGAAATTTCTTGGACTTGAGTACTTAGCTAACATGAGGTCCACCAGTCAGTCACATGAGGAAAGAGACAATGGGGAAGTGCCCTAGGGCAGTGAGTGAGTAGGTAAGAAGAGCTATTCCAAACTCAAGCAGGAAAGGACTCCTAAGTAAGCCAACCTAGTATTATAGGATGTGATAATGTGAGCCTACCCTGTACTGTGCTTATAAAGTAGACTTTCAGTGGGAGAAAGAGAAACTCAATTGCTGACACCTTGGAAAGAAACCAGAAACATCATTATGTAGTAAGTATAGGACCAGAGGGGTCCCACTCCTGTTATGTGTGGGAGAGCCTCTGGAGGTTTGAGCTGATCCAGGATGAAGAGTGCTGCCCTAGAGGCACCTTCCTGTCACTACACTAAGTACACACTGTAAGTACACAAAGACCAAGGGTGCGGGGAGGCAAGAGACAGGTGGATTTCTGAGTTCGAGGCCAGCCTGGTATACAAAGTGAGCTCCTGGACAGCCAGAGCTATACAGAGAAACCCTGTCTTGAAAAACTCAAAAAACTGGGGGTGTGGTGGGGGGGGTGAGGTGTGTTAATTGGGTAGGAGGGAAAGAGATGGCTAGGTTAGCCTAGGTAAGCAGTGTAACAGAGTTCACTCTACCACAGAGTAGTGTGGTTGAGTAGAGAAACTGTTTACAGACGTGCTTGCAGGCTGTAGAGAAGTGGCAATAGACCACAGCCAGTCTAATCAGTCTGGTCACAGTAGATTGTGCATAATCCTTCCCAGCTCTCTCTTGAGTGACACCACATAGACAGCTTGAACTTGGCCGTGGAGAGAGCAGCCGGAAAATCATCACAAAGACAGTTAACACTACAGATGTGCTTTTCATTGTCTTTCCTGTTTCAGTTGGTGGTGGAGCAGCCAACCCTTCTAGCATATTCCCTAA